>NC_052131.2:50578389-50929622 GCF_016086655.4 Lepeophtheirus salmonis | reverse complement strand
AAAGATAACTAGGCCTGAAGGGCCAACTAATCGGTCTTTAGAAATGATGAAATTTAAATTGGTAGAAGAAAAACTGATTATAAATGCCGTCCTAGTACCTTAGGGATGAGACTATCTTCTATAATTCAATACTCATATACTCAATTTAATATGTACCTATCCTACACACATCTTCTCAATTCTCATTTTCTTGATTATTTTGTTCATATCCATCATAGGACCAGTTTAATTTTTTAGAGCCCATTGGTTCTACTTATAGGAATTTCTTAATCTGATCTGACTTGCTATAAAAACTTAAATAATCTGTCATGAATCAGCTAAAAAAATTTGGTGTTTTTGGGTTTTGTGTTATTGTGAAATACATAACCCGACTCATCATAATGTAATACAACTCCCTCAATGATAATATTATTTAATAAAAATAAAGATATACAGTGTCTATATGAGCAAATGCATCATAGCGGACAACATCAACAAAACCTACTGAAAAAACACATCTTCCTTCCTTATAATTCAAAATGTCCACCTTTACCCGTAATTGCAGCCTCTACAATAGGTCGGAATGCTTTGAAAACTCTGATGACAAACTCATCAGACATGCCCATTCATTCTTGATCAATGAAGGCATTCAGCTCAAGAATATTTATGTTCAGGACATCACAAGCCTTGCCTCAATGACGCAGCAAATTCCATCTTGAGTTCAGATCTGGTGAGCAAGGAGGCCATAATATGTAGGTCAGAAATTGGCAAAATTCTGACCTGCCCCCTGCTTGAGTTTCCTTTGACTTGTGACCCATGGCAGAGTCCGGCTGGCCTACATAATTATCCTACCGATAGTTGTGCTCAAGCCCGGTCTTTCATAGAATTATTGATGGTCCCTTCACTAACGTTCTGCTTTTTTTGCAAGCTTGCAAATCGAGGTTTGAGGATTTGCCTCAATACTGTCTCCATAGCCCTAATAAACTCTTGTAACCCCCTCTCCCAGGGTTCATTTCATGGCTGCCATCAGCCTCATACGCTACATTCGTGCACGTGCTGTGCCACTTGCTCTATGAGAGGCCGTGGTCAACGAACTCAATGCGATGATTCGGCGAGGAACTTTGGAATGGGCATCCCCTATCGTTACTGTGATGAAGCCCGATAACAGTGTTCGGATCTGTGCTGATTACACCCAAACTGTATCCCCAATCATCAACAAACAGCTTCATCCCTTGCCTCATCCTGAGGAATTGTTCCAGACCTTTCTGGTTCTCGTTATTTTTCAAAGCTCGATTTTATGCGTTGCTATGAACAATACAAATTGGATGACGCATCAAAGGACCTACTCACTATAAATACTCCTCTAGGTCTCTTAAGATATACAGTTTTGCCTTATGGATTAGCTTCTGCTCCTGCTATTGTGCAGGCGGCACAAGAGAAATTGTTTAAAGGTATCCGTGGAGTCAAGATCTACATTGACGACGTGTTGGTCTTTTCTAAAACTAAAGAAGAGCACCTGAATACGTTGAGAGTCGTCTATTCAAGAATCAAAAGTGTTGGTGGTCGTTTAAAAGCCAGTAAATGTTCTTGGTTTGCAAAGCAACTCACTTATCTCGGTTTCCAAATATCCGAGGAAGGAAGGTCTTTGGACCCGGAATTGGTAAAGCCTGTTTTGAATTTCCCTGTCCCTTCAAATGTCTCTGATGTCAAATCATTCTTGGGACTTGTTCAATTTTACGGACATTTCATTCCAAACCTTTCGAGGGTTGCTGCGCCTCTTCATGAACTACTGAAAAAAGGAAATATGAAATACATAACAGATACTCATAACTGTGGAGCACTTCACTTCCACAATCTTGAACACCACACAAACAGGAACTCCCACGTGAAGCAAGTCAAACACTCTCAGTGTATTCGATGACATCTAGAAACTGACTTCAAAAAGAAGGTCTCAAGACTATTTTTTTAAACAACGTATGTTTCATTTCCCTGCGTTAATTGATTTGAAATTTATTAAAGATTTAATAAAGCATCCTTTATTTTTTATTTTTGCTTACCCATACTCTATGTTACTCAGATAGAGGGCTCTGAAAGGATATTCTTAGTCATTTTTTTAAATCAACTAACTTAAGCAGCACGTCATAGTATGAACACTACCTTGCGGATAATAATTTTTTTCTAATTCGATCATGTCCTATTTAAGAATATAATTAAATGAACGATATATTATTAAATGTTTAAATGAAGGATTTCCTTGAAAAATAATACTTCCCCATAATTTGCAGTAAATACAAAGCCCCACCAATCTCGGAAGAGAAACCCGAATAAGAGGTATTTTGGAACACATGTAGTATGTTTGGGTTCTGTTTATTATTCCTAGACTTCTAATTTTAAGTCTAGGTATGTGAAAGGATTTCAAAAGTTTTAGATTGAAGGCTATAATTAACTCTATGGTGGAAATATTTCCTTTGATTCAGCAGTACCAATATTTTTCCTATATTTTCGACAACAATGGAATAATGTTAATTTTTTTTTATAAAAGATATAATTATTTATATCTAACCTTTTTTTTCGGAAAATAATATTTTCGGTTCAGAATTTGCATTTCGGTCTACGAAAATTTAATTTCAGTGACTTCAGTCTTCAATTTGAACTTCAGT
The DNA here is from genome assembly GCF_016086655.4 of Lepeophtheirus salmonis. Lineage (NCBI taxonomy): Eukaryota > Metazoa > Arthropoda > Copepoda > Siphonostomatoida > Caligidae > Lepeophtheirus > Lepeophtheirus salmonis. Next base: position 50,926,983 of record NC_052131.2, on the reverse strand, counting down.
CCACAGTCTATCAGATTGGTTTACAAAAGGCCACATAAGACCAGATTACAAAAAAATTAAGTCTCTGACTGTGTCTTTATCACAATAATGAAATAAATTGTCGCCAAAATATTTTTGTACAAAAACAACACAAAATATACATTTTTTAACTTTTTAATTGAAAATTAAAACTATGACGAGCACATAAGTATAGAGTAGCCATTCATTTGATATAATCACGTTTGGCATCAATAACGGCCTCAATACGGTCTCTGAACCGGCCGCAGGCTCTTCTGACCATCTCATTGTCCATGTTGCCGAATACTTCCTTGATGGAGTCCATCAGGCTGGCCATGGTGCTATGGGGATGGGGATGTCTCTCGACATAGCCCCTGACAAAATAGTCCAAAGGATTAAGATCCGGAGAGTTAGGAGGCCACAAATCCTTGGTTACGACGTCATAACAGTTCTCAGTTAACCACTGCATGGAGATTTTGGACACATGGCAGGGTGCTGAGTCCTGTTGCCACACCCAGGCCCTGTCTCCGGCCTTCATGGACCTGGTAAGGTCATCCTCAACTATCTTCTTCACCTTGTTGACATAGTCGGTGTCCCTGACCTTCATGTCGGCGCCCTCCTCCTTAAGTGCCCTCTTTATGGTGGCATCAACATCCCAGGTGTCCTCTAGCTTCTACGGATACGCTGAACAGTCTGTAAATTCACTCCTAAGGTTGAAGCAATCGTTGAATTTGAGATTTCACCTCCATTATTAACCAATGCCATGACTACGGCGGACCTCGAAAGCTCCTCGTTCCACTTATAGGTCTTGATCTCCTCATATGATGACGGCATGATGCTAACTGAACTACGTATCGTCAGCTGACGAGAATAGCTTTCCTATATGGTAACCGGTTTTCTATTTGATAATGTCGTCTTCAAGTTATCAAGGTTTAAAGTAGGCGAAAATTTGATCCCCGCTCCCTGTATATACACAAAGTCCCATGATTTTGTATATTTTGCATCTTAACTACAGAAAAGGATTTAAAAAATAGTAACTATAAAAGTGTTTATGCAAATATGAAAATATATTGTTATTGGAGTTGAAGGTCAAAGGTCATGCTACAAAGGAAAAGTTGTTAATTAAAAATACGAAAAATTCCATGACGATCATGTAGAGAGGTTAAAGGTTATGTGCGTGGAAATTATTATACGTAGGTATATCCATAAATATATATAATGTCTAATTGCATGCAGTTATCCAAAAAAAAAAAAAAAAAAAAAAAATCATTGTTGCCATACTCATGCCATAGGGTATAGGCTCAAGTTGAAAATATGACCTATGAATTATAATTCAACTTCACAGTCAATTTAGTTGTATGATGATATCTATAGTTGAAAATAGGATGATCTACCAGTATGATAAAAAATAGACCGAAAATGAACGTGGTCACCCTGATAATTTGAAAAATATTTGAGAGAAAAACTGTCATGACGTTTCATAAAGTAGGTTTCAAGCAGCTTTTAGATGAAATAAATAAATAGAAGTCCCACGACATATCTAACAAAGATATAAACCAGAATTACCCCAATGTCGATCCTCCATCGTACTCTAAGTTCAACAAGGATTTACGCTTATAAGTATGGTTGTAAGTCGTAAGCATTTTGTGTATGTAAAAAAAAGAAAAAAACCAACAATTAACGTGGTCATCTTGACAATTTGAAGTATGTTTAATATAATTTTGATGTAAAAGATGCAATGCTTATTGTCGAACATGTGGATAAAATAATGGAAATCTTTGATTCTGATCGTTATGTAAGCACTGTTTCGATTGCCAAGAAGATAACACATTGATAGCAAAAAAAAATCCCTTAAAAATCATGGATTTTTTTTATTACAGCTAATTTTTTAAGTGAACTCTTGCTGAAACTTGATAAGGAATGTACTAAACAAAATATTAGAACGTTAATTTAAATAGACATTGTGGTCAATTTTAATTATATAATATAATTCAAAAATGTATGTTTCATATCCCAGTGACGTCATTGTAGAGTCACAGTAAATAATCTTAGAATATTGACCTTGACTTATAATATTTACTTCATTAGCCCCTAGGTGTTTTTACTACTCAACGAATCTATTTATCACGACTGGATTTGGAAATGACCGTAGTGGAAGATGAACGATCCATCTCTATGGACTCGGTGGACTGTTTATCTTCTCAATATTTATAACTATTTCATTTTTGGTCAAGGTGTGTAGAGCGTCAATCATAACATGAGATGTCTTTGTAGTTGTAAATACTAAGCATTTGCTCGCGTGTGGGATTTTATTGCAATTGGCAGTTTGAACTGTGTTTTTTTTATTTTTCAAAGGTGTTATCATGTTTCTTAAATTCTCGAGGACAGAATATCTCATCATAAAGTAATGATTTGTGATGAAGGACACACAGTAACAATGAGGATTTGCTCTTGGAGAGTTATAAGGTTACGTTCTTGATTGACTCGGAGTAAAATTAAGATATTTATACTTTAGTTCCTTCATCTCACGGCTGCTTATAGCTGATCTAATACAACGACATAACAGCTCTCCTCCGGATAATTTTCAAATTATCAGGTTTATCATGTCATTATTCAGTTTCTTTCCTTTTTACGTAAGAGTAGGAGATGTTTTAGGCATAAGTGACTATCGATGCCCCATATCAGAGTTTTGTACTTTTATCTTCTGAACTCGAATCCCGACTTCGAAGCAGTGGTTATCCCTATTATTAGTTAATATCTGAAGAAAATCACAACACAGGGATCAAACACATAGTTATATACATGAATGTAAGTCCTTGTTGGAGCCATAGTAAAATTAAAGATGGATTAGGGAGAATAACCTGTTCTTTCTATTTACAGAGTAGGGTTTGTGTTTATTTTCTTAGTCCCATAGCTGCTCACAGCTAACTTGTAGAAACTTAACACTGCATCTAGGTATCAAGTAATATTTAGTGAATTTTCTCATTAAAGGAGTATAGTAAGACGGATAATTTGTTTGGAGATATAACCGTAAGTCTATGTTGAACTCAGAGTAGAATTGATGATCGACATCGCTGTAATTCCAACCTATATTATTGCTAGATACGGTGTGGGGTTTGTGTTTATTTTTTTCGCTCAAGGCTGGTTACAGCTGATTTAATTAAATGTCATGACAGATGAGCATTTTTCAAATTTTCAGGATTATGACGTTCATTTCTGCTTTGTTTTATCTATACATAGAAGTGATTATTTCTCTCTTTGAAAATTTCAAAATAATGATCCCAGTTTGGAAAATAAAAAAAAACACAGACTTCATGTTGCAACTACAAAACTATGTGGAAAAACGCGCACATGAAATCTTATTCTCTTGAACTCAATGTCCGTCGATTCGATACCTGGTTGGTCCTAGAGAAGGAAATATACTTTCCCTTCTAAAAATGTAAAAAAAAAAAAAAAAAATGGTCCTTCCTTTCTAAAAATGTAAAATCAAATTATTTTCTAACTTTTTTTTTCTTTTCTATTCTTTAAGACAATTTCAGAACCAAATAATAAAATTAAATACGTGTTATAGGCTAAAAAAATGTCCATTAAATGTATTTTATGCAAAACTAGTTCGAACACGCTATTTTGAAGATAGCCAATTAAAAAGATTTTATATATATTTGCCTTGTTCATGTTAAAATTATAAACTAAAACGATTTACTATAAACTATAATGATATAATTGGTAAATTTCTATTGTAAAACCTTCTTGTAAAAGTTTTTTTTGTTGTTTTATGTCCATTTGATGTAAATATAATCGAACCTGTATCCCCTTTTGACACTCTTGAAAGTCCAAAATATATCTGACCATGTGAAAATACTGATTTTAGTAACTATAAAGCAATTTTTTCAAAGGTTTAACCTTGTGATTTATTTATTATCATTGCCATTGCTAGTTTACCACGTTCCTTCTTCAACCCTAATGAAGATTGAAGATACATACTAAGATTAACTTGCTAATCCTCCTCTTCCTTCATTTAAATAATTCCCTTTTTTAATTTGTATTCAATATATATATATATACATTTTCCCTTTTTGCGTTTGTACAATAATTTGTTTTTTGGATTTTTAATTTTTTTGGTGCATTTTCGAATGTACAACTCAGACATTAAAAAAAACTTTGAGATAGAGGGAATCGATCTTGTTTTCTGAAAAAAATCAACTTATTTGGGAAAAATTATTCATGTATACGCATTTCAAAGATGTGTGTCATTGGTTTGTCCTGAAAGACCTGTGAATACATTTTTCCAATCAATAAGGAATGTTTCAAAGGAAAGGATCAAGGTAAACATAAATCTACCAACCTCATCTGGTTTGTGGCTTGTGAAAAAATTTAGGAAGAGATGGGGATCAACAAACGTGCAAAGGTCATTTTAAAATGTATGCAAAGCCCTCTGATTTCCCATTACACATGATGGGTAAATTATAGGGTGATTACAAATTCCCTTCCGACAAATAAATGGGTGAAAAAGAACTGTACAAGTATTTCTAGACTATGTGAGGAGGTAATGATGATATTGATTTATTCATAAAGTGATTATTCACAGATTAGAAGAATAAGAATTGAAGAACATTGAGGAATTGTAGATGAGGGGGATATCTACTTATCATCAGACTTAATGAAAGCTAATATTATTATATGGAAATTTGTGACTAGAGTTTATAGACTTTTATCGATTGAAAAGAAACCAAAAGCTCTGGATGGAAGTTTTATTGATTATGAATGGTCTATTTTAAATCCGAAACTAGTTTTATATATGTAAATATTTTACGTAGGCATTTTATAATTTATATTATTTTAAACATCCGTGTTTTGGTTATTTTGAGTATTTGTTTGTTTTAGAGGGTGTTGCTGCTGCTTGTATGTGTTTGCTTTGAGGACAATAAACCGCCCTAAATCCGGGACAAGAAAAAAAAAGTAACAACCTAAACAAACTTGTCCTCCAAAGTCCATAATCTGGTCTGATTAGATAGACACATAATTCTACTTACGTAACTATAAATTCTGAACAATTTTATTAATGTCCAAAGTCTGTATCTGTTACTGTTTTTGAAATAAATACATTTTTATTATTGCTTTTCTAAGTGGGGCGTACATCACATACAGACAAACACACAAGCTCATAAATTATTGATATTATATAGGATAACTAAAAATTTATTTTGACCATTTAAATTCACTAAGTAAAATGTTTTTGCCTTTTTTCATAGTTTGATTGCAATGTTCGAACTAAAGATACCTTCGTAGGACAATCCAATTTTCCATAAGTAATTTTTATACCATAAGACAAGTTTTCTTCTCGAGCTGTAATCACATTTTGAAAAAAGTTGAAAATCACTCTAATATACAAGGTTGATTTTTTAAATTGTTCCATAGTAGATTTATAATTAGTCACATCTGAATGACCAGATTAACAAAGTTTACAAATAAGTATTGAAGATTTAAAATAATCCTTTTTTTCAGCTTTGCATATGGACTGCAAATTTTTTTCTGGGATAATGATGGACAAAGAGGCTGTCCTTGCTCCAGCTGTAAACTTCATTGGTCTTCCTCTCAACTACTTATGTCCTATACGGCTTTATTCTTGTTTTTGTACCCAAGATTGCACTTATAAAACGGTTATGAGTATGTGTTTGATTCTATTTGAAGATAATCTCTGGGGTTGAGAAGGCTTTACAGACCCATATCAGTATACTTGCCCTCAAAATTCCAGATTCACCTCCTGGAAAAAAAAACGGAGATGCAAAATATATTTTGTTCACATTGAAACTATAAATATTCGCTACGGTTAAAACTGAACTGTCAATCCTTATACTCTTAGAAATATTTGTAATTGAAAATAGATGCCCTCTTAAAAAATCCCCACAATAAAAAATAACTATTGTGATAAAGGAAATTACGTAACGTTTGCTAGATACAGTAGAGAAAATAAGTATTTGCTCCGTCGCCGATTTTGTAAGTTTTTCTATTTATAAAGAAAAGAACAATTCAAAATTTTAATAGTATTTTATTTAACAGTGAGAGACAGAATAACCAACAATAAAAAAATGTTTGTCGGAATAAAAAAAAGAGAGAATCACCCCAACAACTCCATCCCCAGAGGTTTACACAATATGTGCTAGAAAGTGGGAGAAAATTGGCAATCTGAAGAGTGTTTTTTATTTTCCAAATCTGCTATCATTATTTTAATTCTTGAAGAGAGTACATCTAAGTATAAAGTAATAACTATTGTGTGTGCCCACCAAAGACGGGAGTAACAATGAGGGTTGAGTGGGGAGTATAAATCCTGGTTAGACTCGGAGTAAAATTGAGGATCAATTTAGGAGTAATTCTAGCCTTTATGTCCCTGCTATATACGGAGTGAAATTTGTGTGCATTTCCTTTAACCCACGGTTGCCAGCAGCTGATCCAATAAAATTTCATGACAGCTAAGCTGCTCTCCTTCAAATTTCTAGTCAATCACTTAAACTTTCGATTTTTTTTTTTAACAAGTAAATTGATTTATAATAATACAAAATAAATCGTTTTAATACAATTTGTATCAGAAAATAATGTTAAAATGTCGTGAAAAATATAGGAATGATAATATAAAATAAAGACCTGATAATTACACTGTGAGTTATTCAAAAGCCTCCTCCAATACCTTTCTTGCATCATCTACCCGTTCTTCCTGTTTCTTAATATCGCCTTGTGTCACAGAGACTCTGCCAATAAGGAGATGATCAAAATCCACATATACCGGTAGTTGCATAAATACGCGGACTATTTGTGGCAAATAATTAAATGTGTAATAAAATTCGTATGACGTATTTTTTTGGAGAATTATATAATAGAGAGTTTATTCTGGTATAAAGTTTAAATTAATTACTGAATATAACCGCCATCAGCTGCTATGACACCCTCCAAGCGCCCGCGGAAGGCCTTACACACATTGATGATGTAATGGTCTTCCATGGCTGTCCATTGCTCATTGACGCTGGCCTTCAATGAGTCCAAATTCGGGTGACGGGTAGCACAGACCTTCTTCTCAATTTGCCAAAACACACTGTAGTCAAGGGGATTCAAATCAGGTGATTGAGGTGGTCAAATGTTTTTGTGAAGGCCTCCTTCACCTCATCCACATAGATTTTCCGTGGTCTGCCGGTCCGAACACCCTCCTTCAGATCTTTTCCCTCCTTGACAAGCTTCTGGACCATGAAGTCAGTAGTCCTGGATAGTCCAGGATTATTTCCTTGACAGACTTACCGGCGCGGAGGAGAGTGGCAACCATATGACGTTTGACCTCGTCATTCATCGCAAACGACTTTGTTTGATGCGAGTAAGAACAACAAAAACAGAGCCAAAAGATTTACCGAGTTACTTGTGGCGAAATTGTTTATTTACGATCACGGAACCTCGAGATATAAGCGTTTAAAAATTAGTCTGCGTATTTATGCAACTACCGGTACACCAGGATTTTTTCTCAAAATTATTTCATTTATTATTGGATTGACCGCTAATGGATCCATTTCCCAAATGCAGCACTGTAGTAATAGTTGCTAACACAATATCATTATTCACTCCAGGTCCAACTGCTGTTATATTGGAAAGGAAAAAAAAAATCGTTGTCTTTGTTGGGATAAGAGGTTCTTAGACCAGAAAGTCGTTTTTCCCAAAATAATTATGGAGGCTTCTCACTATTGCTGTTACTAACTCCTTTAAAATCCGATTGGACTTTGAAGTCCCCTTTGTGTATTTTGTTACGTGTTGTTTGAAGATGGAGGCAATTTGTTAAATAGGAGGAACTAGGGACGCATCATTTTTGAGAGTTTTTGGAAAGTCATTGGTCTTTGTGTGCTTTTGAGGGTTCCTACCTGAAATGGAATGTTGGGAATGCGTGTGATTCGTTATTGGATGGAAGAAAGGATTTTCTCAGAGAAATAGTCGGAGGCAGTGAGATCATAATGTTCCGCAAGCACTTTCCCGAGTTCGTTTCGATTCCTTACTCGAACCCCAGTAGGAGCAATGTAATACACACCCGTTCTGTTCCCACGGGATATTTCTTCACGACACCATCTTCTAGGTAGAGTCGACACCTCATCACGTCTCACTCCTTCATTTCCATACATTGAAGATGATCCTTCGTATATATATTTAGTATTAAATAATTTTCTTAATAATACAGGAAGGTTTAGTCATTATTTTTTGACATTGGGGTTCAATAAACATCTGTGAATAAACAAACTACAATAAACATTTTTTCATATCTAGTAAAAACGAAGTGTATCTCAGATCTCCTACATCCCAAAGTTGAGGCTACGATGATTAAGGACGTTGTGAAGTAATCCAGGAGCCTATTTTTCAAGGTGTTCCTGTCCAGCCTGGAGAAGGAGATCAAGGAGGGGCCAACCACATCAATCGCCTCCCTAATGACTTCTCTGAATCTACTAGGATTATCAGTAAGGCTGCGGAGGGTGACTTGGAATTTTTCCCATGAAGGCCAAGAGGCTCAAGAGTTTACGTTTTACTACCCAACTCTGTACATGCCGGCAGGACATACATATATTATGAATAACTAACTATTTCGACCGTCAAGCATAGTGGTGGAAACATTATGTTATTGATGAAAGAATTACTTCATCGCATTGAAGGGAGAATGGAAGGACCCATATAGCCTGGTCTTTTTTGAAGACAATCTCCTTTTCTCAGGACAGGGCACAGAAAATGGGTCATGTAAAGTATTTTCCGTACAATGACCCAAAATAATCGACCAATGTGACAAAGGAGTGGCTTAAGGTAGAAGCATATTAAGGTGATGGAATGACCTAGTAGGTCTCTGTACCTCAATCCGATAGAAAATATATTTCAATGGGTAAACTTACAAAATCGGCTAGAGATTAGATCCTGATTTCTTCCATAAGAGGTTAGAAGAACTGGACGGACTGTCTTATGACTCACTCTTACACAAATTGGACGATAAAGAGAGGTAGAATATGTAGTAACTAATACAATTTACACACTATATCTGTTTCTGTAAATTTACTTCCTTTATTAATGGGCGTTGGAGCAGATATTTTATCAAGGGAGAAAAGGCAGCCTAGTTACATATTATGATATAGTAGGATCAAGTTTGGTTTGGAGTATGTTGTGTATGCGTTCATAAAATATCAATCACCAACCTAATTGATATCATTATTATTTATAATAGTATTAAAATGGCCACATATCATGTGCGTCTTGATTGGTCATTGAAGAATCAGTTCAAAACTCGTCAATAACTTGTTTGTATATTATATATATTTATATTGAAAAGCTCAAAAAAGATATTTTGTTTCAAAATACGGACTTATTAGTGTTGCGTTATAGTTTAAAAATCCTAAGCCTGTCGTAGAGTGTTATGATTTTTTTGTAGATCGAACAAAGAGGAGGTCATACATTTATAACGTCCAGTGAAATGTAGAATGTTTGACCCCCTCCTCTCCCCCCCCCTCCTTTTCCTTCTGTCTGTGATTGTCCAAAACTTGATACCTTTGAATATTTTTATAATTAATAACCTACCAATCGAATTGATTATACCTTTTTTCTTCTTTAAATGGGGATACGCTTGATAACACATTTGGATCAATTCTTTATACTGTCTTTCCTTATACATTTTGATACTTTCTCAAATGGAATCTGGTTGAGAGGAGTAAGATTTCAATTTGTTATAACGTAAAAAAATAACCTGTGGATCCTTCATTCTTTGGTTTTCATAGATTTCATGCACAAGGGACTCCCACATACCATTCAAAAAGTTTTATGAATGAGTGAAGAATTGATCAGATCTCAATGAAGTGGACTCTCAAACATACCCCCTCCTATCCCCCCATCTTATCAAATTTGGTACCCCTGCCCCCCTTAAACTGACCGTCATATATGTATGACCCCTAATTTGGTCTCTCCTCAAGAATGAAAAAATAATAATGACAGTTAAAGAAAAAATTATAAAATAATGTGATGGGGCCGGGAACACTTTAGTCTCTAGAGCACACATCGGCTCTACTTTACCTACACGCACTCGTTCCTTATTTGATAGAATGCACTTGTCTTTTCTTTTTTGAATAAGCTCGTTGTGAAAAATTAGTTCATACCCAACATCTCAATAAAAAAATCAGACAAACTTTCCTATGAGACCGTAAATGATTTTAAGAAGATCGGTCTTGATCTGTCTCGAAGAAAATATCTGACTCAATCGGTCTGGTTTTGTTATCGTTTAGATATAGAGGAAAAAATCTATAGATGTATTCCTTATAATGTCATGTGTGTTCCGAAATTGTGAACATTGACTTATAATAACGTCATATCAAGTATATTGTGTTGCATTAATCATCTTTGTGCTACAACTTATAAATCTGGAGTGGGGAGAGAGTCGGTCCATAAAATGCCCCCCAAAAATTAGTCTACGATTTAAAAACGAATAAATTTCGATATAAGACCTAAAATCGTAGCTTAGACAAAAATATTGGTTCAAATAGGTCTAAAAAAAATTACGTAAGACCAAAGGACGTTACTAGCTTTTATCCTTTGGGGGGGTTCGCCCCAAAAAAAGTTCAACACCGTTATAAAATTACTTATGTCAATAAGTTTATATCATATAATATACTCTGCAGAGGGTAGCCGGGTTGCAGGCCTAAATAGAGAGTAATAGAAACAAAAAATGAAGGTAGAAGAAAAGAAAGGGAGAGAGGGATATAGAAAAATATAGGGGGAAAAGATAAAAAGAAGATACAAAGAAAAAGAGAGATATATCAGGGGCGTCCGTAAGGTTATATTTTGGGCAGCGCTTAGTTTTTGAATTTTTCGAAAAAAAAATAAACTGAAAATATAAATTTTGGAATTTTTTTTGAAAAATTACACTGTTAAAATTTAAATTTATTGGAAAAAAAATCAATTTTTTGCTCTACTGCATAATTTGCCCGCATGACGATAAAAATTCTTGTAAAAAGCCAAGGTCCCTTAATTAAGGGGGGGGGCTATAGCCCCTCCAGCCCACTTCCTGTGGACGCCTCTGGATATAGAAAGAAAATAGGAAACAGATGCTTTATTTTGGTCGAAAAAATCTTAATCGCCTAGGAGGCCCAAAACTTAGTTATTTTATACGTTTACTTGCTAATTTTCAGACTGATCTGTTCAACTATTTTGGATATCAGCAAAAACAGACTTATAAATATATATTAGATGTAATAAATTTTTTGGAAGGGGGCTACATCAACTTTTAGAGGCCCCCCTCCCCAAAAAAAAAGCTAGCAACGCCGCTGCTTAAGACCAAACTGGAAACATTCGATCTTGGACCGAGTATCAACCCTAATATCTACAAATAAACAGCAACAACGTTTCCATGATAAACACACTGTGTCGAATGCAAAAAAAACAAGATTTAATAACAACAATAATAAAAAAATAGCAAGTAGTAAATATGAATGACATTGTCTGAGAAGGCATGCCTTGCGACACGCCCTGTTCTTGAACAAAAAGGCTTGGAATAAGAATAGATTTTTTATACATAGAATAATAACAAAATGATTTAAAAACGTTGTAGCTATGTACTAGGAGTATTCAAAATTATATTTTGCAAGTAATTGTTACTTTTAGTCAATTCTAAATGTTAGCTCATCATATATATGTTGAAGAAACGAGATGCTGCTTTAGTGAGAAAGAGAAGGGTTTAGCCATGAGCAAGATTTGGGCGGGGCATGCCAAATACATGTGTCCATGTACTCGTATATAAGCAGGCATGTTGTTAAACAATGTACTATGTCTTGTATAAAGTATTAATGTACTTTGTAAGTAATATTTTGAGTCATTCGCAAATTATTAGCAAGGTGAATGACCCAGCCAATTACGTCCTGAAAATCATCTACATACAGGGTGTCCACGATAAATTGGAACTATCTTAAAATTCAACCTGCTGTATAAAAATGGAATTTGGAGTGTCTATGATGTTAAACAATAAATTTATTCAACATGTCCTCCCTCAGCAGGCACCATCTTCTCCATCCTGCCCCTAAAGTATTTACATGCCCTGATGACTTCCGCGGAATCGACAGTGTTCCACTCCCTCGTAATGGAGCCCTTCAGGGCCGCGATGCTCTTGTGGCTGACCTTGCACACCTCCATCTCCCACTTCCCCTACCAGTAGTAATCACACGGATTGAGGTCGGATGAGTTGGAGGGCCAGGTGATGCGATCCCAGAAAGTGATTTCGTGGGAGTTGAAGAGGTTAATGGTCCTCATGGCGATGTGTGCGGGCGCTGAGTCTTATTGGAATATGAACTCCCTCCCAGCGGCCGTATCCTTCATCCAGGGAATGATGAACTCCTCCATGACTTCGTAGTACCTTATCGTGATAACCCTTTCCTTGGGATTGAAGAAGAAAAGAGGCATCACCTCACCAGTGCTGTAGTTGACACCCAGGGTCATCACAGAGCCCAGGAACTTTGTGGTGAAGACTGCAGGGACCTCTTCTCTCTCCTTGGCAACCCACCTGTCATTCTGGACGTTGTAGCTTCTGTCGATAGTCCAGTTCTTCTCGTCGGAGAAGAAGATGATTCTTCCTCTATGGCTCTTCAGGTAATTCAGGTCCTCGTTCACAGCCTTGGAGACCAGCTGCTTGCTCACTTCATAGTTCTTGGCCAACCTAGACAAGGAAGTCCCTGGCGAAGCCTTGATGGACTTCCGGAGGCCTTCAAGGAAGCGGGGAGTGCGGATTCGGTCACTTCTCATGTTGTGGGCCTTGCAGCAGACCTTCCCCTCAACCTCCCAGGCATTGAAGACCCGGTACACCGTGGTCTTGGGGTAGTTAAGAAGCTTGTAGATAGCAGAGGGCTTGTGTCCGGCACGAGCCAATTCGAGGATGGCGTCTCTCCTTGCTTGTTCCACGATGATTATTGTTTGTTGTCAAAACAATTGTGGTGGAAGTTATAGTGTATTGTTCAAGCAACCTTTTATATTACTATGATTTAACCCCGAATATCCACATTATAGATCTGGATGAAGTTTAAAGTAGTTCCAATTTATCGTGGACACCCTGTAAGGTAACGTAATATTACTTGATCTCTTGCTGATCTCCTTTGAATTTGATGCGTCAAACTGTAACATAACATATCTGCTATTGTTTGAATATATTTATAGGTTACACTATACAAAAACAAATATATATTCACATCTCCATTTTGGCCATTTTCACAAAAATACTCACATACACTCACTAAAACGACTCTTACATAACATCTGATCGTCCAAAATGCCCGAATCTTTGGTGAGCAACTGTCAACAGATGCTAGATAGCCCTGCCATCTTCACGTTGAGGTCCTAATCTCTATTGTATCTCTCAACTTTTCTTCCAAAATGAGATAACACAAACAGTTTGAAAGTAGTTATCCAATTACGTCACCCTCTATAAGTACTGCTCGACTATTATTTATCTAATGGTAGGTCCGGAGTCTTCTTGGTACTGACACCCGCGTGGAGTAGATCGCAGACATGTTGTTTTTTGTTGTTGTTGCTCCGACAATTTTACACATTAGAGTCATGGGATAATCAGAGAACTTGTTTATTTTTGTTTCAGCTGTCGTTGTTACGTAATGAAACGTTATTATTAAAAATAACAGAATTAAAATTGTAATTAAATGTTATTGCAATTTTTGGGGTCCCCTCTATATAAAGAGCCCATGAAACCCTCATTATTACACCATCTATTTATGGGCTCATCAAATCAAAATAATATCCAACTCAAGGGCGTTGTAAATTGATATTAGTAATTGCTCGGAATTACATTCATAATAAACAAAAAAATTATTATGGGAATATAGACGAGAAACAAAGTTGAAAAATGTACAAATTGTTCTCAATAGACCTAAATTGATCAAGAATATATAAGTTATGTTAGTTCTTACAGCTTTTGTCTTTCGAACGTTTCTATAAAAATGTCAATTTATACTGTTAAAGGGATATCAAATTTGTATTCAGAAAATTGCACATATCTTACAAAAAATATTCCTGTTGTCATTCTAATGAATTGGTTTTATAATTACTTGACTTTATTATTTAATAATTATAAGTAATCGAAGGACTCAAGGGGAAAAGGGGACACGCTGTTACCTTGATTGTACATAAATAAGAAGCTTATTTTGTTGTAAGATGTTGATTCCCTCGTCTGACTTGAGACGTCAAGACTATTTCATCATTGATCATTTTTGATCCATAAACAAAGGGATAAGCTGGACTAAACTTTTCAAAGGAAAGAAATACAATTTCTTGTTGAGCCCTTCTCCAGGGGCGTCGACAAAGGGTTGGCTGGGAGCCCACTTCCAAAAAAAAGGAATTTTTACTTTTTACTAGAAAATTTAATATTTGATTTTTTTTTGTCAAAAGATTTAATATTTAAATTTTTTTCCCAAAATTTTTATTTTTAAGAATAGATTATTTGAAAATTTATTTCCAAAAACTAAACATTTTGAGAATAGCTATGGATTTTTTAAATTTTCTTCCAAAAAATTTAATATTTCAAATTTAATTTTTGAAAAAGTTTTTTTTTTTTTAAAAAGCTGTGAATTTTTTATTTTTTTTCCCCAAAAATTTAATTTTTTTGAGAATAGCTATGGATTTTTGAAATTTTCGGCTTTTTTTCTCAAAAAAACAAACAAAAAAACGAATAATTCAGCTCTTTTCTATCTATAACTACTAATTACCTTCTTATAAGTTTGGAGCAATAATAAGCAAAGTATTGTTTAAAGAAAGAGGGATTTTTATTATAATATTAATATGGGTGTAAGACTATAATAGCAAGTGCTTTTATGAGATCCAAAACATCGTCTATTAACGTGTTTTCCTCATCAATAAATGTGTATTCTAAATCGAACTTGCTCCCAATAGATCTACAAAAGGAAACCGGTTTTTTTTTGTAATTATTATTCGTTATAGACCGAAGCTGGAAAAAAAACTCAACAAAAAAATATCTATATAAACTATCAGGGATGCCCCTAGTGGGTGGGCTGAAGAGGCTGTAGCCTCCCCTCCAAACCAAGGAATCTTTAATTTGAAATCTTCTCCAAAGAATTTAATTTTAAATTTTTTTTCCAAAAACATTAATTTTTTGTGAATAGTTGTGGATTTTTGAAATTTTTTGTAGACAGCTGTGGATTTCGAAGTTTTTTTCCATGAAACTATTTTTTTTGTCAATATTTGTAGATTTTTTGCGAATTTTTTCCCCCATTAATTTAATATTCAAAGTTAAAAAAAATAAACATGTGAACAGCTGTGTATTTTAATATTTTGTTTTAAACAGTGGATTTTGAAACTTTTTGTAGTTAGTGGATTTTAAAATTTAAATTTTTGCATTTAAAAAAGAAAAAAATTCGGCATACCAAGCCCCCAGAATATTATCTCGTAGGCTCCTCTGATTATGGTCAGCATTCACGTAAATTGGATCAAAAAATATAGAATATAAATATTCGTTCGTAGAAAATTAGGGTTTTGTATTTTCCTTTTAAAATAACAATTATTTTTTGTTTGGAGCATATATATGATTCACACACTAACAACATAAATTTTGATTAATAGTTTATGGTTTTAGTAAAATAAAAAAATATAATCTTCTCCAAAACGTCTACTTGTATTAAATTACATTACATGATTCCTTGGAAATATGTGGCTTAATTTTTTTCTTTTTTTAATAATAAAAACTATATTTTATCCTCTCCTGAATCAATGCAAACTCTTTGGCAACCGAGTCTATCAATGGCTCGATTCCTTATTCCTCCTTATCTATAATAACTATCTCCTCAGATAGTTTTTCTAAGATATTATGCATCGCATAGCTTTTATGAAGCATATGAGTAACTAAAAAATGAAGTTAAAGTCAGATGAACTATTCAAAATAATTAAAAATAAAATATTTTTATCCATTTTACAAATTTTTTTATAACGACGTCATATCCCGTAATAAATAATGATGTTTTCATTGTTTTAAGACTTTAAACTTCATATAACGTCATTGTGATATGTATATAAATTGGAAACACTTATGACGTCATCACCAATATATACATATAAATACAATAAAGTTTGTTTGTCTGTCGAGGCATCATTTATTGAACAAAAAAATTCCATCTTTTTTTTAATTGAAATCCTTTTTATATTAGTAATTTACTACTGTACCGAGTGGTCCATTGGAAACTAATTCAATAATGAAGGAAGGTTCAATGATTAAAGTTAAATCATATTTCCTATATATTAAAGCATATACAATTAGTTATAATACAAAACAAACCTGAGCTCTATAGCTTAAGTACAAGTAAAGCAAACTTGAACGGGATCGACGGTTTTCCATTAATGCACTCCATGCAGTTGGGCGTTTCCTTGACCACTGTCTGCGCCATCAGCAAGTCCAACACGTTGGAGAGGAAGAAGGGATCTCCCAAATAGGCCAAATTGTACTCGGAGTAGTGAAAGAAAACAGCCCAGACCAATCCCTGCAAGTCTATGAGGGCCCCTGTAGTAGATATCAGGGTTTCACAACATACTGTCCATAGAGCTATCAGAAAAGTAGGTTGAAATAGCCATGTGAAGCTTGTGTGCTTCCAACAATAGAAGAAAACCATCTCCTTCATAGAAAATTCTTTTGAATGAGCCTTTTGAGTTCTTTTTTACTCTTTTTCGACACTTTTGTCACACTACAACCCATGCAGTCCAAAGGTGTGTCGAGGGGTTTTGGGCTCCAGTGTCTGTCATCCATACATGGAGGCCTTCAAAGTCACTGTTAGTCAGTACTGGGACGCCATGACAGAAGACTACATTTGTAAAGGGTGTAAGACCCTCTGCCGCCTCCTGAAAGCTGTCATTGCCACTAAGATCATTGCCGTGTTCAGATTTTAATGTAGTTGTAATTTTGTGATTTTGATTTTGACCTTTTTCTATTTCCCCTTATGTAGCCCGTTCACACAAAATTAAGTTTGTCTAATTGTCTCCCTTTTTTAATTTTTGTTTAAGATTGTTTGTATGTTGTCGCATCACAATTTTATAAAATAACACTTTGAGATTCAAGTTTCATTCGTTCTAGATAAGGTCGTGTCTTAAATATATTTTTCCTATTACACTTTGCACCGTTTTTCACGGATTTAGTGTACTCTATGCATGTACTTCAACAAGTACTGGTTTGTACATATTAATACTTCCTCAATGACACCTACAATATCAAGAAAGAATTTGTGAATAGAAAGCAAAAGGAGATAACTACTGCCAAGGATGTAAAAAATCAAAGGAAGTTGGGCATACGTTTTTTCCTCTTGCTATATCCATCCCCGTTCACCGATTTTGAAAGTAAAAATGCCATTGTTGAGGGAATTTATATTCAACTAGGGGCCAAATTATATAATGCTGACGTCATCAGGGACCCTTGTAAGATATGGGGCAGGGCTGTTGGGATTTTGTTTGACAATTTTTATAAAATATGTTTTTATAAATGGCCAATTTGACAGATAACTTTTTACTTCGAAGAGACCAACAGATATATTTGGTTTTTTTTTGTTCAAAAAATTTCCGCCAAATTATGACATTTTAATTTTTTTAGACAAGACAAGAATTAATAAAAAGTCCATAAGAATTGATGGTGCAAAATCCCCTTGGTCCCTACGGTTCCAGCATCACTAAAAGGGGCCAATCACTGCGATTCAAAAAATATCTAGTTTAGAGATACATACACGACTCGTAATTGAAAACTAAAGACTTTGAATCTGGACTTTTATGAAGTTTTATTTCTGAAACAAGGGGAGTAAAAACTGAGGTAAACTTTGTAAAGATGTTGGCAAATGAGTTGCCAATTTTAAATCTTCAATGTAACCTCCATCGACTTTGATAATGACCTTGATGCGCCACAGGAAGCTTTGATAGGTGATAATAATATAATTTGGAATAATGGAGCTCTAATGTTCATCAATTGAAGCCTTGAAAGCCTTGAGATTCAATGCCCTTGTCTGGTAGGCCCTGTCCTCAACTTGCATTAAAAAGGACCAGTCGAGCAGCTTGGCATCTGGCAAGTATGGAGGTCACATTTTTTTCGGTCAGAAAGAAAAGTTGTGCTCTAAAAAGGACGGTGTAACCTTTGCTGTGCATACCGGTGTGTTGAAGCAGCACATGTTCATACGGATCCAGTTGCTGATCCAGGGAAAAAACATAGTCCATAACATTCTATGATGAGTCGGAAGCATTGGAAGAACAAAAATCCCAAGGATAACACTGATACTGAGTGCGAGGTAGTCATCTGGGTGCTGGCTTCTTCTTGATGCAAATACCGCCATTAATAGCCTTCTTGACGTTGTACTTCGTTTTTCTACTTACCATAAACAGGTTTCGGATCTATGGTGGTGTGTGTTTCGTGTGAAATAAAGAAGCAATATTTATTGGGTGACTGTACACATAGTTTGTAAGCTAATGGGAGGAAGGACCAATTCCTCTCATTTTTTCTCCTGATTCCTTTCTTTTTCAAGTATTCAGATTCAACTCTGCACATTTTACATATGTTTTGATGTTCAATTGTCAGTCAATTCGTCATTTTTTCCCCAAGAACAATTTTTGGGGAATTTTCAAAAATTACACTGAAATGTAAGAGTTGATTATAATACCACGTGACGTAAATATAAAACTACAACTACGAATAATAACATAATAATATAATTGTACATAGATCATATTAGCTTACCATCAGGAATTTATCACCTAAAATAATGTTTTTCATCACAATAGGCTCTGTGATTTAAGCCGGTGCTCCTTCAGATAGTATTAAAACTAATGGACGGTTCATTATATAAACTGCAACAATCTACGAGAGGAAGAAAGTAAAGGGAAATCCCATTCCGTATCGAGCGAGGAAGTAGATAGAAATTACTTGGATGTTGATCCTCAATTCTACTCTGAGTCCAACAGGAACTGAAACTTAAAATTCCTTAACCAATCCTCAGTGTTACTCTTAGTCATACACACACTTTATACTTAAATGTTCCCTCTTCAAGAATCTATTTTAATGAATCAAATTTTGCCTGTCAGTATATTTGTTAGATGAGGCTTATCACAGATTCCTTTGGAGATAAAGTACTCCCAGGCTCATCACGTCATATTAAAAAAGATAAGGAGAGTACATGTATGTAAAAACCATATTCAGACATGGAAGGTGGACTCCTTGATCGGAAGAGGGACCAGAGGGAGTGAAGAAGTTAATAAAGGAAGATATATAATAACCAAAATCACTTTTAATATTGATATTGTGCCTCCTATCCATGAGTAATGCCCCTCCTATGACGCAGCACGTTGGTACCTAAGAAGTAGAAATATAAACAAAAATATTAGCTCTTATAACATAAAGTCTTGAAAGAATTTCTTTAAAGATAACTTTTCCATTGAAAATATAAAACTAAAATTTCAAATGATGGAATATAACTTTGTTTCTGTTTAGTTGATTCCTTTCTGAACAAAGCGCCCCCTCCCCACAATAGTTCATACAAATAGAAGCACAATTTCATCTCAATGGTGTGAAAGATCAAAAGACCAAATTCTTCCATGGTATATCGGGATTCTCTGAGGAAGCAATTCGTCACTTCGACGAATCGGAGCTCGACGGAAGCGGGGATACACCTTATGATAATTTAAAAAGTATATTATCTAAAATGCAATCTCCTTTGGTGGAATCTGGAATGGACAAATATAAAGAATCATTAAAAAGTAAAACAGGACCTGATGTACAAAGTAAATTGATATTCCTATCAAATACGAATCCATGTGAAAATTTAATCAAATTCGCAACAATGATTGGAGTTACAAAAGAATGCACGCTAATATTAAAATCTAGATTTGAAAAAGAATCTATTGATAGTTTTTTCACACTCTGGAAATCGTTAGATACCTAGACACATGAATTACCAATAGTTCAGGGCAACACTTTTCTAAAGACACCTCAATAAATATATGCATCACCTCGACATCATTCAAGAAAGAATGCTTCTATCATCAAAAATTCCGATTAAAATTTACAAAGTCAAATATTAATGTCATTGATAGTAATTACTGTGATAATGCTTATAAAATAACTAAATATGATAATTAATCGGTGTACAGGGAGCGGGGATCAAATTGTCGCCAAAATATTTTTCTACAAAAAACAACACAAAATATACATTTTTTAACTTTTTTATTGAAAATCAAAACCATGACGAGAATATAGGTATAGAGTAGCCATTCATTCGATATAATCAACGTTGGCATCAATAATGGCATCAATACGCTCTCTGAACCGGCCGCAGGCTCTTCTGACCATCTCATTGTCCATGTTGCCGAATACCTCCTTGATGGAGTCCATCAGGCTCGCCTTGGTGCAATGGGGATGTCTGTTGGTATGTCTCTCGACATAGCCCTAGACAAAATAGTCCAAAAGATTAAGGTCTGGAGAGTTAGGAGGCCACAAATCTTTGGTTACGACGTCATAACAGTTCTCGGTTAACCACTGCATGGAGATTTTGGACACATGGCAGGGTGCTGTGTCCTGTTGCCACACCCAGGGCCCAGATCCCTCGCCATGATCTTCATGGACTTGGTAGGATCATCCTCAACCATCTTCTTCACCTTTTTGACAAAGTCGGTGTCCCTGACCTTCCTGTCGGCGCCCTCCTCCTTGGGTGCCCTCTTTATGGTGGCATCAACATCCCAGGTGTCCTGTAGCTTCTTACGGATACGCTGAACAGTCCGTAAATTCACTCCTAAGGTTGAAGCAATCGTTGAATTGGACATTTCATCTCAATTATTAATCAATGCCATGACTACGGCGGACCTCGAAAGCTCCTCGTTCCACTTATAGCTCTTTATCTCCTCATATGATGACGGCATGATGCTAACTGAACTTATGGTCAGCTGACAAAAATAGCTTTCCTATTTGGTAATCGGTTTTTTATTTGATAATGTCGTCTTCAAGTTATCAAGGTTTAAAGTAGGCGAAAATTTGATCCCCGCTCCCTGTATATCTTTTATTTTACAGACATAAAAAATAAAATAAAATATTTAGTAGACACGGGTTCTTCTTATAGTATTCTTCCATCAAGATTAATAACCAACAACTACAATGGGCTCAAATAAAGTTTTTTGAGATTATTTCCGCCAATGGACCCGGAATTAGAAATAAAAGACATATTGTTCATCTTGTTCAAATATTTAAAGGAAAATCTCCTGGACATTTCAAACACTATATGCTATGCTTAGCTTTCCTCAAAAGAAACAATATAAACCTCGATATTTCACGATAATATTTCATCATTCAAGGCAAAATAGTACGTCTTGAAGTAACTGGAGAAAAATCTAATCAAATATCCTTGATCTATTTAAAAAAAACCTTTATTAAGGTAGAGTTTCCTAAGCTGTGTAAAACTTTGTCACATTTCGCAAGTTTAACATTGACATGGATATATCTCACAGGATTGTAACTACTGAAACACAATAAGATGAAAGCCTCGTATATAAAATGAAGAAAAATTAGAAGCATCTTAAGCAGAGTTCAATAAGTTACTCATTCAAAAATAATTGAAAGATCAGATAGCTCATGGAGTTTGCCTATTCATATGGTAAGAAAGTCTGTCGGATCAAAGAGAATATGTGGAGATTATAGACTCCTCAAATTAATTAAACTCTTTAGCTGAGAGTAGAATTTTTTCTTAATTGGACCCCTCAAAAGTATATCACAAAGTTATCATGCTTCCTGAAGATTGAGAAAAGACTAAAGTTTCAACCCCTTCACTTCATTTCGATATATTAATGACATTTGGACTACAAAAATCAGGAACAATGTTTCAAAGATTTATTGACTCCATAATGCAAGAGTTGGATAGAGTTTATGTACATATAGACGATTGATCAATATCTAGTAAAGCAGTGAATCCTCAACAATTGCTTGGACAGGTATGCAAAGCGATTTGAAATAGCTCCATCAGATGAATCTAAAAAGGCACTCGAAACATTGAAATCCCTAACAACAAATAAAAATATCAGTAAGTTAATAGGACTAATTAATTATTTTTCATAAATTCGTACCAAATACTGTAAAAATAGTTGAACCTCTATATCAAAAGATGAAATCTGATCGGTTTTCGTGGACTTAGTATCACGAAATATACTTGAAGGAAATGACACAACTCCTTCCCAAATTTGTAAAACTATCCTTCCCCGTAATTGGAGCTAAGATTATAATTACAATTGATGCATCTGATTGGGTTAAGTAAGTGTATTGACTTTAATTTCATATGCTAAGTCTCGTAAAGGCCCAAACATCATATGTATTTAAGCATTTAAATGCTAAGTACTAGTTAGTGTGTGAGTGTTGTTTTGGTTTGCAACTTAAACAATGTTTTTTATTTTTCAGGCCGTTATTTGTATTCTTTCATTCTTGAGGAAAGAACATTTAAGTATTGAGTAGCTACGTGTGACTGCCCTCATGAAAAAATGAGATTAACTCTTTTTTGTTTTTGTTAAAGTTATCTACTATATAATTTTAGCAAAGTTTTTCTGTTCGTCGACGCTTAACTATACTATATAGAAAAAGTACATTGGTAACTACAAAACCATCGCACTTGTTTTAAATCATATTTTCTACAGCTCACTCTATAATTAAATAAGAAAATGACCCAACAATAGTAAGGACAATTAAATCAGTATTTAAATATACATTCAATGCAGAAACATGATATCTCATATTTTGGAGGTAGGTTCTACATCCTAATGTGTATGCATTCAAACCTTGAAGAAATTGATTATATGAGGCTTTTAAGAAACGTTAAATATTCTAAGTCGTTGTTAATAATATTTATATATGTCAATTATAAAACTGTCAAGACAATAATAGTAGTAATTAAAAAAAAATAGAGTTAATAGATTTTTTTTCTTCGAAACAAAACAGAATATCCTATCGACATATAGACATGGACTACACAAGATAAGTATAAGATATGTCTTCTAAACATCTATTAATTGTCATAATATTACCTACTTTTTTCTATGACTTAATATACATAAAGAGTAGTTCATTAAAACGATTTCCATTTTCTTTGGCTTCATACTATCCCCCTACAAACTGGTTTTAATACAATCACACACTTGTGGTACCAATGTCATTCTACCACATTCGTTGCTTCTTTACGCCAAGACACCCACGTTTTCTTTTAATCAGGAACCAAAAGGTTGTTGCATTTGTCTATTTTGTGCAATTTAAATGGTAAAATAGACAACGTGTTTTTGGCTAAAGCAGTTGGTTGCACTACACCAGTGTCCTTATCGGTCAGGCGGTTCAAGCGCTAGAACTGGAGCTGACAAAGTTGAACCGAGACCGAAATGTATTATTTATCGCTCTCACTTCTTGTGCTTTTGTTCCTATATATAATTTATAAAGAAAATATAATATATATTATGAAAAATAAATTAACTTTAATCCATCAGCTAATATTTTGAGTTTTTGTGTGTAATGGAAACGTTTTCCAATGATTTTTTTAGGTCACCGTTGTTTTAAAATTGTATCTGAGGTTTCAAAAAGCTAAGGGCTTATGACAGATATGGAAAGTGATTTTAGACACCAAACGCTTTAAATAAAGTAGATTATGGATCCAGGTACGCAATTAAGCCTGTTTGGGCCCTCGAATACGACAACTATAATATTTCTAAAGCCAGGATTTCATACTATGCCAAGGCCTAAGCAACCTTAGATTTCGGGTCCCCTGTTAGAACTTGGGGCACTATGCACTCTGTGTATAAGGCAGCTGCGGCCCTGTATGCATCTAATATCATTTTTTGGTCCCGAATTTTCTAGTAACACCCTTTTTTTAACTGCCTCTTACCAAACTGAGTATGTATGAAAAAGAACCGAGACTGTGACTGATAGAACCGTTGAAACTGAACCGAGCACAACCTTGCCCAATCAAGATGATTTCCTGGAAGCAGCCAAAATCGTCCAAAGTCATGCTTTGTTCAAGAAAATAAACAATTTTTTAAGAAAAATTGCAATCAATCGATGAGTACAATCACTGACAATATAGACGTAGCGTCCTGTTCATCGTGCCATGAATCAGGATCTACGTTACTCTAGCTATAAACGTTAAAAGAAACAGCTTCTAACCCTGTCAAACAGGGGAAAAAGGGTTTACTTAATCCCTTGAATGTACTAGGAGAGGTTTAGTTAATATATTATTTTTAAGAGCTACTCCACTCTTTACTTTTATTGAACATTGATTTTTGTAACGTAAGTTGCTTCCCTCCCAATACTATATACCACAAGCAAATTGTCAGATTGTTTGAAGGTTGATACTAAATAATAAAAAAATATGATTTAATTCTTGAAGCGCCATCTAAGTGTCAGCCTCAGAACTTTTCAGCCAACTTAAGTCTCTTTACTTGTCCTTCCAATATGCTATAGTGGGCCAACCGTTATTATTTACATATATATACTGTTCTACAACATTGTTCATAAAAGTGCTCTTAACCTCTCAAAAAAATATACATATATTCATAGTTACTTATCACCCAAAAAAGTAACAAAAATATGGAATTTAAATACTGATAAGTAGGGATATGAATTATAAGCATTTTTTGTATGTAAAAAAGAAAAACCGACAATTAATATGGTACCCCTGACAATTTGAAGAATGTTTGAGAGGAATGTAGTTGAGCTGTCACGACGTTTAATTAAATTAACTACGAGTAGCTGTGACATGAACAAAATAAACACAAGTTTCACTCTGGATCAAAGAAAAACATATGAGTCGGCAGGAATTACTCCGTTTTTGATCCATCCTCAATTCTACTCAATAGCAAAGCTGGGATTATCTTCTCAGAATTACTATACGTGATTCATGATGATAAACACATGTAGTTACACTTTACACTTGAATGTTCTTTCCTCAAGAATGAAAAAACTAATGATAACAGCTTTAAAAAACAAAGCAAAGTCCAGCGGGTTCAAATTTGGTCAGGAAGGGGGACAAATCTCATTCTTTATGTTGGCCACCTTGAAACCTAGGCTTCTGGAGCACTTTTCAATGCCCATAACCCTCGCCATCTCAAATTTAGCATCTATGAGATCTAAGATGTGCTGCCTTTTGGCTTTTTGATCATTCATGATGATGAGGTGACGAAATGTTTATTATAGTTTGTTTATGCATAAAGGATGACAGAACTAGAATGTCAAAAAATAATCACTAAACCTTTCTATATTAATGAGAAAGTGAAGATTTATTAAGAGTTCAAGTATTTCTACCCATCTTTGTAAATATACAAAGGATTGGTTGGGGAGTTATAATTTTAAATCCCTGTTGGGATTTTGGTTGAATTGAAGATCGAGATCGGGGTAATTCCATCCTATATGTCCTATCAATATAAGGAGTGGGGTTTTTGTGGATTTCTTTCATTATATTAGCTGCTGTCAGCTAATAAAATGAAACACAATGACACCTAAGCTGCTCTTACCCAATCATTCTTCAAATTGTCAGGATTACCTCTTTCATATTTTACTTCTTTTGTTATAGATACTAGTTGGACATATTTTGTGCAACTCTACTCCCTACATACTTCTAGGCTCTAAGGCAATGAATATTATACGAATGGTAAGAAATAATGGGTAATAATCACATGAATGATGAAGTAGGACTCATTATAAATGATCACACTGTATTTATGTATTTAGGTATAAACTTTTTCATCATTAAAAAGTAGGAACCAATTTAAACGGCTCAGAACATAATGATATATAATTTATTACGTATGTTTTGTATAAGTAAAAATTAGGCCCTTTGAAAAAGAGCACGTAGCACATTCAATTAATTATATATTTTAAGCCAAAATGTATACTCTTGTCATACGTATACAATTATTATTAGGATTCTATTTATCTGATACGTTCCTAATGTAGGGATGGGATTTTTGTAGAGTACAAGGAGAAGGTGGGAGTGATTTCAGAGACTTCTTAATATCAGCTCCCTGTTCGATAGTTTTATTGGGAGAAAATGAATGATTGCAGTAACAGCTGTGGAAATTTTGTTCCAAATTTTTTTATTTTTTGTCAACAGTTGCGCATTTGGAAATTTTTCTCCAAAAAAATACATTTTTTGAGAATAAGCATGGATTTTTTGAAATTTTTCTACTAAAAAATTTAATCTTTTGTGAAAATTTGAAGATTAAAGCAAAAATTAAAATATTTAATTATATATTTGATTTTTTTTCCAAAAAATTAACATTGAAATTTAATTTTTCAAATTTTTTTTCCAAAAAAATCTAAGTTTTTGTTTACAGTTGTGCATTTGGAGTTTTTTTTCCAAAACAATACATTTTTTTAGAATAGCCGTGGGTTTTCAAATTTTTATTAAATTAAATTTTTGCGAATAGTTGAACATTATAAAAAAAAATATATTTATCTAATTATATATTTGAATTTTTGAAAAATGAAAACACGCCTAATTTCTATGTTTAAGACCTCCATACTCGACGCACAATAACTCACGACTGAGTCGGTCAAGCGCAATACTGTACAAAAAGCCTTTGTAGTATACAACTCATTTTACCAATAATGAACAAGATATACTTTGTAAAAAAAAAAGAGGCAGGAAATACGGAATTACTTTGTTCCCTAACATTTAGCAAATTATATTTTGTTGATACCCCAAACTAATATTTTTCAGAAGTATTTAAAAAAATAATGTATTTGTTGGCCTTGTCTTCAACTCATGCATGTATTTTTAGCATTTAAATTGATATTAAAGATAGCAAAATGGATGAAATAGTTGGAGAAATATCGCAAATTTATTTTGTGAAATTTTGAGTCTATGTCGATTGTACATCATTTGTTAAAATTCTTTTAATATAAGGGGTAATTTTGACCCCAGTTTCCTAACTACATAAAAAGGATGATCACTAACCTTCTGTAAAGAATAATTTTACAATAATGAACATTAAAAAGTACAGAAACATGTTAAATGAATCATTTAAATGTACCCCATTGTACACAAAATTACATTAGGTAGAAATCTGTCCTTCATAGTGGAATACAATATATATATAAATATACATAGTTAGTCCTTCCATCTAACAAACATTATTGTTCCATCTCTCTTGAATCGTGAATCGTCTCAGCCCTAATCCATCATGTTCCAAAAATGCACATAACATGATTGTCGATATAAAATAAGATTACATCTTGTTACACGAATCATGGAAGGCGCCCTCTTTTTTTCGGGGGGAGATCAACTTAAAAGCTATTTTTTGTAGGACTATAATCTATATCAGGGGTAGGCAACCTTTGAGACATTGAGTCCCAACTTGAACATTTCTAAATGAATGAGTGTGTCACTAACAAAAATAATGATAAAAGACATAAACAAACTAAAAGAATAGGCTCTACTTTGCGCGTGCCTATTAAATATGCCTCCGCGTGCAAGTGGTGGCACGTGGGTCATAGGTTGCCGACCCCTGATCTATACATATTTTAAATACGAATGTCTCTGTGTGTGTTCGGATATCAAGCCCCAACCAATGACTTTATTTTGCTGAAATGTTTTATCTAGCCTCTTTAGGCTCCAGAGATGTGGTTGGCTACAATTTTTTTTGGCCTTCAAGGCTTTATTGGCCTTAAAATGGTATTTTTCTTTTAAAAATTTTTTTTGACTATGAAACAACTTCTTCTAAAGAACAAAGATTAAACACCGTAAAATTCTAAGAATTAGTCTCACTGCATGTTGATATGAATCTTTGCACACTTTCTTTTAAAGGAGATGAAGGTCTAGAGAAGAAGGAAATAATATATAATTTTTATCAATAATATGAGAGTTGAGCAAACGTCAGTTGAACTTGAATAATTTTTTTTTCTAACCCTTATAATCTCATTTTTTAAAAGTGTACTTACCAAAATGCAGCGATAATAATCCTAACAATATTAAGATGTCCATTTTTTGTTTTATATGAATCTAAAGAGTCATAATAAGTTTTAATTTCATAATGTCCCTGGCAACCCCGGAAAAATCTACTCTAGTAGTTATGAAATGAAAGAGAGAATTAAAATAAAACAATCATGTAATAATACATGCTTTAAACAATCTAATTTATCTTATTAAATAAAGTTATTTTAATGGATTAAAACACTCATCTCCAAATTCTTTTAATTCAATTATTTATTTCGTTTCATAACATTCTATTAATAGGAAATTATTATTTACAGCCTTTGGTTGGTGAAACAAAGGAAGGAAACAAAAAATTGTACATATTCCGTCAACAAAATCCCGTCATAAATTGCAATATACTTGTGCCATCTTGAGAGCTCATTGTTGCTATTTTAACAACATGAAATCAACATATTTCCTATAAATCTTGATGACACTACATTAAATGACTTTATGATAAGCACTCATATTTGAATTAAATCAAAGTTGTATGTACTACAAACACATATAAATTTGTACAATTAGCTTTTTTTTGTAAATTAGGTACCTTATTTATTCCATCCAGTCCAGCCTTAAAACCGGTCCTTGGAATTTTCAAAGAAATATTGATGTTTTATTTGGCCAGGTAAGATATATGAGAAACAAATAAATTAAGAAAATTGCAAAAATCATGCAAAAAATATGCCTTTTTTATCATTAATCCAATATAAAACAAATATATTATATTTACGGTTAGTTATATAATTTATACAAATTATATGACATAATATTTTTCTTTTAAAAAGAAAAACTTCAATGTGGGATCGATTTTACTTTCTTTAAGGACGGACAAGTGAGACTGGACTAGATGGGACCGGACCGGACAGTGGTACTCGGTCCTAATTAAGGACCGATACAACACTAATTAGAGTTTCATTTTTTGCTCCCATTTTGACATTCAATACTTAGATATAGTCCTTTATATAAATGAACAAAGGATCTTAATTCGCTTAAAACTGGGTTCTGTAAGCCTACAACAAGATGGCCGACATAAACAATGCTGATGTCATATGAAAATGTTCTATAATCTATATCTTGTTCCAATCCATCTACTCAAAGAATAATTAAATGGCAAAATACAAAATCTTCAGCAAAAGTAATCCTTATTCACAAATATTATGTATATATTAGTGATGTTAAAGATCAATAAAGTTCGGTGCGGTTCTTTGTTCTAACGGTTCCCAGCTCTTAACTGATCATCATATCGATCAAGTACTGGACACGGATTAGGCTGAGGATGCAATTCTTTCATAATATATTTTCATTCAAAAATAATACTTGTGTAATACCAAGGACCAGGAGGAAGGGCAAAAGAGAGTCTCACCACTAAAGTAATAGGCAACTTCAGTGGCAAATACGTCAGTGTATGTGGGACGTCCACTGGGGTGGGCTGGAGCCCCCTCCCCCCGAATTAAGGAATTTCTGCTATTAAATAGAAACTTTGAAATTATAACTTTTTTCAAAAAATTTATTTATGGAATTTTTTTTTTCAGTAAATTTAAATATTTAAATTTAATTTAGTTTTTCAATTTTTTGGAAAATATTTAATTTTTGAATTTTTTTTCCAAAATGTTTTATTATTTGAGAATAGCTTTGGATTTTTTTTTAATTTTAGTATTTTAACTTTAATTTTATTAAATTTAAATATTTGAAATTTAATTTAGTTTTTCAACTTTTTTTATCAAAAAAACTAATTTTCTGTAAATAACTACAGATTTTTGAATTTTTTCTCAAAAAAAATTTATTTTTGAGTTTTTTTTTTCCAAAACATTTTTATTTAAAATTAAACTTATGAAAGTTTTTTCCAAAATATTAAATTTTTTGTGAGCAGCTTTGGATTTTTAATTTTTTTTTCGGAAAATATTTACTTTTTGAAATGTTTTGGAAAAATATTTTTTGAAATATTTTTGAAAAAAAAATTTTAGAAAATATTTAATTATTTTTGAAAGCTGTGATTTTTGAAATTTTTCAAAAATTTATTTATTTGTGAATAACTGTGGATTTTTGGCATTTTCTTTTCAAAAATATATAAATTAAGAAATAAATTTTAAATCAAAAAATGTATTTTTTTATTTTAAAAAAATCCAAAAAAAACCTCCAAAATTTAATCCATGAGTATTTAGAGGAAAGAATTCATAGATGGTAGCAATAAAATATATAAATAATCGTGTTTTTTTTTGTAATTAGTTGTAAATTTTTAAATTTTTTGGTAAATAAATGTGGATTTTTGAATTTATAAAAAAAATCAATATTTGAATTTTTCGAATTTTTTTCAAAAAGTTTATAAATGAAATGTTTTTCCAAAAATTAAAAATTGTCAGTTTTTTTTTCAAAAAGAGTAATTTTCTTTGAACAACTAGAGATTTTTGAATTTTTTCCCAAAAAATTTAATATTTAACATTTTTTCTGAAAAATTATCGAAAATTAATGAAAATTTTTACAAAAAAATAATTTATCAAATTTTTTTCTTCCAAAAATTCCCCACCCCTACACACACGCCCAAAAAAAACATAATCCTGCAAAATGCAAAATACTGCATAAAAATATTCCATAAGTTAAAAACTACATAGTAATTTATTTTATACAGTATTATGGTAAATAATATATTATTAATATTTATTAAAAAGTGTCACTATACATTTTTATTTGTTATAATAGCCCAAATTTCTTCATAGAAATATTGAAATGGCCATTATATACTATATAAACAACGATGGATCAACATTAAATTGTATTTTTGTTTCCTTTGGAAATTGAGCATTAAAATAGAATAGCATATGACTTTATTTATTTATCAATAAGATTAAATTATTGAAGTCATGACGAATCGACAGGTGATAACAAAATACATATATGAATTGTTTCTGTTAGAAAAGTAATGCCGTTATATTATATATTTATTTTTATTAAGTAGCTATACATTTTTAGATTTTTTTTCCAAAAAAATAATTTTCTGCGAATATACATGGATTTTATAATTTTCTTCCCAAAATTTCGTTTTCTGTGAATATCTGTGGATATTTGACATTTTTGCCCAGAAATTGAGATTCTGAAATTTTCTTTTCTAAAAAATGTAATTTTTGGATTTTTAAAAAAAAAATTTAATTTTCTGCAAACACCAATCAATAACTGTTTTGAATTTTTTTTTCTAAAGTTTAATATTTGAATTAAAAAAATAAAATAATAATTTACTGTAAATAGCCATAGATATTTTTTTCTAAAAAATTTAATATTTGAAAATTTTGTTTAAAGTTTTTTATTTATTGCTAGTAAATCTAGATTTTTGAAATTTAAGAAAAAAAAAAAAAAATGCAAATATTTGTCCAAACATTTAATTTCTTAGTAGCTATCATTTTAGTTTTTGATGTTTTTTTACATAAAAGTTAATTTCCATTTTTTTTTTTCTAAAAATTATTATTTTTTGAGAGCTTAGATTTTTGATATTTAAGAAATAATCGAATTTTTTAATTTTTTTGCTAGTAAAATTTAATTTTCTGTGAATGGTTGTTGATTTTAAAATTTTTCTCAATTTTTTTAAAATATTTAACCCCCTACCCCCTCCCTGTGGAAGACCCTAACCCTCATATATTAAAATCATCATACATACACTACAGCTTTTCTCAGTTTAGCTGTTTGCAATGTGGTTTGGAGCCTCCATCCGTGACATGAATATTATATCTTATGTACATCAAATATAAGCGAGTTAAGGTATACTATCTATAAAATATTGTAATGTATTTATTTGACTGAATAAACAAAACCTGTTGGAGTATTTTTCTTCAGAAATGATGCCTTATATAAAGTTGTTCGTTGTTTCAAAATCATTATTTTAATAGTTGATGAATGTATTTTAATAAGTGGTTAACTGTATTTATTTATGTGAGTTGTTATATAATTAATTTATAAGATTTGGTTATCCTCTTAATCATGTGTATATACTATATCGCCCAACCTTTCCTTCTAGAAGAAAGAAATAAAAAAACTCGCTCAAAATCAGTTGGTTGTTTAGTTAGCAAATCCTGCCAACCATGGAATTTTTACTCAAAAAATTCCATGGAAAACGCTCACAGCACCTTAATTAAAATTCATTCGAATAAATTTAATCAGCTAAAAAGAACATAACAGGTGATAAATATTTGCAGTTTTATTGAGATTTGGTGTTAGACTAATTAAAAGATAAATTCTACTTTAATAATATAAAAAATGACTTCTCAAGAAATCAAGTCCGAAAGAAATAACAAGTAGAAATAAGTGTTTGAGAAAAAAAAAAAAAAAAAAAAAAAAAAAAAAAATGCTAGGATGCCTCATGAGTACTTTAGTCTTTAGAGAGCTCACTAATAAAGACAAACAAAATTCATTTGAACATACCAGTATTTATACTGAATTCAAATCGGAACACATCAATGAAAAAATGCTCATAAATTATGATATACACAAGAGACCCACATTAACAAAAAAAAAACCAAAACCATTAATTTCATTAATAAGACTACATTCTTATTTCAAAATACACAAAGGTCGTTTGAAAAGTTCATACAAAGTCCGAGAGATGGAACCACTGACTCGTATCGATGTTATATTTTGTTAGTAGCATCTCTTGGAAAAACACTCGCCAACGTTCAGCCAGATCGTTCTATAATAATCCTCAATTAACTATCAGGAAAAGGGTAAATCGATTACAAGTGTACATGATTCATCGTTGTTGAACCGTTTGAAAACCGAGCTGCGAGAAAAAGGCCAAAAAAATGTAGCCTAAGTACGGCTACATTAATTATTAAGAGAGCTCAAACCATTTATAGTAATAATTTTGATGAAATTCCATTGTTAATTAATAAACTATATCTTTTAAAAGTTTAATATTCAAAGATTTCAGATTTGTTTGGACCACCCGTTCGTTATAAAATGAAAATAAATTCAAATCATAGCAAACATATGTAGGTATTTTAGATTAAGGTCTTGACGAGTATAAATCAATTCAACTAGGAGTAATTGAACCAAAAACAAAAAGTTTTGTAACTTTCTCCCTGTCTCCCCTATGATCCTTCCAAATACTCCCCCCGTCTCCTCTATGTCAATTCAAAATATCTACCTACTATGTAATATTATGGATAATAATATTTATTTTTGACAATTTTTTTTTAGAAAGTTCCTAATCCTAACTTGAGACTGGAAAAATATACATAATTATAAACATAAGTCTGAGAAGATTATTAATACTTAAAGTCTATCAACAATCTACTACATATATAATATATGTATATTTTATTTTAGAACCTTGGAATAATTTCACGGTTTGTACATAACATATTATGATGTATTCAATAAGTTCAATCACACAAAGCAAAACGCAAAGAATAAATACATATGTTTAATACAAAAAGTAATGGCATGAAATCCCCAGTACTAAAAAAACTGCAAATAATTCCTCTAGACAAATTACTTATATACTATATATATATATCTATATTGTAGAAAGAAAAAATATACCATAGTCAAATCCAAGTCCTTGACATGGTTTTCAAATGTTTCGTCAGAGTCTTTTTTGCAGAGGTGGAATAGAAAAAGTGCTTATATTGCAAGTCTGAGACGAATCTCAAGTCTTGGTTCAACAGGAATAGTGGCGATAGGGGGTGCTCAAGCACCCCCATGAATTGCCAAAGCACCACTAACCACTCCTACAAAAAATATTTTGTAACACGTTCGCAATAAAGTGAATAAAATATAATGATTAAAGACACAATTTAACAATTTGATTGACAATTCATATAACTAATGACAAATTCAGAATGCCTAGACAGTATACATTGCTCACCATATACTCTCTACAGGTTGAGGACTCAAAAATTAGAATCTTCTTCCAGGCCATCTAGCCTCAGTTCTAAAAGTCAAACAATTTTGTACTTCACACCATTCGAAATAGCTGATAAAAAGCTTTGATGTTTGTTTTGTTTTTGTCCGATCAAAAATGTCCGAGCAACACGACTGAGGGTGTGTGATCTCCTCCGCGCACAAGTCGATCCCAAGGAGTTGTTCTGAGCAGGAGAAATGATTGAGGTAACCTTCAGGAGCAAACTTTCAGCTCATGTCATGGTCCTCGGGGTCGTAGCATCTCACGGCAGTAAGATACCCCATACTTCTTCAAGGCCAACGGAAAAATCTAGATGAACGTCTACTTCCATGAAAAATTTCCTATCGCCGTCACTGCTCACAAGTAGTGTTGTGTAGGTCCTTATTTATTCAGTCCACTCTTAGGACCTATCTTATCATTCCTTAGGACTGTCTTTCAATAGACCAGTCCTTCACTATCGGTTTTTGGAATTTTTCCTAAAAATATCGATGGTTTATTAAGTAAAATAATATATATAAGATATGTACTTGGATTATTGCACAAATTTTGCAAAAAAAAAAATATCCTTTTCTTTTTCTTAATAATGCAATATAATACGAACATGATATATTGTTACTTAGTTATATAATTTATTTTATTATATAACAGAAAAATTTAAAAAGTGGAAATATACCCTCTATGATTGTCACGATGGATCAATTTTACTTTCTTTAAAGATATAATTTATGAATATTTACCAGCTTCACAATATATCCCAATTACAGTTACATATGTATTAAGCAAAATAATTTTTTTGACATCTGGCAATATTGTGACTGCTAATCGGTTTTGCTTATTACTGGAAAATATAAAGAAGCTTTTAAGGAGTATTCTATTATCCGGGTATATTTTATATCAACCTATGTTTCTTACAGAAATTTAAGTATATTAAACAATAATTTATTTGAACAGAGAGAAAAAAATTATTGAAGAATATAATATCGAAAAACTTAAGGAACTACATTAATTCTATTAAAAAAAACCATATTTCTATTATAACGTACCAAACCGCGTATCATGAAGGGTGTAGCGTGGTTCGTACCGAACCGTTGGTTTATCTTACCATCTCAGCCTTAGTATATAGATATGTCCGTTCTATCTTCTATTATGAAGATCTCTCTACAAATTTATTGTTTGTCAACAAGAAGGTACACAACATTAACATGTTTATGAATAGGTTCATTATCCATTTATTTTGCATAAAGGAATTAAACTCTCAGGTCCATTGATGACAACGTCTCACCCATTATTGCAAAATAAAATATCCTCATTCCAATTGATCATTCCTACTATTGCAAATGATTTGAGTAGTAGCAGAGGATCAAAGATGAGAAGAAAAGGGATTGAAGTTATCAAAAAGATCAAGGAGAAAAGGATTGGAGATGAAAAGAAAAGAAATTTGTTTACTTCATCGCCCAATTATAAATGACGTTGAGTTATAAGTGGAGAATGAGTGAGGTATAACGTTACGTAAATAGTCAAGCTGGAAACATGACGGTACAGGGCATTAAACGATTTTCTAATTAATGAAATAGTTTGATTAAATTACAAGAGATAATACCTGGTATTGCCAGAGTTATAAGGTATTCACGAACAGACAATATTTGCTTCAATACTATACAAGAAAAAAAAAATGTTCTGAGCATTTGTTACATAGTTATAATTGTAAGCCCTTGTTGGACTCATAGTAGAATTGAGGATTGACATAGGATTAATTCTTCCAGCTGACCTGCTCTCCTCCAAACCATTTTTCAAATTGTCAGGGTTATCAGATAGATTTTCGGTTGATTTATTTGCATGGTAAAAAATGTACACGACCATCATCACTAGTTTTTACTTTATCCTTAAATGTGATGTCTTCAAAAATTAAGTAGTAGGGTTAACAGAAAATGAGTATCTTGTACAGATTACCAATTAGAAAAAGTCTCTTCCGCTTTTCTGGAACATACTTTATACACCTTTAGACATATCCATGGATTAATGTTGGGGCATGTGATGTTTCCTTTTAAAGTAAAACCACTCAATAAAGTTAATCATACTTATATCTCATTGATATTCTTCATTTGTTCTATCCTTTTATATGGATTGAATCCGGCAAACAATAAATATCAATTTAACAAAATATATGTATGCATTGTTTGAACAATTTTTTGTTAGCACGTTCCCAAAGAAGATTTTTATGGGGTTATTACCCAGTACGGAAGGGCATTAGTATCATAAACACTTTAGTTTTCTTCATTCTTGATAACCATTTATTTGTGTCATATCCTTACAAAATATATTTAGAATGATTACTACCAGTATTTTAAAATAAAAGAAACTGTGAAATGACATGTCTACCCAAACAATTTGAAAAATGTTTGGGAGAAAAACAGCATATAGGGGCGTTATAGAATTAATGTTGTACTTTTATGTAGATATTGATGATATTAACCAATAATTTGACAAAAAATATTTTTTGAATTATACGTATCGGATGCCTTTTGATCATCTAAGAGAGGAAAGAAATAATTACAAATTCCACATTGTATCTTGCAGAATTTACTCCTATGTAGATCCTCAATTCTGTACTGAGTCCAACAAGGACTTTGACTTATTATCAGGGCTTCCACTGAACCTTTCAACAAAACCAATAACGTAGCCATATAAAACCCAAGATTTAAATAATAATAATTAAAAAAACCTTTTACAAGAATTATTGAAAATAATTAGTTATTTTCTGACACTTATTCAAGAATTAAAGTAGCTGCCCCTCTTCTCAGGGTCCATTGTAACCATCCTTTGATCCCTTATCTCTTTTTATTCCTTTAATCGATCTGGATAACTTTAATAGGGGGGGGCTTAACTTTCGGATTTCTCTGCATTCTTGAAAAAAAAGAATTTAATTTTGAATCAGTTCTGATTTAAACTATAAATCATGGAATCAATTATCTATCTAATATGTACCTTGAGTGGAGTTACACGTTTATATCTTTTGGGATGACTTAACCCCAAAAATTATCAACACAGATATGTAATTACTAATATAAATATTCTATTTATATATATACAGGTGTGCTCGTCTAAAACTGAACACTCCCTTTAATTTTACGGCTTGAGGTTTTGACGAGGGGTTCTCTTGTGGACCTTAAGCCCAAGATCTTCCTTAACAAGCCGGTCCATGGTCCTTCTTCTGACGTTGAACTCACAGGAGAGGCCGCTGACGGGGACATTGCCTCTCCTGTCATCGACAGACTTTTTCACGGCAGCAACGATTTAGTCCGACCTTCGAGGCCTTGACTTATATCATGTGGTCGCGTCAGAAGTCCTTTTGGCTACCACGCTGTAAACGGTGGTGCGTCTGCAGTTCATAACCTTGGCAATTTCAGTGGGAGTTTTACCCCCGCGAGAAAGTTCAAAAATTGACTCAACGTCTCTCCATATTATCGGCTGTTGTTTTACTCTTGCTATTTAGATGTTACTGGAGTTTTGTTTATAACTAGTCAAGACCCTTGCCTCGAAGTATAAACCAGTTTCAACTCAATGAAATCACGAATATGCGCATGACGTAAAATGTAAAGGAGTGCTCAGTTTTAGACGCGCACACCTGTATACTTGTAGAGAGTGCCTTCGTTGTAAGGCTGAATAGAGGGGAATAGAAACAAAGAATGAAGGTAGAAGAATAGAGACAGAGAGATGGGTTAGAATGAGAATAGGGGAGGGGGAAGAGAAGTGAATATGTTTTATTTCTGTCAAACACATGCTCTTAATTACCACATAGGCCTAAAAAAAATATGATAGGAACATGCATGGTTATTTTATAGGTATACTTGCTACATTTTATATGATTTGTTCGACCATTTTGGGTTCCATATTGTATGACAACACCAAGAAATATCTTTAGAAATATTTATAGGATAACATTTTTTTTTTTTTGGGGGAGGGGTTCCAAAAACTTTGTTTTAGGGATTAATCCCCCACCCCCCCACAACAAAGGGACAAGGGACGCCGTTATACACCTTTATCCTTATATTTGATAGTTCTCCTCAAAATATGGGCGTGGGTCTTGCTTGCATGGTCTTTTAAGGGAGTAAATTCTCTTTATGTTTATTTAGAAGTGACATGTATGTATTGTTAGA
The DNA here is from genome assembly GCF_016086655.4 of Lepeophtheirus salmonis. NCBI lineage: Eukaryota > Metazoa > Arthropoda > Copepoda > Siphonostomatoida > Caligidae > Lepeophtheirus > Lepeophtheirus salmonis. The sequence continues at coordinate 50,888,938 of NC_052131.2, read as the reverse complement.
CGTCTATTTTTTATAATCTTTCCTACAATTTGCAACACATACAAATTTTCATATTGTCAGGAGTTCAAACATCAATTGTATGAAACGTGTTGCTCTGTCCTCAAACATAACATTGAAAATGTAAACGTATTCAAAACGTTTTAAAGCATGTAATAGCAGGTGTTTAGAAATTGATGATAATATAAAACACAAGACTGGATCCATTATATAGGCTTGAAACAAATAAGAAAAAGAAACGTAATTTGTAATAAAATAACATAGTAATTGTTCTTTATGAGCTGACTGAATACAAAAAACCCCGGAAATTTGATACATTTTCTAAGCAAACCCCCAAGAATCCCAGATGATACCATAAAACCCTATATCTGAAAGAAAACCCAAGCATTGGCAGCCCTCCTTGAAACCTTTTTAAATTCCCAACTATAAAACCATTTCGCACGCATCAAGGTCATATATTTTACACCTCTAAATATATTCACCAATTTAATCCCTTACAAATTTATTCATTAATTGTATCTTTTCAAAGTCCATGCTTGACGAATATATTCATCATTCATGGTACCCATATAAATATTGATCTGTTATTTTTTGTATGGGTCCATATTTATAACTTTAAGGTACGTAGATTTCTAATTATTCAATTCATTTACTTATAAATGTGTGCATGTTTTGACGCAAGATACCTTATATGGAAAGATGCTTGGACTTCAATTTTTGAAGCATTTGCAAGAAATAAATTTAAGAACATCTAAGTAAAATTTCTGCTCAGTCATTTAACCCTATAATGCTCATGAATATGGTTGTATCATACATTCATAGATACCGGGTAGTAAATATGTCTTTCTCCACATTGTAAGCTGTACTACATTTTTAATCTAAATGAAGTCAAATGAACTCGGACATGGTAGACATCAAATAAATATTTATTCAATATATATCAGGAATATCATTTGTAAACTTGACCGCCATTGTCGATTATGACAGCCTCTAAGTGTGGGCAAAAGCCATGTGCACATGTGAGATGAAGCTTTGGCTCATCTTCTTCCACTCCTTATTCACGGTGGCTTGAGGTTGGTCATTACTGTGGTGTACTCGACAGGCTATCAATTCTAATTGCCACTCGATACTGTAGTCCAACGGTTTGAGATCTTGGCTTGGGGGTGGCCAGATTTAATTAAAAAGTTATTTAAGATACTCCTACAACACTCAGACATAATTGTTGATGCTTTTGAGTCAAAAATGGTATCTCTTTGACTTCTTCTCAGCATCATTGGCCCCTTTGACACGGTAAACAGGTCCAAGGAGTTCTTGTATGAGAATTAGGCAATGCACATGACTGAACTCTCCTAAAAGAATCCAGTAGCATACAGTTTTAAGTCTTACATAAGCCATTTCACCACTCCTAATGAAGTCTTTAACTATAGCTAATTGATTTGAAGTCGAGTTTATGAACTTTGTTTTGTATGTCATTAAAAGTATATATATGTCGCGATAGGAGCCGCGGTTTTTATGGTTAACTGAACCTAATAAAAATCAGTTATTTGGTAACACTTATCATAAAAGATACTGAGACGTCATGATGTGAAAATTATTTGTAAAGAATAGTGTATAACTATTCATGTTACAAGAATAACGAAAATAAGAAAGGAATTTAAAGTTCAAATACCGCACCATCAAATTGACGGATCTTGTATATAACATGTTCATGTAAAAATTGAAACAAATCGATCTATATTATCAATAACTTGTTGGACAGCTTTTCAGTGGTTTGTTATTATATTTCACTCTTTATAATCATCTTCAGTTTTTTGTTGAAGTAAAAAACTTATAGAATGTTTTTCTCTGTTTAAAAAGAAAAATCTCAGCTAGCTTTTATGTTATTCCCACACATATTTCCTGACTGGTCATCCAAACTTTGGTCTTGATAAGCTTATTGTGAAGGAATTTTTGAAAAATACATATGATGGAGACATTAGCAATCTATTGATACACTCAACTTCGTTGACCTTTTCGCTTATTTTATAGCTCGAACCGTTGAAATTCTCGAGGAGTTTGGTTTATTTTTAACAATCTCAAATAAATGGAAGTTCATCTTGATTTGATAGATGTGATTATTTTTCTTTTCTCTCTATTTATCTCAATATCCAACCATTTCTTAAAATTGTTCATGGTCTTGAGCACAGCATCAATCGAAGTCCATATTTCTGAAGGAGATCCTTGTGAGAAATAATACCAAATCATCCACATTTAGCTATCTTTTCATATGTTCTAGCTCTTTTCCATAGCGTTGATGAACTTAGACGATGAGAGGGTCTCATTGAGGCCATTTATGGATACTAAAAAGAGTGCTGGCCTAAGGAGACTTCCCTGCAAGCAACCTCTCTCTCTGAGGAGCACTTTGTGTTTCTTAGAACTAATGATATCATTTCTATAAGACTTATAGGGTACGTGTATTTGAGGAGTTGGGTAATAATGTATTCGTGACAAATTTTGTCAAAGGCTCAGCAAAAATAAATAAGGATAGTTGTCTGCTCTATTTTACTGGTGTGTGTCTCTTCTTTAGCGTCTTGTGTTAATCTTGTGATGTCATCTGCGTCGCAATCTTTTATAAACCCTTTCTGGTGTGTTGATATAAAACTTGGAAAGAATCTGAGCAAGCTTTATCCCTTATATAATTCAAATGTCCATAATTATGCAAAATAACAAAATAATTACAATAAATTAAAATAAAAAGATATCATTGATTAATATTGAGTTAAAAAAAAATAGATGGTTTATTTCAATAAGGATTTAGGGGTCGTAGAAGTTTTAACATAGAGTTTGTTTATACAATTTACAACTTTTTAGAACAACAAAATTTGTACACAATATACAAAAAAGGGCATTTGATGTTGTGGGCCCGTAGGGTGAAACAGACTGGATCAGGATAAATCAAAATGTGTTTATTTTTTTATATAATAATAAAGTACCCTTTTATTAAATAAAAGTCAAAACCTTCTTGTAAAATATCAATATAGAAAAAAAAATTCCGTTTTATTTTTCTTAAATGTACTTTATTAGAAAATAGATTACTATTTTTTTTTTTTCAATCCTGTACAAATTCCATTATTCCATTTGAAATTACTAAAGTTGTTACGGTGGCCCAAGGAGGCACTTACAACATAATTAATCCATAGCGAAAACAATTAATTATTTTAAGGAAAAGATAATTAATAAGAAGTGTTGAACATCAAAAACAATTATATCAACGGGGTTTTGGGGTCAATAATAAAACTCGGTTATGAATATGCGGTTGAAGACACTAATTATTTCTATTAATGTCTAATTTATTACTCAGAGTCAAAGTACTTGTATATGATTGTATCAACAATCATATCCGACTTGGTCTCATTCATTATATAGTATTCAGGTGAGATGGAGACATGAGATATACCTTTTATTGTAGGATAGGTATGTTTGAACTACATAATATGTGGGTTTGGAATCCGTTCTTATGAGACGTAAAAAGAAAGTTATTAGTCAATTATGTAAGTGATCCCCAACCCCGATACGTAAATATTATTTAAGTCTGAGACAACAATAGAGGAGGACTTACTACTTCATCTTCAGTAATTATTACAAGAAAAAGAAAATATTAAGTATAAATGCAAATTACAAAAAATATTTAATTTTGTTAATTGTTAATTCTTTTTGGGTTGATCATTTTTAATTGACTCATCAGTTCTCAAGGACAACAAGCCAGAATACATTATCTAATTATTTACATTCATACTTAATATTTTCTTCTTCTCCTACTAACTTTAGATAGATAAGCAAGTCCCCACCTCTATTAAAGTCCCAGTATAAGTCAAGCAGTCTTTCATTTGGAAATGACCGTATTCCTCTCAATTGCATCCCAAAATTTAACCCAGCTAGCAAAATGAATAAAAAAGAGGCCTCCAGATGAAGCGATTTAGTTGCAAAAAAAAAAACAAGCTCAGGGATTCTATTGATTTAGCGTTAGAGATAGTTTTTGGATATTATAATAGCGTTATTTTGTTGGAGCAATGTGCTTATGAAGTAGGCACATTTCCTAATTCTATACGTATGATAGCATGTGATGTTGGAGCAATGTCCTAATTAAATTATATTTCAAACCCTGGCCCGGCACTGTAGTAAAATTGTCAAGCATTGACAAGTGGTTGAAGACCACTGCTGAAGATGACCTCATATATATTTTTTTAAATAAGCAAACATCAATTAGATAACGTCATATAAAGTTTTAAAATGAAATACTTTTGTATAATTGTTATAACGTCGAAGTATTTTTATTTTAATGTATTTAGATGATAACATTCAAAAATTTCGGTCAAGAGTCTTAGTCTCGGTTGGATCAACTTTGGCTTAAATTCAAATTAGGAAATTATGTTGTCACTAAGATGACTTCATAAAGAAGTCGAATAGATGCAACCGGATTTTAGACTTATAGAATAACGATCTACCCTTTCATCATGATAGAATTTATATCCACACTCTGAGAAATATTGATTTAAATTGGTAAACAAGAAGTCCTTTAAGAGCGGGCTTAAAAAAACAAACAATCCCAGACTATTTCTCATCACTAATATTGTATTCCATTAATATATATTCAACCAATATTATTTCGTGGAAATGTCGTTTATTTTATTTTATATTTGTAGAATTTTATTCTTCATTGTATATACGTATTTTAATAAATAAATAATACTTGGTATCAGAGGAAACTTTGCAATTTGAATATTCCTCAATTGTTTTGAAGGAAGGATTTGCAATATTTTTATTTGAGAGTTGGAATATTTATATATCTACATATTTTGTACCAAACCATAACTATATTCAGTTATGTAAATTTTTTAAGTGACCCGTTTATTTTTTGGAATTTGTAATATGAAGAATTTACTAAGCTGTTATCCTGATTATTTAACTTTTGAATTGTGAACTTACATTCCTAAAAGAATTAAATTATATTCATAACCCGATTGAGCATTTGTGTTGGCTCATAAAAGACAGGAAGTAACCTTGAGGATTTGTTGTAGATTTATAATTGTAAGTCCTTGTTGTACTCAGATTAGAATTGTGAATTGACATTGGAGTAATTCTTGCTGATTAACTTTTTTATTTCCATATTCCTCTTCTCCCTTGTCACAGATGATTATAGGTGATTTCCTCCGAAATATTTTTTAAATTGTCGAGTGATGGTGGATGGTACCATCTAGTTACAAAAAAATAAGCTCAGGCTCCTATTTATTTACCGTTACAGACAGTTTTTGATGTTATTACGAAGTGGTACATTAAAATCTAAACACTTTGAATTTATAACTTCAACAAGATATAATTTATTAATGAACAATAGAATTTCAACAAAATTAATACTATAAATAGATGTGGATCTGAACTCTCATAATTATTAATGTATCCGACTTTAGTGGTAATGATGGCTTCCAGACAGCTGCGAATGTATGTCTCTGTCAATGCGAGCCAGTGCTGACTAACAGTCGCTTTGAGGACCTTGGTGTTTGGATGAAGAACACTGTAGGTTTTTCCCTCAACATGTACCAAAAAGGCGTCGTTGAGCGGGTTTGGCATCAAGGCCTTAAGGGGAGGGAAAATTGTCGAACAAGAGTTCAAAATACCTCAAAATACTATTTCAAAAGAGTCTTGCAACAGAGTAGATGGTTTTTTTTTCACTGCTGGTGTCAAAAGTGGCCTCTCTATCCCCTTAAGGCTCTTTCCGCACACTTTTTTGATAGCTCTCTGGAAAGTCGGCTGTGAAATCCTGAGATCTCTTGCATGAGCCATCATGGACTTGGGGGGATTGACCTTGGCTTTTTCTTTAACTCCTTCGTTCCAGGTACGGTTTGGCTCTTTTGACAGAGCATTTTCTTCCTGTAGATGGTGGTCTTGGAGACACCCAACTGCTGGGATTGTGGGAATGGAAATTCGTCCATCACATTCAAGTGTCAGATTCTTCACTTGAACTTAATCTAGAAAGATCAGAAAAAGGACTAGTTACGATATAAAATAATAACATTGGCGTGACCTATATATCTGTAGGACCTATTCTACAGACATAGAATAACATTCATTTTGCCCCTACAAATGAAGAACTTGAATAATATTCCAGTTATATTTGTAATGATTATTTTCATCTTTTTATAAAATGAGCGTTGCCCTTTTTGTCTCTATTTAAGTGAATGGGTGAATCGTTTTGAGTAGTTTTTCTTCCGTTAATTAACACGTCGTTATTTTTAGTTTATTTGGCAAACCTATTATCATAAAAGAAACATAAAAATAAGCATGAATTAATCTTGTTGGAGTTGCCAATTATTCTCAACTATTGAATTATTATTTATATAAATGTATTACCTAGCATTGCGTGGTGTAATTAGGCGTCGGCTAACAAATAAACATTGTTTTAAAAATATATTAGATAACTCCTTAAAATTATTAGAACATTTATTGCTACACATGAAATAAAAACATACAATCAGTACGGGCACATGTAAAAATAACTTTAGCTTGTGGTGCCCTTGCAATAGTTTGCCAGATTAGGAAACCTACTGTAGTCCGTCCTGAACGTGTTCCATGATGGTACATTGTTTAACCAGCGCTCGATATCTAAATTCATTAAGAAACTGGACAGGCTGGAGACGGAATGTCTTTGAAAAGGTCAAAAATTGTCCAAAAGCTGTGTCTGTCCATTCATAAACCCGATGAAACCACACCCACGACATAGTGGGCTAACTTCATGGTGCATAAGGAGATAGCGTCGGCGTAGGAGACAACGTCCACTAGTGAACTGAACCATGCTTCCACCGCCCAAGTCTAACTCGTAGGAGCATCGCACGACATTGACGGCAATAGTCGAGTTTTGACACAAGTGTATGCCTTTTGTCTATGTTTTGGGCAGATACCTTCTCCCTAAGAGATTGCCGAGGGATACCAACAATTTGAGTCGGAGGCTGATCCAGAGCTCCAGTAGGACCTTACTAGCAAACTAGAGTTTTCGTACTTATGACAAGGGAACCCATTGTCTCTATCAACTGTAATGATCCAATTGCTGCTTAAGGGTCTGACCAGATACAAATTGATTTCACGATTTCAATCACTCAATATAGTTGTACTTCAGCACAAAAAAATGTTCCAATTCAAAAATAAAAATATTGCAAATCCTTCCTTCAAAGCAATTGAAGAATATTCAACTTGCACAGTTTCCTGTACTACCAACCATAACCTGTTTTTTAATATAGATTTCCACGAAATAATCTTGTTTAAATATATATTAATGGAATACAATATTAGTGATGAGAAATAGTCTGGGATTGTTGTTTTTTTTAGCCCGCTCTTAAAGGACTTCTTGTTTACCAATTTAAATCAATATTTCTCAGAGTGTGGATATAAATTCAATCATTATCAAAGCGTAGATTGTTATTCTATAACTCTAAAATCCGGTTGCATCTATTCGACTTCTTTATAAAGTCATCTTAGATGAGGTGACAACATAATTTCCTAATTTGAATTTAAGCCAAAGTTGATCCAACCGAGGCTAAGACTCTTGACCGAAATTTTTGAATGTTATCATTTAAATACATTAAAATAAAAATACTTCGACGTTATAACAATTATTTCATTTTAAAACTTTATATCACGTCATCTAATTGATGTTTGCCCACTTGAAAAAATATATGAGGTCATCTATAGCAGTGGTGTTCAACCACTTGTCAATGCTTGACAATTTTACTAGAGGGCCGGGCCAGGGGTTGAAATATAACTTAATAAGGGCATTACTCCAACATCACTATGCTATTATACGTACAGAATTAGGAAATGTGCTAACTTCATAAGCACATTGTCCAACAAAATAACGCTATTATGATATCCAAAAACTGTCTCTAACGTTAAATCAATAGGATCCCTGAGCTTGTTTTTTTTTTGCAACTAAATTGCTTCATCTGGAGGCCTCTTTCTTATTCATTTCGATAGCTGGGTTAAATTTTGGGATGCAATTGAGAGGAATACGGTCATTTCCAAATGAAAGACTGCTTGACTTATACTGGGACTTTAATAGAGGTGGGGACTTACTTATCTATCTAAAGTTAGTAGGAGAAGAAGAAAATATTAAGTATGAATGTAAATAACATACGGCATTCCGGCTTGTTGTCCTTGAGAACTGATGAGTCAATTAAAAATGATCAACCCAAAAAGAATTAACAATTAACAAAATTAAATATCTTTTGTAATTTGCATTTATACTTATTATTTTCTTTTTCTTGCAATAATTACTGGAGATGGAGTAGTAGTCCTCCTCATTTATCGTCTCAGATTTCGATAATAAACTAAACAGAAATAACGCATTAATTCTTGTGCGGCATGATACTGACTCAGCTCATACACAATTTGGTTTACTATACATAGTGGTTCCTGGATACTTACTTATTTTAAACTGTATTATATGTATTTAATATTAGAATAGGTTCTTGTGGGGGCCTTGCGTCATAAATAGTCGATGACATGTTCCTCTCTCCTACTCCAAACAAAAATCTTTCAGATGTCTCTGTAAGTGCCAATTATTTGCCCGATACGATATGTTTGTTTAATATTTTTTAGTAGAAAAAGTATCAAAAAGTACGAAAAATACGAATTCTTTTTTTGATTTCGTATCGGTACAAAATTATAGGTTTAAAGAAAATACTAATAATGAAATACTATTGTACTAATATATTCAATACTAATCGCTTTTAAAATGAAGTGCTTAAAAATACTGGGACAAAGATTGACTCTAATCTGTATTAAAAAAAAGATATGTAGAATAATAATGGATCGGTCCATAATAGTTCTGAAACCCAACACTATTCTAAATATAATTTTTTTGCATCAAATATAAATAAGTAGAGCAAAATATAAATATTGTGATATTAAAAATTAAGTTTTGCATTTGAAAAGGGGATGTCATATTAAATATTTAAACAAAAACAATGTAATTACACATAAACAATGTGTTTGAGTTGAAGATACCTAGGGTGATCGAGGGTACTTGGGACTGGGCCTATGATATCATTAGATATCATATATCGGACGCATCAAGACATTTTCGGACTTTGCAGAAGATACTTGAACTTTTTAGAAAAAGCAAAAAAAACAAAAAAACTGAGCTAGTTGTTGGTTTAAAAGCAAATTTGCTATCAATATTTTATGTTTGTATTCTATTGATTTTAGATGCTAATGTTTTTAATTTAGATATATTAATATTTTATGTTTGAAGGCCATAATCTGGTTAAGAAATTTTAAACTATAATATTTAATGATATTTTTGTAAATGCATTTTCACCAGGAAATTTTAGATAATTCTAATTTTTTATATATTATTTTCTGTCTAAATATAGGTTTAAAAAACAAAACAAGACATTTGTAAGCCTTAAAGGTTACATATAATTCACATATGGCTACAGGATGTACTATACGAAATGTCGGATCAAGCAATGAAATATTGAGCTGTTAATAACGTCATTCATTTCATGAAATTTGTAAACAAATACACCATTCAAATTTGATAAAAAAGTACCCTCACGGCGTTATCTCGCAAACAATAGATTATGACGTTAATTTTATCGTTGGCTGTCAATATTTTACTTCTTTTCTCCTAATCTCCTACCCAAGCCCTCCTTCCCTTCACGTATCAGACCCTATAGGGAGTTTCCGTACCAAAACTTGAGAGCCACTGTATTATACAATCGCTTTCTATGTAACTGTTGTATCCTTTTTTTTTAAATTAACAATCCTGTTAGTTGTGGGTTCCTCGATTATAAAAAAGAGATACTCCTTATATTAATCACTAATTAGTGGTTGAGCATTTAGTTAATTGGATATTATACTCTATAGTCTATATTAGGAAGAATTGCAATGGTTGTTGGTATGGTATAAGTCTTTGTACTTAAATACCTTCACGCTAAACGTCTATTGCTATATCTATATAAGGGTGATACAAGTTTTAAAAAAATTCTTAATTTGAACTTAATTGATGTACAGGGTGGACACTAGGATGTATCAAAAAACCATGATTTTAAAAATGTTTGGATTTCGTTATTTCATACATTTTGGAATACATTTACGAGGCCAACATCAATGGTAAAAAATGACAATATTAACAAATTTAAGTCCATAAACGAAATAAATGAAACTAAAGTAATTTAAATCATAAGAAATATATTTCCAACTTTTACTTTCTTGCCCAATAAATAAGACATCCAATAGTACTTTTTATTTTCCCGGTTTATGATATAATTTTGTTTTTTGATGGTCAACATCCGAAATAAACTAATCACAGATATTGCAGACTTAGAAACGGTTGGATTGACTACCTTATATTGCAGGGATTTATTACACAGATACAAAATCATTCCAAGGAATATCCACGGATGTGATACATATATTCCGCTATGAACTGTAGATAAAACATACAAAAATTGACAAAGATATGTAACTTCTCACTCTGATATTTGGTATAAATGGTTCCAGGTTACAAAGATAATATTTTATTTTGTAAAAGAACAACTTTGATTGAATACAACAATTTCACCATCCAGTAGTGCCTTGTGTACTGCACCAAGACACTTGAGGAAAAAATACTTTTTGCCGACAACAGGCACAGTTCAGAGAATTCTTTGTCATCATGACGCTAATGTTGTGTAGATTTTGGCAAATTGAAATGCTTCATTTCTCAATTCTTGTTCCACAGTCTTAATTTCATGAATGAACTTAGATCATTCTGTACTTTGGAAAAAACCTTTATATGGACCAAAAAGCGCAAGAAGAAGATATCCCCCTTTGTATCTGAGGAAGGAGGAACTTGTGGCCGAATTAAAGGAAGACGGCCCTAATAAACTCCTCGGCTATCAAATTGCCAAATGCTGAACATGCTTAATATCCATATTTAAAAAACAAAATAAAAAAATCGACGACATCTTTTAATATATACTTACCAAGAGCTGTAGCAAGGGCTGAGAGATTTTGAAAGTTTAAAAGTTTTTACCATAGTAAAACTGTTTCATGTCCGTTATTTAGACTGTACTGCACAGGGCTGAGGAGAAACAAGGACATGAAAAAATCTTAAATTATTTGTCAATCTTTAAAAAGTATTAAAGACATAGTAGATAGAAACCTACCAGATCATATAAACTGCAATACACTTTTATGCAATAATTTTATTAGAAAACCAAGGAGGAAATGTGGTGAAATCGACACGCAACTTCATATTTATACGTCGTGAGAAATGACGAAAGATATAAGTCTTTCATGATTTAAAATCATTTTTCATCATTGAACTTAGACTTGCATCTAAGATCCTTTGCGAAATTAAAACTAAGGAAAATGGACTTTCCTTTTCGGGCCTATGGAAGGAGGCAAGGAGGGGCCATAGCAAAAAATTTATTAGTTTTAATTAAAAAGTCAATAATGATTATTAAAATGGATGGATGCACGAGGCCTTGTGAGCCGCTGAAATGTCGCCTGGCTTTTTAACTCATATCAATTGGATATTTTAATGAGATTCCTATTTGAGAGCCCAATTTTAGAAAGCTTCTTAAAAAAACAATAATTTGGTTCAAAGAATTAGAGAAGAAGCACAGAATCATCCGAACGAGGAAGTGTGAACTCCTCTTTCATTGTTTAAAGCTATCTTATGTCCTATTAATTATTAATCATTTGTTTTTTTTTGTTATATTTAAATATTTTTTATATAAATGCCTGAAACATTGGCATGAATAATAATAATAAAAGAACTTAGATCAAGGAGTGTCAGCTTTTCTTTGCTGAAGCAGCTCACATTTTCAAAAATGTATCAAAATATTTTGAACATGGATGCTTCTGGTGATTTCGATTTTCAGGTCTATCTCATATCTATGTCAACATTATTTCACCAATGTGATGACGACATGCTGCCCCGAATAAAGGCCGTTCTAAGGCCTGTTAAAGACCAATACAAGCAGCATTAATATGACCTGTGTTAGAGGCATTTGTGTCAAACACCATCGATACTGATACCATACTGATTTTCACGTTTCCATAGTTTCAGCATTTCTATGCTTTTCTCAGTTATAACTTCTCCTGAGCGTCGGTAGGTGCCTGTTTTTTAAAATGGAACCCCAAGAAGCTTGTTCACATCATCGATCACTACATTCAGTCGCTCTTCATTAACATTCCTAATTGTCAAAGTATTTCATTCTTTTGGCTCTCTTAAGCCATTAAATCAATATTTCCAGAATAGTAATCCTTATGAACTGAAATTAAAACAACATATTTTCAAGGAATTTCAAGTTTTACAATAATTAAATTAAACATATAAATCTTGAAAAAAAGCAAAATTGAATGTTTGGCGTTGCTTGCCATATTAAATACGATTTTTATCTTATATTAATTTATATCAATCTTTGTCTAAAAATTTGTGTCATGTCATATAATATCATTAATTCTTATTTTGATACAATTATCAATTCAATGTATATGTTGTGTACAAGTTGAAACTTGTATAAACACATTGTTAACCTTGTTAAATACTGTGTCAACATCTCATTTACACCCTGAAGTACCTCCAAGTACCCATTTGAGAAACTCTACTTCGGGAATGAATCCGAGCAGTATTTTAGCAATGACATTTTTTTGGCAAAACAAAACCTTCAAATATTCATATATTTTAGCGAAATTGCACATGGTGTTATTATGCAAATACACAGTAGGCTGTCACGTTTTGAGGTTAATAATTTTTCTTCCGTTGCAGAAAGACCTTATCTGCTGTGGAGAATTTGCGATTTCTGTAGTACTTCTTAGAAACTTTTTTTGCCCTCATAAAATTCGAGTTCAAATCCTTACGTCTCAAAGAAGTCGCCCAAACCAAGATTCCAGCCTCAGTTATTGTTTTGTGTTGCATGTCATCGGATGGTAACGTCATACCAACCCTCTATGACGTCACCATCTGATGAGATGACACACAAAACAATAACTGAGGCATGAATCTTGGGTTGGGCTTTGATCTTGTCTTACATCAAACATAACATGTCAAAACTGAACACAAGTTGAAGTGATAGTTGTTGAACAAAATGGAAGAATATTATCTTGTATGATCTTTGTCAATAATACAAAGTTTCACTCCTGTGTATGTATAATAACCTCAACTCTTGCTTTCTTTAAAGGATCTAAAAGGATGTTCCATTAAGGGAATTAGGGCATTTTATTTTGTGACTATGAAATACGATTTTCGCCACAACTACAGCGTTTTTCCCGATTACAGGATTATCGATGTCAGATTCTTGATAAACGTTAAATTGAAAAAAATTCTTAAGGTATCCTTCAAAGACATTATTATTTTTTTATTTGAGTGGAAACACTGGTCGTTCAAGCGTTTTCAATTTTATGGGCATATGCACCAAGAATTAGTGGAACGGAACGCTAAAATCCTTTTTTTGGTGTTCCGTTAATTGAATAAGTGATTTCCGCTGAACGCCAGTAAACTTTGGATTCCGTTCACAAGCCGTCATCCATCTAAATAAATTAAACTGGTAAACTAGATCTACTGAGCAACATGATTCAAACTCTTCATCCCATAAAGTTATAATGTATTTTTACCCTACGAGGTTTCGTGTCGATTCATATTCCTAGTTACTAAAATGTAAAAAAAAAAAAAGAAACTGAAAATATAAAAGGCAACCCTGCTAATTGCAACAATTTTTTTTAGATAAGAGCACCTTAGCTGTCATGACGTTTAATTATATCAGTTACAATCAGCTGTGACAAGGGAGGAGGGGGAGAAGGATATAACCAATGGCGTTTGTTAGTATTACTCTGATGTCAATCCTCAATTCTACTTGAAGTCCGACGATGGACTTACAATTCTAACTCTACAACAAATCCTCTGGGTTACTCTACGTCTTTTAGGTGCAGCCAATCATGTTTAATCATGTTTGGAATATGATTGAATGTAGTAGGAAAGGAAGTGTACAGCTCAGGAGGAAATAATAATGACGAAATCTGAGTAAATTCATTTTTCAGATGAACCAATCCCAAAAAACGGTCTAGCTTAAAAAATACAGACGATTTATTTCATTAGTCTTAACTTATTTTTACCACGCAAGGTTTTGTGTCGATTCACATTCCCAGTTTTTAAAGAAAAAGTAAAGATCCCTACGTAGATATGCGCGTAGATAATTATTTTCCTTGAATAATATAATGTATCCCTGCGACGGATTAAATTCCCTACGTGCGGCAACACTGCATCAGCCTCACCTTAATTTGTATGTACCTATGCATTTATAAAGTTTTCTAGCAATACACTGTAAAATGCATTTAGTTGGTTCTATTTTGTTTCTAGACATGAGTTTGCATTTCCAATTATGCACATATGTATTGTATATATGTTTGTTATTAATGCAATCACTCACCCATTACTGGATTGTCTTCGTTATGTTAATGATTCAATTGATGTTGTGTACTGGGTGGTCCATTAAAATTGGAACTTTTTTAGTTTTAAACTTCAACAAGATATGATTTATTGATTAGAATTTCCACAAAATTAGTACTATAAATAAATGTATATCTGAGCTCTCTTATTAATTAATATAGCCTCTCTTAGCGGCAATGATGGCTTCCAGGCGGTGGTGGAAGGCCTGGTACCCACTGCAGAAATATTCTTCTACCCTGTTGTCCCAGTGCTGTCTGATTGTGACTTTGAGGGTCTTGGTGTTTGGATAACGGAAACTTCAGTTTTTTCTCTCGACATGCAACCAGATGTTGTAGTCAAAGGGGCTCGCATCAGGGCATTACAAGAGGAACTCAAAAGAATAATTCAATAGTCTTGTAACGTAGTAAATGTGTTTTTTTGTGTAAATTGAAGTTGTCAAAAGTGGCTTCTCCCCCCTCTTTTTTGACAGCTCTCTGAACTATCTGGTGCGAACCCCCAAGATCTTTTGCATAGTCCCTCATTGACTAGAGGGGATTGCCCTGGGCTGTTTTCTTTAACTCCTTCAAAGGCCACTTTGACTTTTTAGACAGATCCCTTCTTCCTCTCCCATGTTTCGAACCTGCTGTCAACGTAGACGGTTGTACTGGAAACGACCAACTCCTTGGAGTGCACGATTGGAAATCATGATCAAGTTTCATTTTTTCAACTTGTAGGTAAGCTAGAGAGGGCAAGTTTAATTTATTTTGTAACTAATTGCTAATGCTTTAATTTATCGAAATATAAAATCATTTCAATCCCACAGCCTTAATTAATTATAGAATTAGTAATTAGTTTTTTTCTTATAAACATTTTTGATTACTTATTTTAAGATGGTATTTTGACCCCACAAAATCATCCTTCCTTTTGGAGAAAAAGGGAGATTTTCTAATAATGTTCATGGGGCATATATGTTATTTTATAAAAATGGAGAACACAAACGATTCACAGTATCCATTGCCTCACTCAACCGTTCATCCTCCTAAAAGAGAAAGAACAAAAAGGCAAAAACAAAGCGACACAGAGTGGCGCCATCTTGCGACTAAATAATACAACTTATTTCATGAAAATATTATTTGATATAAAATATGGTCATGTTAGGGACTCTCACAGGAATACCTTTTTAATTTTTTTATACTGCACGCTCAAGTTACAAACCTCGTTGTGGATAATATATATTTTTAAGTTTGATCAGCCTCATTATGTCATAACTTATATCACATGTACTTTTTCATAAAGTTGGAAACCAAGACTTGCAGTAGAATAATTACAATTTTATGCTTATTATTTTCAATTTCAAGGTTTAATTTTACAACCAAACTACGACTGATCAAAAAATATACAAGTTTTATATTCATCCTATGTCTCTCGGTGTAAAAATGTAGTTGCAACAGCAAATAAAAGCTACACGTCTGCAATATCCTGCACACGAGTTTCAGTACATGGAATGCTTTGTACCTACAATAAGATAAATAATAGTCCAGCAGTACTTATAGAGGCTGACGTAATTGAATAACTATCACTAATTAATATCAGACTGTTTTTGTTCGTTCATTTTGGAAGAAAGGTTGATAAATTTAATAGAGATGACGATATTAAATATATCAACGAATAAGGGGCTCCACCCAGGTGTCAGCGATGAAAAGGCTACAAGGACTGTCAGTCTCTATGTCCGGACTGCTTACATCATCAAGAAGTGCATTAAGGGTGGGAATTGTGTTCACATTTGCTTTCTGAAAATAATTATCTTATATTTTTGTAAACAAAAGTATAGCTGACTTTGCCTTGTCTCCAGCCCAGAGCTCCAGCCCCTAGACTATGCATGTTAGGATGTTATGGAGAAAAATGTATGTTGTACCCCTCATCTAAATCTGGATTTGCTCTAAGCTGCCATCAATACATGGTGATATGCAATAGAATCGGCCCAGATTTGTCAATTTGTCTGCCGGCGTGTCGAGACTACTATTGTTTATGAAGGATAACATATTGAATACAAAATAAAGCATAATATAGTATTGAAGCATATTACAAATTGGTTTGAGTTGTACTTTCCATAAAAATCACGTTTTTCTAATTTAGTCATCCTACTAAACGTTTTGGATCCCCACTCTCGACTAGTGGGAGTCCTTGGCAATCCTAAGACCTCATCTCATGTTATCTTCTTTATTTTATATAGATGGTATGCAATGACATCATTTTTTTTTTTTGCAAAAATCCTCCTTAGGAGCACTTAGTGGCAAAACATTGTGTATTAAGTATTCTTTTATAACGGAAAACTTACATAACCCACTCAAATTAAGGACAATTGACCTTCATATAGAACAGTACAGTTTAACAAAGGACACATAGATCCCGGATATCAACTTGGCCGCCAATTGAGTTCTCACATGTTTATATTATATACTTGATTTCAACTATGATTTTCATTTAGAATATTAATGATTCGACCATACATACAAAATTCAATTCTTGCAATATCTTCAACACATATTCTGTGAATTATTCAATTTTATTTTTTGATAGCAACATGTACAATTTGTTTTTACAAGCTACAGCTATTACCAAATGTCAACTTGAACACTATATATTTACATGATGTGTAGTTTTTGAGATTGCATACGAGCGAGTAGTAAAAATTGCTATTAACAGATGGTATGAAGCACTTTAATTAGAATAATTCCCTTTTGCTAAGAATTATAATTTGCAATGATTTCCATTGGTTCTTTGATACTTTGATTGGTTTTTTAATTAATTAATCGTCCCTTGGGAGCTTGCATTCGAAAGAGTTATCCAAAACCGAACAAAAACATATATATCATTTTATAAATAAATGAACAGTAGTTTCCATTATAGAGCAAAACGTTTTTCCTTAAAAAATTGACTTACAGGGTACAGGACAATTTACGAAAAGTAAACCATTTTTCTGCTGAAATTATAAGTTTACTATTGAAAGCTTCGATAATTTCAACTTGATTTCCCTTCTTTTCAGATGTCTGATATAAGAGTCCCATGTGAGGGATTGAGTACACTATCTTAAAAATGATACAGAAATCGTCGATAACTTCAACGGCTGTCAGACATTAATTTTCTTGTTAAATATAGAAAAATAGATCTGAACTCTATTAGAATTTTATGCATTCCATCACTGAGTTCTACCATTAATAATTAATCGAATGTTTATTTATTAAATGTTACTCCAACTTCAGACATATGCATCATTAAGTCTTTCACTACAAATTAATAATTCATACTATGAAGTTATAAATTTTTTCCTTACATAGGAACTTTTTTTTTTTGCGATTGTACAGCAACTCTGTGCCTTTTCAAAGTTTGCAAAGTTTAAATGCAAAAGTTAAGTTCTCAAAGTAGTTACTAATTAGTTTTGTCTTTGAGAGATTTTATTCGAACTTGTGGTAGCAACTTAAGTTAAATAATAATTCCGTTTTGATGGAAATAGTTATTTGCAACTATTTCAATTAGATCTTTTGTCAAATTATTGGGTAATTAATCAATTTTTGGTAAAACATATTAATTGATAAACATTCTTTCGTACAGATAAAGATTTAGAGCACTTTCATGTTTTAAAGATATTACTTTTGGGATATACGTCTTAACATGTTTCAACAATGAAATAACTATGGGTTGTTCTTACTTACAAACCTACCATTTAATTAGAAATGAAGGATATTGCTATTCAGAAGACTTTAGAACTATGTCCATGAAAGAGTCAATGGAGGACTTTACAATAATTACTGTACAACATATATACACAATTAGAAGCGAACCTTTACAAAAAAAAAAAAAAAAAAAAAAAAAAATCATGAACCCTGAATATTTCACAACTCCTACGCAATCATTTCAATAAATATATTAACTAATTACCCTCATCATAAAATGAACGCTTAATTTCCCGTCTCACCTCCATTCAAAGGCTACTTAAATTATAGTAATAAAGATTTGATTGAAAGGGCCATGAAATTACATTAATAAATTTATTAAACTTTATATTATTTGATATAATCAATTTATCTATTATTAATATTAGTTATTAATTTTTGCAATATATGCAAAATTGAACAAGAAATCGAGGCTAAATCATGGATAAATCAATGTACTTCACTTGTGGTCCACGATTTTTTACAATGAACGAAATTATTGAACAAAAAAATCGTCATATCATCTTAAGGGAGATATCACATTGCCTCAACAACGCTCACGAGTAAGTTAATACCATTCTAACACGAAATTTTCGCATCAGACGCGTCCCTACAAGGTTTGTTCCAAAAATGCTGAATTTTCTGCAAAACAATACTTTGAGCAAGTCTCTTCGGATATGCTTGGTCGTGCTAATTTCGACCCAAAGTTCATAGAACACATCATAACTAATGATGATACGTGTGTCTACATACAAGTTTGACATACAAACAAGCTAACGATAATCAGAATGGAGGGAGAACAAAATCACTGTAAAAATCGTTTAAATCCCTTCAGCGCCTGCTATTTAAATGAATAATTCGCGGTGTTTTTTTGACAGAATGTAAGTTCAACTTTCATTTACGGCGTGTAAAAAAAAGAATAAACTGACCGTTTTAAGAATGTTTTGGAAGAAGTAAGCCTAGTTGTGATGACGTTTCCTTCAATCAACTGCAAGCAGCTGTTAAATTAAGGAAATAAACTCACGTTCCGCTCTACATTACGCAATCCCTAGAGTTGAGTTGTTTGTAACGAAAAACGAAACAAAACAAAAAAAAACATCATACTGTAGCATTTTGTCAGCTCTTTCGAATGGCGCCAAGTACAAAATGGTCAAAATTTTAGAACTGACGCTACGTAGAATCGAAGATAATTCTAATTTTGTAGTGCTCACACTGTAGCCTTGAGTTACTTTGACATGGATCCTCAATTCTACTTTGATTCCAACAGGAACTTAATTTTCTAACTCCTTCACAGCTCCTCAATTTTAGTCTTTGTCATTCATGAGCAGTAAAACTTTATACTTACAATTTCTCTACGCAAAAATAAATGAATAATGATAACAGCTTTATAATCAAAGGTGAATATGTGGAATATGCATGTCAAAAAAACCTAAAATCAACGTGTTAACCCTAACAATTTGAAAAATGTTTCGGAGAACAGAAAGAATAATGTTCATGACGTTTCATTAGATCAGCTACAATCAGCTGTGAAAAGAGAGGAAGGAAAAAAGGATATAACCAATGACATTTGCTAGAATTACCCCGATGTTGATCCCCAATTCAACTCGGAGTCCAAAAAGGACTTACAATTATAACTCGGAAACAAATCCTTCGGATTACTCTCCGTCTTGTATGAACACACACGAACATTCAAACAGGTTTCGAATATAATTGAATCCGTTTGGGAAAGGTTGCTCACTACTCAAGAATTAAATAATAATGACAACTGCTAAGGAAAATAAAATTCCTTCTTTATACTACCAATTACAAATTAACAGGCCATCTAAAAATAACCCGGATTTACATGTATGCCCTACATAATATATTATTCGTGAGTAAAGATCAGGCGGATATGAGCAACATAACTGTATCTCTCTTACAATTTATAAAAGACATACCTATTACATAATATTTAAGGAATATAACTATAACAGGCGTATCCAAGTAAAACAGGGCAAGGCACCTTTTAAATATGAAGCATAGTATTTTGAAGTGGAGTCAATGTACTGGGATTTTTTATGTACCTAATTAAAGGTCTCTTTACATTCCCTGGCTCTCCAGCTTCCATACTGTCTTTAATATACATGTCGGGACTAAGTTGCAACCCAAAAATGTGATGAATAAATTTACAAAATTAATTTGCAGTACCTGTAACGAGAATAATGGAATAATTAAATATTCTGTGAATGCTCAGTATATTAATAATGTAATTATTCACTATTTTGATGAAAATGACTAATTATTGATAATTATTTATTGGGAAAATGATAAAGTTCTAATGCTCAGAGTTAGTCATAGGGCTGGTCCTTAAAACCAAGGCTGTTAAGGACTGTCAGTACTAGAAATGATTAAAAAAATAAGATATAAAGTTGAGTCACGTCATCAAATACTGAACTTAATAAGTTTTAGGACTGTGATACAGGATTCAACTGGACTGAACCAGACGGAACTGCGTGCTTCAGTTCAAAATAGGGAGGGGCAATGTACTACTAATAGTTTTTATGTTAACTTGGAAATTCATAAATTACTAGAATGTGCACATGGTTATGCACAAAATCAGTTTACCTAATTATGGCCGATTTTGTATTTTAACGTTTTTATTACCATGACCTCTAAAAACTTTTATTTGAGTTACGTATCTTTGTTTGATCAAAAGTTATGATCGATTTTTCGTTGTTAACGTTTTGTGTCACATTGACCTCGCATTGACCTTGTTAACAAAACTGTAAATATTTAATTCTTTACAAAGTTTTAATAAAATCGGTCTATCATCTTTTGTAATTATGTTTCCAAAATAACAAAGATAGCTTATATTCAACTTTGTTAGGAGAATAAACCAAATATTCAGTGTGCATTAAAAAATCGTAGAGGGCCAATTAGAACTCCATAAGGACATTATTATTTTCAATCAGTTTTTGTTTATTAAAAAATAATGTTCCGAAAATTATCAGCTTTTATACGCGTTATTATTTGTTGCAATACGTCAATGGAGGCAAAAAAAGCAAGGATTTGCAGATCTTCTCCGCACCAATCACTCTGTAACGGAGGTTGCTTTAAAAATAGCTCTGTTAAGCTTGTCAGTATGGTCGGTAGGGTCATTCAAAGTGGCAAGAGCCTCTCTAAGAAGGTAGGAAGATGATGTAACATCACAATGGTCACCGAAGACTTTTTCACCGGCATGGCCTTTGAAGTTAAATCCAAAAAGTACCAGGAGGCGGTGAAAGATATTGTGCAGCCCTTCTTGGACTATTGTTGGTAACAAGAGTTATCACATCGTCATAAAAACTCAAGATTTGTGTAAGGAAAACTTCACTAATTTCTGCCTTCCAAAGTTCTGGCCTCCTCATCACCAGACTACTCGTCACTGAACTAGCAAATATGAAGGTTTGTTGAGAACAAAGCCAGGAAAGTCCTCAGTTGATTCCCCAAAGGCCTCCGTTTGATAAGGAGTGGGGTGATATGCCCACTGACTATGTTATGAAGGTGTGCAAAACCTGTGGGTCCATACTGGAGGACACGGTGGCTGCAGAAGGAGAACATTTTGGAAATAACTGTTGATATTATTGAAGAAATATTTTCGGTACTATGTACATGTCGATCTTAATGAAGTTGATTTAAATCTTACTTTCAAAAAAAGTAAGACTTGCTTATACATATGTAGCCAAGGGGCCAAAAAAAGAGTGAAGAGTCAATGATGACATTGCAGACAATAACATTGCAATATTAACAATATAAATATCAAATAGTTTGGCAAAGATACACAACTGAGATTCCTTTGTACTCGTGTGTACTTTGTAAAATATACATCGTTTTGCAGAAAAAAAATGTACTTCTACAGGAAAATGATTGTCTTTTGTGTTAAATTTTTTAAACTATTTGGGACCAGCGGAAGGTGGTCGCAAATAGAGTTGAAGGTCACAATAGATTTTTTCCTTTTTGAGAAAAAAAGAAAAAAAAAATTAGTAAAATTTTTCTTTTGTAAAATTTATATTTTTGACACGACAAGATTTTTTTATCCAATCTCAATCTCAACAGTATTACTTTAGAGTAAATCTTAAAAACACGGTGGCGAAGCGTGATTGTTAGCTCCAGTATGTTCCTCGTCATCACAACATGCTTTTCTCCCCCACTCTCAACCTCGACTTTCAAAAGGCAAAGGAAACATTTGAAAAAAACAAAGACATGTTGTAGTTAATTCTCTATATTATAAATGACTGAGTATGAAATGACAATCATTATAAATAAAGGCCCTTGATTGACATGAAGTAATATCAAATTCCAAATCCTATGTAATACCTTTTTGGAGTGTAAACAACTGACAGAAA
The DNA here is from genome assembly GCF_016086655.4 of Lepeophtheirus salmonis. Classification (NCBI taxonomy): domain Eukaryota; kingdom Metazoa; phylum Arthropoda; class Copepoda; order Siphonostomatoida; family Caligidae; genus Lepeophtheirus; species Lepeophtheirus salmonis. The sequence continues at coordinate 50,866,415 of NC_052131.2, read as the reverse complement.
AATGCATTACTCTTTTTTTTGTTTCAAAAAGTGAACCAGGGGACAAGGTGTTAGACAACTAGGATACAGTGTGTAGAGATCAATTCCATTGTGTCTGAGCTTTGTGACGTTATTTCATCTGTTCTGCAAAGGCAGTCTACTTGGATTCACGCTCTTTGACGTCTAAATTAACGATTTAGTCAATCATTTTTAGAAGATATATTTTTATAGGCGGATGATATAAAAAACATATGCTCTGATTTAAACTCTATGGATGATGTTAAAACCAAACTTTTTAACTGGAGTGTTACTTGGAGAATGCCTAAAATTGATTAAAAAGTGTCTTGCTTCCTTTCTCCAAAAAAGACTTTATCCACTCAAGTTTTAAGATGGTCGATGATCACTTAGGCTAAGGAATTCACATCTCTCTTGATATCTTATTTAAGAAGCATATACTCTACATTATAAGGAAGACCAATCGAAACATGGGGAGTTTCAAAACTCGTAACTCTCCATGTATGGTTTATGTTTATGAGACTCTTTATCACAAAACCATCTACCTCCCAAAACCAAATATAGATATTTTCAAGCATATTCTTTGTTATAGATCATCTAGACTTTGGAATTATATATCTCTGTCTTTTCGTCATGGTAGTGAGGCTGACCTCAAGCGTTCTTTAGCTGTTGTTTTTTAGTGACATATTTTATATATACTATTCATATTTTGGGATTATTTTATTTTGTTAATTTTTTCGTTGTACTCGTAGATTATTTAAAAAAATATAATATCTTATCACAAATTTATTACTTTTACTAATAATGATTGTTTTTATTTTATAACCACAAACTTCACTACTTTGATTATTGCCTCAGGTCAAAAATAATTATATAAATATAGAAAATGATATCTTTTTATAATTTCCGCTCTTCAATATGAAAATGACCTTCCATTGAGAACATGGGGAACAATTACGGGGCAAGGACATTTTGTACAAATGAATTGAAGATAATATTTGGATTTATCTATGAGTGCAGAATCCAACACGGATCTCCGTTTTTCTCTCAATCATCTAAATTCTAAAATATCTGGGAGTGTTATCGTTCAGAGTAATTTTTTAGCCCTAAAAAAATACCATGACTGACTTGTAAGATTAATATACTTTGTGTAAAAGGGTTTGTTTATGACTTTAGATCCTTATAACTTATTCATAATACATTGTGATGAGATATATCATAGCTTACATTATAGAAAAATTTACAAATAATCAACATTATCATCAATTTTTCCCCCGATTTCAATGCCAATTTCATGACGTCATACACCGTTAAAGGAAGATTGAGGCTTTTTTTATATATATATATCAGTTTTTGATTCTTCATTCAAAGATAAATTCCTTTTTGGTCCAACTAACTTGTCACTAAAGCAGCAATATCCAATTTTCAAATTTAGGATTGTACCAAAATATTATTTTATTATTTGGTTTAGGAGGTCACCTGTACTAAGCTGTCGCTCAATCAGTTTCTTATGCCTTACAGTATTAAAAGAGGAAATGTCAATTATGAAACCTGTAAAATATTAGATGGAATAGGACCACTTTGTTGCTTTTTTTCAACAATTTTTTTTTTAATACGAACAAATATATTTCATACTTTGAATAAAACATAAGATTACTTATTACACTACAATTATTATTATATTGTGAATGATTTCAACTAATCTAAAGTAACAATGGTACTGGTGTGTCTCTACTTGAGAAGGAGCCCACGTTCTTAATTAAGTTGAACACGCAGCTTCGGATTCCAAGTGAACAAAATCATTCGTATGCATTGCCACGTAGATTACTTCCTGGATCTTAGAAACAATGTTCTCTATTTTGAGACTCTCCTCATATGAAGGAGACGTGACGACAAGCCAATCCAGCTGGGAGAGTCTCACTCCATAGGGGCGCCATACTGGGTGTAGAAAAAGTAATGAAACCTTCTAAAAATAAAGTTTTGAATAGGTATTGTTGATTAAATCTTAAAGTTCCTTCCGAATATTTTTGAATAGTTTAGATTTCTAAGCTTTTGATTGATGTACATATTGTGAACAAAAGTTATATATTTTTCGCGATGGAGGTAAGTAGAGCCATCATAGGCAATTTAATCTGCGCCAGAAGGACCACCTCGGACATTATGAAGGCATTAAACGTCAGCAAGGCTAAAGTCTGTCAGGTCAGAAATCGTTTGGCTGATGGGACAACGTTAAGGACAAACCCAAGAGTGGAGAACCCCCCCAAAGTGAAGCCTGAAGACATCATGAAGGCTTTTAAGGGCCAACCCAATGATGAAGATATCAGAGTACGCCAAGAAAAAGAAGGCGCATCGATCTACTGTGGGCAATGCCTTCCGAAAGGCTGAAGGATGGTCGCAAAGAAGAATTGAGAGGCAACTCCTGTCCCAACGTCAAAAAGAACTCTGTCTTCAGCGATGTCACCAACTTTTGAATGATCTGAAGCACAACAGCAACCGTTTAATTTTTATTCCATGATGAAAAGACCTTTACTGTTGACCCCATCTACAACAAACAAAATGATCGGTTGGAATGATTTGGAAAGGCTGACAACAGCATCAGTACAGTCACCAAGACCAAATATCCAGCCTCTGTGATAATGTTGGGGGTTGTTGCATCAACTGGAGAAAAAATGCCTCCAATTTGGTTTCCTGTATGATATTGCATACCCAGTGCCGACATCCTGATAGTGTTGAAGGAAAATGTATTCTTATAGATCCCCAAGACCATGGAGAAGTCCAAAAAGGCCACGTAATCAGAACGGGGCTCCGGCTCAGACTGCTAATATTGTACAAAAGTGGATGGGTAGCAAGATGAACTTCTGGTTTAAGAACCTTTTTGCCCCCTCAGAGCCCCGATCTGAATCCACTAGATTTCTCCATTCGGTGGCAAAGTCAACTACCCGGATGTGGATGCCTTGAAGACCTCCGTTAGCCAGCTATGGATGATCATGAAAAATGAGTACGTTGACAATGTGTGCAAGGGGTTCATTGTGGCTAATGGTGGCCAGATTCATAATGAATGTGTATTGTTATAGTAAAAAATTTTATAAAATAAAATTTTCTATGTACAAATTCATCTGAATCAATTATGAGTATTTTAATGACTTCTTAGAGGTAGGTCTTTGTACCTTTTCTATACCCAGTACTATGTCCTCCACCACTCGTAACATGGGTAACTATTTGGGAAAAGTAAAAAAATATGATAGTCTCCGTTTCCTTCTTAGAGAATGAACACTTACTACCTTCCCGACTTGCTTTCGATTTATTGGTAAAAAGTGAGAATGTTATAAGCGTGTACCTAAGAATTTTGAATTTCTATATTGGATATTGGGGAAAAGTTGTTATATTGTAAAAAAAATAAAATAATAACCTATGCCAAATTGCATTGTTCTACAAGGTCTTTTTAGGTAGCACATTTTGATAAAATTATATGAAAAAGCCAAAACCCTTTACAGAGTAAATATAGATACCAAGACGACATTTTTAATTATTTTCTATTAGATATTTGATGCACATTTTTCAGAGCACCATTTTCGTTTTTTTTAAATTTGGCACTGATTTTAATATTAGTTACAAACTCAAAAATCTAAAATTACAGGAATTTTTGTCTTCTGGTTCAAAATTTAGGGGTTTATAAGGTTCGGCCTTGACGCTACCTACCTTATTTTTAAATCGCTGTATTTTTCCTGTTTTTAAAGATTTCAATCTACTTTAAAAACCATTTAATACATAATTGTTGTATTCTTATGTATAAACCAACAGAATGATTTTTACGCATCAGGTCACAATGTCAATATTTTAGGCTAAAAAAATAAAAACTATATTTTTCCAATTTACTCAAATTTGTATTTATTTATTTTGTAATAAATCATAGATATATACAATAAGCTTTTAGAGATACATCCATTTCTCCTTAATTACTACATACATGCTAAAAACCAAGCATATACAGGGGTCTCCAAAAGTCTTAAACTTCTTAGATTTGGGAGGCAAAATTTTGGCAGTAAAATATAATGCCTGCAATATAGTTGATTGTTATTCAATCTGAGTGTCAATCCCTCTCTTCTAATATAAAAAGAGGATCATTAAAGATATTTTTATTATTTCAGATGCATCATCTAAGAAAATCAGTTGAGTCTTAATCATGCTGGCAAATCATTTCTTCAAATTTATCAGATTTTGAGATCTTCAATCAGCCTCAATTCTGTTAAATATAATGTTAAAAAGATTTGAAAGACTGAAAACGTTGATGATAAACCAAGAAGTAGACAACCAAGTTCCTCTTGGAACCCGAATAACGTCTTGAAAGTTAAGTTAAAAATATACAGAAATCCCAACGGATCAATGGCAAAAATGGCTAAGGAGATCAACGGATCAAGGAATTTGATGAACCTGATCATCCATAAGGACTTAGGGCCGGTTTCTCTGAAGTTTTGTTACGGTCAGAGTCTCACAGAAGATGCATGGATGAAACAGATTCAAAGAAATGAAACGTTAATAGAACTTTTCAAGTAGAGAGGAAATATTGTCTTTTCGGATTAGAAGAAATGACCCAATCTTGCCCACATCATCAAAAGAGGTATCCTTAGACCAAAGAATAATTCTGAAATGGGTTAATAGTCAATCCCTTTTGGTTTGGGCAGGGATTTCAAGTAAAGGAGATAAGTTTCCTATGATTTTTATTCAGGAGGGCATCCGTATGAAGACGGTTGACTCCCATTCATATATTTTGGAGCCTGTGGTCCTTTCGTGGTTTAAAGCCAATTTATCTCAAACGAGTAAGGTGCCCTTTCAGCAAGATGTAGCTCCAATACATACCAGGGTTCAATGCCAAGAGTGGCTTAAAGCAAATATTCCTTTTTGGGACAAATATATGTGGCCTCCTTCGAGTCGAGATCTTGACTCCCTCGACTACTTTGTGTAGGGTCATCTTGAGTCAAAGTAAAAACTCGTCTATATTTAATTGATAAGATCGCCGTGCCTCAATTCAGATGGAATGGGCGAAACTTCCGAAATGTATGGTGCGTATAGCTTGGGAAGCACTGCAATCACGTCTAAGGGAGGTAGTTGATAAATGAGGCAGTTATATCCAGAGAAAAAAACATGGAATAAAATTTAATAATTTTTCTAAAATATTTTGTTAGGGTGTTTTTCTCTAGGATATATTCATCCCTCAATATATATAATTTAAAAGGATTTAAAACTGATGGTCACCCCTGTATATTCCAAAAGCTCAACTATAATATTTTGTCTCATATTCTCGTATATTCAGAAATTTACCCTACCTACAAACCCCCTAATGAATAGGCCTTATAACAATTTAACTTGAAAAAATACATGCTCATTAAATTAAAAGAATATTATAGGTAGAAACTATATAAAAAGTAAAAAGACATATTGTCACGACATTTGATATCCATCCATTCATTCAAAGGTATACATAGTATAAACGTTTACTAGTGTTGAGACATGGTCCAAGAGCGTAGTCTTTTCGGTTTAATCTTAGGTGATTATTTTTTTGAAACCCATTTAGAAGGATATTTCGGTAATAACCGAAATATTTAAGTCTAATTATCAAAATAAATACTTATAGGACACTCACCCTATGCAAAATTGTACACTTATATGACATGAATATTTAGGCATAGTATGAACGAAGACATCAACAACTACAAAAAAATTTGTTCCCTTCAGTACATAGTTTTTTTATAATTTACTATATCGGGTTAATATTTGCACTATACAAGTAGGCTGAATAATTCCAAAAAACCGCACTATGTAAAATCTGCGGTGTTTGATTCCGTGTTAGGTGTGAAATACCTGTATATATAGATACGGTCCAGATCGAATTTTATATGAGATTCACTTTTTTGAAAGACCATCTAATGTATTTAGGACTCTCTCTAATCTCACTGGTTGGTTGTTAAATAAAATGGTACAATGGATTCCCCATGACGTCATCGAGGGTGTTTTACCTATTTTTAATTATTCTGTTATATAACTGTGTGAAAATATAATATGTTCACTCTATTTTGCATTACAATGAAATTATGATTATTTTTGGCAAAATATTTGCTATACTCTTAATGCATTTATAATATATCTTATTAGGCCTAGTAAACCAAGGACATTTGTAGGAAAATATCCAAGGACAAACAGTAAAGGTCGATCCCAAGGACAGATAGTACCAGCCCAGGACTAAAATGAACTGAACCTAATAAATAAAGATCAAATCCAGAGTTCTTTTTTTATTTGAGGCCGTTGGTACCAAACTTCCTTGAAAGACGACAATGTCAGACCTTTGACTGAAATTTAATCGTTTTCTAACCGTACAACAATTTTTTCCGTCACAATACATAGATCCATTTTTTTTCGTTCTCAATATGTGGACCTATATTTTAAGTATCAATCTATGGATCTATGGATCTATGGATTTCTTGCCCGTTTCTGACTTATAAGTTGTACTAATATGGCTTATTCAACACATGAAACTTCCTATAACGTTACTGGGCCCATGTTGATTATTTGAAGACAAAGATGACGTCATCAAAAAATTGTCTATAAATTGATCAAGAACGAATTTTAAATAAGACTGAGCTAGGTCAATTTGTTCTTTGAGAGCGGATTTTCAGATCAAACGTATATTAAGGACTAATTTAGTTTGGTCCACTGAGGATAATAAGGCTCTTAGATCGGTCTAGGCTTTACACAGACCGAAGCCCAACACGAAGATTTACCTAATGTAAAATGCATAAAATTAGAACTCAATGGCATACGTTAATGACCATTGCACGCATATAGTAGGGATGTATCGGATATTTGCCTTTTACGGATTATATACCTTGTAAAATCACACATCCACTCTTGGCATTTGTAATTGCCTGCAATAATCACATTCACGTGAGGATTCAAAGACATATTATGTAATTGCAGTTTAAAAATGTGGATATTCCCACCCTCTATCTAAAACCCTGCCATCTTGAAGAACGTTTGGGAGAAAAACAGCTTGGTTATCATGTCGTTTCCTTATATTAGCTGCCAGCAGCTATCAAATGAGAAATATAAACTCAAATCCCACTCCGTATCTACTAATAATATAGCCGGAAATTACTACGATTTCGATCCTTCATTTTACTTGGAGGCCAACAAGGATTTACATTTATAACTTCGCAGCAAATCCTTAGAGTGACTCTTTGTCTTTTATACACTAGTTATTACTTAAAGTACTTATATGTCCCTTTTTCAAGAATAAAAAGTAAAATGATAACAGCTTTGAACAAACACATTTTCAGGTTGCAACTACAAAAACACACTCCTTCCTCCATTATCATATTTTTCCCATCTATTTAATAATTATAATTTATTTTAAAAATATGTTTTTTTAGCTGCTATATCTTGGGGAACAATAGTACTCATTTGCCCGAACATGCCCTCTCCTTCCATCTTGTCAAGAGCGTTCGTAGTACTTTTTTATATACTCTTGAAATGTCTGGTGTATTATGGATTAAGTAAATAAAAAGAGAAGATGTTCATGCAAAAGTATTTCGACTATTAAATACACTCAATTCAATGAATATTTTCTATAATAATTCAGATATATAAACTAAATGTTAATTATTTAAGTAAAGAGAGATCAAATAATTTTTTCATCATTTAAAAAATCTAATAATTTTATGTGCGTGAATCAAAATTTAAAATCAAATTTTACTAATTTGAAAATAAATAGCTGGGAAAAATGTAATTTCATATTTCCCGCCTTTTTTTTAAACTAAGTATATCTTGTTCATTATTGGTCACATCATATATCATATGACAAAGGTTTATAAATTTGTGAGTGTATATTACAAACGCTTTTGAAAAGTAATGTGCTTGGAAGTTTCAGTCGATAATTATTGTGTCTCGAGTATGGAGGGATCAAAGGAGAAGCTGGTGATCGAACAAAAGCGGTCAGCATTGGCATTGGCATGGACAACAAGACACCATCAGGACAACACCAGGCCCCACACATCTTTGATGACAACCCAGAAGCTCCGGGAGCTCGAATGGGAAGTTCTCTACGTTATGCACCTAGCCCCAAATAACTACAACCTGTTTTTCTCTATGGCCAACGTACTTGGGGTACAACTTTGGCCTCAATAGAGGCCTGTGAAAATTGGTTGTCTGATTATAAGGAGCATTATAAAGTTGGCTTCTATTTGGAAACAAGTTATTGAACAAAACGGGGCCTAACTAACTTTATTCAATGTCATAAAATGTAAGACCTCTTATAAAGCATTGAAATAAAGCGAAAAATACGAAATTACTTTTTCCCCAACCTAATATATCTGTTGCCAAAGGGAATATTACCAATACAATTTGTACACCCATGAAGGTACTTATAAAACACGAATAATGACTGTTACATATATAGTATAATTTATGGGTCTTTATCTGTCTATCTATCCATGTAGTACTCATAGATAAAGGTGAAGTCACCTTCTTCTATGAATGATAAGGAGAAGATCTTTGGAATTAACATGACGATGATGAATAAGAAGGAAAAATGGTATTTTATTTTAACTTTTATAATAATATTTATCAAAAAATAAAACATTTACTCATATCATTCATCTTTCGTTATAACTAAATTAGTACAAAGTCTTAATCTACATATTAGCATACATATCTATAAATATAACGGTGCTCTGCTTTAGCTCAAATTAGAACCGCTACGTGTGCTTTTATATGAATCCATAGAATTTTTTTAGTTATTTTTAGAATTCTTTATTTTAAAATAAAACTTCTACAAGATATAATTCATTAATTGATACTACAATTTCAACAAAATTAATCTATAAATAAATATGTGTCTGTGATCTCTTAATCATTAATATAGCCGCCATTAGAGACAATGATGGCTTCAAGGTGGCAGGAGAAGTCCTATTACCCGCTGCAGATGTAGTTATCTGTCATTACGTCCCAGTACTGGCTGGCAGTTGCTATGAGGGCAACTTGAAGCTGTTCCGGGACCATGGGGAACCCTATCTGGCCCATCTGTTAGTCCAGGACGAGTCCTGGTTCTACTGGGACTCTGTATTGTGAAGGCAGGTCTGGGTGGAGACCACGGGGCTGGTTCTCAACTCCCCGTGTGAAGCTGACGACGAGGAAGAGGATGATCCTGATGAGGTTCACCAACAAACCGAAGCAAGTCTCTATCCAGCCATTATTCCCTGGGACCACAGCTGACCACAAGACCATGATATAGAACCTGAAGACGATCAGGAAACGCTTCACAACCTCAAACAGCACAGGATTCACCTGAAGGATTGTCTCCTGATTTGGGATAACGCCCGTTCTCACGCTGCTGAAACAAGGGAGTTTCTGACCCGAAGGGACGTGGAAACGGTCAAACAGAGCCTCTACAGACCAGATCTGAACCTCTGTGACCGGTTCCTGTTCTGGAAGTTGAATCATCTACACCGGAATGACGAGTTGGGGGGGGGGATGAGGAAGCCACTACTGCTGTGCAGCGGGTGATGAAGAGGGTGAGCGAAGACGAGCTGTTGGACCAACTCAAACCTCTCCAGGATCACTTCCACGACATCATCGTAGCCAGAGGGGATTTGATTGTCTAATTTAGATGTGTTTTTATGAATTTGATGAAAATCCTGAGTTATATTGGGTCAGGCTTAATATTTATAGTACAACCTAATACATACTTTAATATATCGAAATATGAATTAATTTTGATCACTTAACCTTCATTAATTATTGAATTAGTAAGTGTTCAGATTTCAATGCACCACCCGGTACTTAAACTTTGTACCTGGCTACGTAACCAATTTTTTGAAAAATAGATCTTTGTACCCGTATTCAATATTCGTACTTTTTTGTACCCGATACATAACTATCAATACTAAGTACGCAACTACTTAACGTATACATATATACAAAACCCCGTTATCAATATTCAAGTTGAAAGAACCCTTCTTACATGTTTGATTATAGTAAGTATAAATCATTGTTTACACTAGAAATAGTTGTACATAAATTAGAGGGGTTCTAAAATTTATGAAGCATCAATTTAATGAAAGAGAACAATATCACAAAATGTTATTTCATTTAAAAAATGAAGAAATATAAAATATGAACCGTAATGATCCATGTTTTGAGATTATTTGTATGTTTTTTTTTGTGGAAAAAACAGCCTTTACCGAAAAAATAGTTTATATCTGTCAAAATAGATAATTTTATAAAAAAATAGATATTTTAGATAAAAAAACGTTCTTTGAAATAAACAATATTAGTTTTTCTCCAAAAGTATTATATATATATAAAAGACGAATAAATAATTGTTGTCCCGTAAAACGTGTCCTATCGATTCGTACAAATTAAAAATTTGTAAGGTTTCATTGACTTCCTAATTAATTTACCAATTTTTATCCACAATATCAACTTGTAGACAAATAAAATCAAACAACTCCTGTCAAACTAACTTATTACTCAGAACAACTAAAAGGAAGGTCAAAAGAAATATCGTGTCAGGGCTTCTGGACGTGGGAATGAGTTATAACAAAATTCCACTCGTCGTCCCCTGCTTCAGGGGTCTCATTACAAAGATTAAAAAGCTGAAGTACAACAACACGAGCCATCAGGGAGCTTTAAGGCAAAAAAAGTTCAAAGGTGTTGCGAAGACAACTTGGCAAATTTTTTGGCCCTGATCAATGTGGCCTCCGTTCTCACCACCATAATGTAACCATCTTTGTATTTGGATTTGGAGAAGAAGGCCTGAGGAACCTACAATGTGGATGCCTTAAAGTCAACCGTGGAGAAAGAGTGGGCTGACATATCGGAAGAATACAAGTAGAAGACCTGCAAGGTCTTAGTGCCTAAGATGTGGGCCATGGTCTGGGACGTACACAGAGGGTAGGCTGGAGAGGCTGTAACCCCTCTAAATATTGAACAAAGTTTATTATACATTTTTTTTTCCCAAAAAAAATAATATTAGAAATCTAATCGAAAAAAATTTTGAAGTTTTTTTTTTCCAAAAAAAATAATATTAGAAATATAATTTTTGAATTTTTTTTCCAAAAATAAATTATTTGAATAACATCTGTAAATTTTTGAAATTTTTATTCCAAAAAATTTAATTTTTTTGAAAAAAAAATTTTTTTCCAAAAATTTAACAATTGATTTTATATGGAAAAGGTTTTAATTTTTTGTGAACAGTTGTGGATTTATGAAATTTTCTTCAAACACTTTAATATTTGAAATTTTTTCTAAATCTATTAATATTTGAAATTTTTTGCAAAAAACTTTAATATTTTGAAATTACTTTGTGATTTAATTGTTGATATAAAGTGTGGTCCATTGAAATCTAAACACTTACTAATTCAATAATCAATGAGATTGATTGAAATGAAATCATATTTGATATAACAAAACATAAACAATTAGTTACAAAACAAAACATATTTGATCTCTCTAGCTTATGTACAAGTCGGCACTTGAACGAGATCAAAAAATTTCCTTTTTGCATCCTTAGACGTTGAAAACCCCCCGACGGAAGTCACGAAGAAGTTGGGGGTCTCCAAGGCCACTGTCTACGACATCAGCAATTCTAAAACGTTGGAGAGGAAGAAGGGCTCTGTCAAAAATACCAAACTGGATCCGGAGGAGTTAAAAAAAACAGTCCAGACCATTTCTACTCAAGTCCATGAGGGACCATGCAAGAGGTTCAGACTCCAGAGAGCTATCAAAAAAGCTTTTGGTTGAAATTCTTTTTTTTTATTAATAAATTTTATCTAGTGTAAGTTTAAAATTCAAAGTGTTCAGATTTTAATGGACCACTCGGTTAGTATATATACGATTCGCATGGCCACACTGTATATAGTATTCACTATTTTTGTCTTTATGATTAAAATATAATTTCTATTTTTTTATTTAAAAAACGTTTATGGTAAAACTTTATAAAAACTTTTGATAGCTTGTTAATTCATTTAATAACCTTTACACAAGATGGATGTCTAAGCGTATATCAGTTTCAACCACGGAGTGGTCATTTGTATATTAAATTAGATAATTTAAAACTGGCATATTATGCAAATTATAAAATACTTTCAGTGGCCAACGTTCAGTAATAATTTGAGAAGTAGTCATTTCATCAATATTATCTACTAAAATTTTGTTTTATTAGAATACTAGCGGTATTATCAGGTATTTCCCGAAGTAATTAGGTGTTCGCCAAAATATAAAATTTGCTTTAATAATATAGAAAATAACTCACCAAGAAATTGTCAGTGTTACTCTCAATTTTTCATTAGCACACTCACACGTAACTACTCAATACATGTATCTATTTAAATATATGTTTTGCTCTCTGGAATAAAAAAATAATTATAAGAGTTTGGGGGGAAAAAATAATGTGTGTTGGATGGCTTATGAGGACTTTAGTCTTTAGAGCGCTCACTAATAAAACAAACAAAATTCATTTTAACATACCAGCGTTTATATTTAATTAAAATTTTAACATATACGGAAAATGCGTATTCATTATGAATTACGTGAGTGACCCAAAACGAACGAAACAGAAACATTGCTCTTGTTAGACATGCACACGCCTGCAATTTTTTAATAATATGTACAACTACATTGTTATTTCTTAGATCAAAAGATGTTTATGATATACATCAGGGTGCACTGTATACCGTGCAGCCTTTGGCTCGTTTTCATATAAAAAGACATTCATACTAACAAATATTGCTTTATTAACATAGATATTAAATAGACAAGTAATTTATTTTTAGTCTTGTCACTTTATAAGTTTCTTTGAGTAGTGTTCATAATTTACTTATATTTTTACAAAAATTTCTTCGAAAAACCATAACAGTATTATTCTTATGTCGATCCTCAATTCTACTCAGAATCCAAGAAGGATTCATTCTTAAAACTCCCCAATACATCTTTAGCGTTGCTGCCTTATAAGTAGACCATATCAACCGAAGTCAAAAAGTTTGAAGGTATGAGGGTGATATGAAAAGTTGCTGACCTATCAAAGACGGAAGACATTTTGCCTGAATTTTTGTGTTATTTTTCAACGTAGTCTCCTTGTAAGTTTTGAGACCGATTAATTACTTTGTAGATAAAACAGAGATACACCAATATACGCCCGAAACAAAAAGACAGTCCACCTATTGGGCTTCCATGGGGGGGGGGAGGGCTGGCCCCAAAAAAGCACATACATTTTTTTTATCCATTTTCACAAAAACAATCACATCAACACAATCAAACGACTATTATATAACAACTGCACGTCCAACATGACTGAAACTATGGTGGGTGACTGTCGACAAAGGCTAGATGGTTGTGTTATATACAAGGGCTGACATCTTCACATTGAGGTCGGAAACTTTTCAGACCACCCTCGTATTAGAATCAAATTTGTGTGCAAATATTGAAATGTATCAAAAGGATACTTCTCCGTTTTTCCATTGTCAAACATTGATCTATATGAATCAAATTAAACACTACTTCCTTTTTTTTAGCAGAAGGAACATTTTTGGATCATGTTCTCCCAATATTTCATAACAAGCAAATTTAAAAGCCACTCTAATATACCAGCTACTTACATACACACTCAAGTATCAGGAAATAAGATCAATATACTTTTCATATCTACAATATTCATATACGTAATGACGGAGCAAGTTCCTCTAGAGAAGGGATGTTTAATCATACGTAGTTAATAAGGCGGTGCCTGGCTGGCGTTAACATATATGTTTGTATATATAACATATGTAAATGTATGTATAGGTTAAATAGGTTAAAAGTGAGTACAAAAATACGGCACAAAGAAATATGCAATTGTAGATAAAATCATAGATACGTGTAAATGGCTTGAGGGCGATGATATCGTAAAAGTTCAAGTCAAGTGGCGTCCTCTCTACTTTTGGATATACATACATATATCAGGAGCTACTTTGTTATCACAAAAATATATAAACAGCAGGGGTGTTCATAGGGGTGAGCTAGAGGAGCTGTAGCCCACCCCCAATGTGAAGGAATGTTTGCCTTAAACTAGGAAAAATTATCGCTCTGGAAAAATAAAATTTAATGAGAATGAAGGAGGAAAAAATTTCAATAAGGGATTTCTTTTCTTAAAACAGGTCATTTTAACAAAATAGCACAGAAAAAATTACATTTTTTTAAATACATTTTGTAAGAATACAAAACAACTAACCTTCTCTTTAAATATAATCCTGCCTTCGATCACTGTACAGTGAATGTTATTGTCAACTGTAGATTTCGATTGGTTGAATTTAAATTGGAAGATGTGAACAATTCCTAACATTTATTAATTAATAATTCCATAAATGTGAAGAATTGTCGAACAACTACCACGTCTATAAAAAGTATTAAGACCTGCTTTTATGTAGTCATTCAAATACTCATAATTCCTCAGGATGATTTTGTACATAGAAAATTTTATTTTATAATATTATTTATTATAACAATGCACATTAATTATTAATTTGGCCACCATTAGCCTCAATGACAGTCTCCAACTGCCTCCGGACCCCTTTAGCTCCATTGACCATGTAGTCCTTCTCCATGATCCTCCCCTGCTGGTTTACAGAGGTCTTGAGGGAATTATTTATTCGGGTGGCGGACATTGCAGGCCTTATTCTCAATTTGCCGACAAAGGGAGTAATCCATTGGATATAGATCTGGGCTCTGAAAGGGGGCCAAAATGTTCCTGGATCAGAAGATCATTTGCTACACAACCAGCCTTGTACAATATTGGTAATATGGGCCAGATCCCTGTCTTTCTGAAATACATACGTGGCCTTGTCGGACGTCTTCATGGCGACCTTCTTCAAACCTTTCGTATGACCTTGCCCTCAGTAGACCGAGGCACCTTCTTCTTCTTGGTATACACTGACATCTTCATTATCGGGTTACCTTAAAGGCCTCTATGATATCTTCAGGGTTTACTTTGATGGGTATTCCACTCTTGGTTTTGTCCTTAAGGTTGTCTCCGTCAGCCAAATGATTTGTGACCCAATAGGCTGTTGCCTTGCCAATGTTTCAGGCCTGCATGATGTCTGGGGTGGTTCTCCCGATGCAGATTAAACGGCATATGATGGCTCTTCTTGCCTCCATCGAGAAATATCTAAAATTTTGTTTACAACATGTCAGAGGCGTGAAATCTAATCCATTCAAAATAATTGGACTTTTAAAATTCAATCAACAAGACCTATTCAAAAATGTATTTTTAGAAGGTCTCATTACTTTTTCTACATCTGGTAAGTTACCAAATACTATTGGACCTCTTTTTCAGTTGTTGTTTTTTGAAAAAAGAGACTATTCAGCCCTAGTATAATCCGTATTAATGTAAACAAAGTTTGTCTGTGTTCCTGTAATGAAAAACAGTCACTGGATGAACAGCATATAGTGATCCCTGATGAATATCACAAACATTTTTGGATATAAGAAATAACAATGTAGTCGTATTAATGAAATATTGCAAGCATCTGCATAGGGATCGAACGTGTATACAGAGTGCATTGTATAATGTGATCCTTGATGTATATCATATACATATTTTGGATTATAAAAATAACAATGTAGTCGTATTAATGAAATATTACAGGCGTGTACGTGTGGTATTGAATAAGTTGCACTATTTATGTTTGCTATTGTTATTGTTCATTATGTTTATAGGACATGTTAAGATTTGAATAAAATATAAAAATGAATTATATGTTTTCTGTATGAAGCATTCCACTTGTATACAGGCAGAACTTTTTTGTTCGTGAGCGCTCTAGAGACTAAAATACTTATCAGAGTCATCATCATCCCATCATATTATTATTATATATTTTTTTTTCTCTTCAAATTTTTATGATTATTTTTTCATTTTCGAAGACAGAACACGTCATATGAATATAAAATAAAGGTCCAGTGTGGAATTGGCACGTTAAAAAAAAAAAAAAACCTAAAATCAAAATGGTAGCCCTAACAATTTGAAGAATGTTTTGGAGGAGAAAAATAATAATACTCATAACGTTTCATTAGATCAGCTACAATTACTTGTCAAAAGGGAGGAAGGAGAAAAGGAAATAAGCAAGGGCATTTGCTAGAATTACACCGATGTCTATCTTAATTCTTCTATGAGTCCAACAAGGACTTACAAATATAACTCTGGAACAAACCCTCAGGAGTACGGTCCGTCTTTTATGTGAACACACAATCATTCAAACAGGGTTTGAATACAATTGAATCCCTTTAGTAAAGGATGTCCACTACACAGGAATTAAAAAATATTGACAACTGCTCAGGAAAATAAAATTCCCTCTTTATACTACCATTACAAATTAACGGGCCAGCTAAAAAAACATACCAGTTTTACATTAATGGGTATAAGAATTGAGTAAAGACGCGTGAGTGTGCTCATAAAAAAGGGAAAAAACAACTTATGATTTTCTTCTATATTATTAATGAAAAATTTGTCTTTTAGCTGACGCCGAATTACTGCGGGTAAGGCTGGGTACTACCTAGCTAGTATACATACACTTTTTTAAAACTATATGATATTGCATATCTATTCTTATAATTATTTGACTAAAAGTCATATTTTTCGAACTGTTATGTCTTTGACGAGCAAATCATAGTATTATTTTATTTAGTTTCATATAAAGGAAATATTTAAAAATTTATATTTAACAAGGGATACAAACAAACTCATTGAACTTCATTGTTAAGGATGATCCCTCCAAAACATTCCAGCTTATTTGAGGGTTACCAAAATCATTTTGAACAACTTGAAGTACAACTTGAATAAGTGTGAATGTCGTAATATCAAAATATTAATTTTGAAAGATAGCAACAACAGCTTTTGATTAGCATTATGATTGAAACTCTCTACACTTCTCAAAAATAAAGTTAAAGAGATGGACGATGCTCGGGATAAATTATTCTCTTCAACATAATGTGAGTAAGGTCAATACTTGATTGTTCCTAGAGAAGTAAACATACTTAATGTTTATGGACTTCATAGATATGTGATATTATAATGTTTACTTATTATTAATCCGTGCAAATACATTTGACCAATTGAAGAAAAAAAAGAGGTTGTGCAAGACCTTTTTACTCTACTGATTACGAAAAATATTTGTCCTTATCAATTGCATGTAAGACATTAATAAATTATGATATCTAAAATCATTCGCAAAAAGTTACGGTGGCGGACTCGGCAGGCTTTCAACTCCGGTGACCACCAGATATTGTGGTCCAGTGGGTTAAACTACTTGTTCTGGTGGGCCAAGAAATTAGTAAATAAGTTTCCTAGAACGATCAATATATAAATATTGAAGCTCTTGAGTCAAGAATATCTTCTCCTAAAAAACTCTTTGACTTTTTCTTATAGCAGCCTTGGGCATTTTTAAAACGGTAGCACGGTCTCAAAAAGTGCTTGACATCCTTAAGAATTAGCCTTCGGAGGACCCTTGAGCCCAAGCTCATCTTCAGGCACTTGATAACGCGGTAGAGGGTGTAGCTGTTAAACCAGAGTTGCTCGACAATGTCTAAGGTGGCTATCGTAGATGCCACCTAAAATCTCCAACGTTTTTGTTTCCACCTTTCTTTTGAGCGGAGATTTATTTGTTTGCAATATCTTATTTGGAAAAATTTATTCATCATATTAATTGAATCAATGCTAAATTTAAAATTATTAAATGAATATGTTTTGATTTAGTAGGCTCTAAGGAGGATTACTATTTCTCCCTAGACACCTGTTTTTTCATGCTGATTGTCAGTATTGACAAATTTTAAATGCTAATTATAATCAATTTGGAAATAAAATATTCAAAATTAAATACTGCTTGAAATTACTCAAAGCATATACTTCAAAATATGATAATTATGTAAATCAATAATATTTATTGGCGTACTCAAAGATTATAATTAGTATATTATGTATTTAGTTCACCCCAACGACCATTTTTTAAAAATAATTAAATGATTATCCTATATAATGAGAGCATTCATTTAAAAAAAATACAAATTGGTGTCAAATGTTATGAACTCCATCACAAACGAATAATTACCTTTGTAAGCAATGAGTGTGTTAATAGGAAATTTACCTGAGAGAAGCGGTATGCTAAGTCAAATGAAGATGTCAAGTATACAGGATATCAAAATCTTTGTAAATTAATTATTTGACTAAAAGTCATATTGTTCGAATTAAGATGTCTTAAAAAGATTAGGACAGCATTGAAAGATACATTTTTTGATGAGCAACTTAAAGTATTATTTTACATTAAATAAAAGAAAAATATATTATAATCTCTATTTAACGAAGGAAAGATTATCAAAACTATCTTATTTTCACCAAAGAGAGGTCGTTGAACTTTGTCGTCAAGGATTATCCATCCAAAAAATTCCAGTTTATTTGCATCGTACCAAAGCCATGGTGAACAACTCGATTTCCAATTTGAAGAGTAGTGAATGTGGCAAATCTACTGAACAATTGAAAAAGCTGTTTCAAAGATACGAAAATAGAATCTTCAAATAGAGGAGAATTAACTAATTAGACAATCACATCCACAGTCTTGAACTTTAGCATAGGAAACTGTAGACATTTTTTTTCACTACAGAGGCATCAAGTGCAATAAACGTTTGTATTGTTAATGAATTTTGTTTCGTAACAAGGAGAAGATAATTGAGTTTAGATATAGAATGTTCTCTCCTTTGCTGTGACTCTCCAAATACCTTCAAGTACTACTTTGCAGATGCAAGAATAATTACAGAAAGCCATTACCTGTGATGGAGTGTCATGATTTCTACGAAGTGGGAAGATGGTGCATCCATTCATTCACAGATGCGTAAATGCGTGGTTTGAGCACTATTTTGGATGAGGCCATACGTTTTTAATGCTAAAATACCATAATTTTATTTATTTGTTACCTTTATTGTATCACACAACCTTTTATTATAAAAGAAACTGAAAAAAGGCCCAAAATCATCTGGTAGTTAGCCAAATAAGTCATCCATCTTCCTAAGCTACCCCCTAGCCTCTTCCCATAGCCCCAGTTTGAAATCCATTCTTTTAAGCAACCTTAGTCTTCATGGCCCATGCCTGGAGCTAGGGGCACTACGTACTCTGCGTAAATTTTTTAGGCACGCCGATTGTTGGAAGTGCCTCTTACCAATCTAAGCCTGTATAAAAAAGAACCGAGACCAATAGAGCTGAACTGACATAAAAAACTGAGACCGTACCGATAGAACCGCTGAATCTGAACCTGGCAAAAACTTGTTTATAACCTTTATTTGATTTAAAAAAACTTATATGGCCCCTTTTCGTATCATTATTTTATTGTGACGATCAATTTTTGCAACTTTAAGTACAATTTGCAATACAAGGGTAGGCAAAGGGTTAATAAGTCTAATTTGTGGGTAGAAGGTGACGATAATTAGTTGAAAAATTAAAATGTAATTCTAACCCATATGGATTTTTTTGTTCATTACTAATTTCTATAATATTCATTTTTGAAATATGTGTAAAAATAAAATTGTATCAAACAAAAGACGTCATTGATTGGCCATTTCCTCGACTGGCATTTTATATAATAGTTATCCATTTCTCATTCTTTTATTTTGACGATCAATTTTAGCTACTTTAAGTAGTGCAATTTGGGACACACCCAATAGGTTAATAAGTATAATTTGATGATAAACATTGACGATGATTTGTAAAAGAATACGAATGAGGTCCATATTCAACTTTAAAAACAAGTTCTACTTTTGCGTTGACGGTCACGTTTCATAGTACACTTCCTTTGAGCACGATTATTTCAATGCAATATATTGACATTTCTATTGCAATAAGTAGCTTAACAGTTCATTGGCCTAATACACCTATCTATTACAAAAATATGTATGTAGTAGTATATAAATGTCATACTCAAAATAAAAACCTTTAGTATGACGATAAAGACATTATTTTTTTTCGTGGAAAGAAAGGACTGAGGGAATAGATGGAAATTTAATTATTTTTCCAGCAATTCATGAAGCATCTACAGAGAGAAAAAAAAAATAAGTTTATCAAAATAAGATAAATTAATCGATTAAGCTCTCTTTTTTTTTTTTTAATCGTAAGGCCCGGGTATGTAGCTCTTTTTTTTTTACGAGGGAACAAAATTAAATATATAATGTTAAATATTGAAGTCGATTTACTTTTATTATTAAAAATGATCCTTTTATTTATTATGAGAGAACATCAATGCATTCAGTAACTACGTGGGCTTATGAAAATATGTAGAGTTACACTGGAGAATACTTGGGAAGGTATTTTCTATATAAATAAAACAAAGTATATCTGTTCGTCGAAGCCTAATATCTTCGAGCGATGCATTGTACATCAATACAGGTTGGATCTTATTTAGCCGTACACTTGATTTAAAAATTAATACATTAGAAATGTATTCGTCGATTATCTTCGAACTCGGTAAAAGATAGGCTTTGTAACTCAGGATTCCTTTCGTAAAATTTCGACTGCATTGAAAACAAAACAAAGGAGTAAAATTTTGAAACTCCTTTCACGCGACATGTCCGTCATTGGCATACCCAAGTAGCTCAGTTACAGCATTACTTTGACATGTCTTCCGAACAAAAAATCCAACCTGAACCATGTTCTTGGGCGTCGTGGCAATACAGGTGAAGTAAGTCTGCACTCGATTTTTTTTGAAGAGGCACGTGCGGCTCAATACAGTTGTTTAAATCAAACTTCTGGATAAGAAAGTGCTATCCTGATCTAGAGTCAATTTCGGGGACAACTTTGTTTTTATTAAAGACGGAGCTCCGTGATAATGACCACTAAGACCCAGGCCTTCCTGAAAGACAACTTTTCGGACTGTCAGGACCTGAACATTTGGCTGCCCTCCTCTCCAGATGCAAACTCCTTGGACTACTCTATCTTGGTGTGTCTGGAGGAGAAGTTGTGTGCTACTCTTTACCCTGAGTGTCCAGTCTCTAGAAGCTTGCATAAAGAAGGAGTCGCGAGTCTGGCCACACAGTCAAGCACTTAAAAGAATTTAGGCCTCGTATGGAGGCAATTATTAGATATAATGTTTTTTGGAAGATCTGTGCAATTATCTGAATATATCTCACATATATCTTATTTATTTAGTAAACCATTGGCATTTTTATGAAAAAATTTGAGGACCAGACCAGATGACCGACAGTCCAAGGAACAAACAAAACTGGTCTTAAAACTGGACTGAACCAAATAAACAAGGACCGACACAACACTCATCCAGACTGAATTAGTCTAGATCCTGGTTTTAGACTCTGGATTGAAATGTAATCATATTCATATCGTAAAACTATTTTTTCAGTCACACTCTATCACTTTAATCCTCCTATGAAGTAATTGTACCGATATATACAGATTTAAATCACACGTGACGTCCTTGCCAATTCATCTATATAATCCGTTCAGACTGACTTTTAAATGAGACCAATCAGGAGGGAACTTCTAGGACATCATATATTCATCCAAACAAAAATAAAATGGTCAAACCAGTCAAGGATTTCCTGATCAAAACCCAACATGTACATAAAAACGAATTTGACTTATTGGAACATTTCAAGGAGTATTCCTTATAGAATGGAGTCAGGTCAACGACACTCTCAAAATTGAACCTCTCATTTACCCCTCATAATAAAAGGAGAAGAGAAAAAATACACATAAATAAATGAAATCTTCTAAAAAAGACATGGTGTCCATGTAGATAGATCTTCCCTCAAACGCATTGTACTTTAAGGCACTCAAGCAATGCTTAGATTATATGTATGTAGTAATAATTTTTTAAAGTAATCTTTTAATAAATAAAAAATAGAATAAAGGTTGAAGGGAACCACTATTTTTCAAGGACAATTGTGACTCCACGGTGGAGAGCCTGTGTCACGCCCTAAAAAAACAATACAAAATAAAATAATAAAGAGAATCATCTTTCTTGAGTAGGAGCCCTCCATGTAATGGGTATATTATGGTAGTTCCTTCATTACCCACTCAAATATGATTTTCTTCTTACGATGTACTTTGTATATGTAGGGATATATGTAGACAAGGCAAATTTTGCCTAGTCCAAGCTTTCAGCTTGGAAGGAATCTTCACTCCAGGGCTTGAAAGAGACCCAAGCCTAGGGGCGTCCGCAAGATAATGAATATAGGTGTATTTTTTATGAGGGGGAAGGGCGTGGTTTTAGTATATATATATTTTTTTTTTTTTTTGGAAAAAAATACCAAAATTAAAACTTTTTCACTACTAAATCAGGAGTGATTTACACAAAATTAAATTGGTTAATTGGGACAGTTCTAGGTCTCAACCTGTCTTACTGTCATGAACAAGCAACTATTTGGATTGAGATTTAATGTTTTTGTAAATAGATCAATTTTCACCTTGGTATCGATTCGCCGGCACAGGTATGTATTTGCAAGTGGGGGCCAAATTATATAATGGTGATATCATTTGGGGGCCATCTTTTTTTTTTTTGGGGGTGAGCCGTTGAGCTTTTAGACAATGTATACATCATGTTTTAGTGATATAAATGGGGGAGGGTCAATGACCCTATGGGTTTGGTTCTACTGTCTTGATCCCTCAAAATCACAAGCCCAGGCTTTAAATTACAAAGGGCAAGACCATGCCTGTTTACTAATCTCCTTTTCTGTTTGAGAATAATATGTGTTCCAATTCCTTGCTATACTTTTGAACTAAAGAACTCTTGAAGAGTTCAAAAAGTACACACTGAAACTTGAAAAATAATCAACTTTACTTATTATATATTTAACCTTCAAAGGAAATTTACAACGTCTATAAATGAAAACATGAAGAAGAAAAATAAACTTTCAATAAATGGTTTTTTTTTTCTTTTTTAATTCTCTAGGTAATAGGTAGGTTTCTACAAAATAATATCTCAGTGAATAGAAAGTGACCTTGACTGTCCGCAAGCAATTTATTTGCTAACAAGAGTCGTATTTCCATGCAGTTTGGATAACAACTACATCAGTACAAAATTCAAGGCAGGTTTTAGGAGGTACTTGCGTCCAGTACGTACTTCAGGTCTTGTTCTTGAGAAGGGTCCCACACAGAATACATTTTCTTAAAAAATTATCAAATTCATAACATATGGGCGAAAAGTCCGGGGCTTAACAAAGAAAACACGGTTTTTATTATCGTTCAATATGTTTTTTATTAATTAATATTATTTATTTTATGGAGTGGTGTCCCCCAAACACTTTTCAAGCCGTTTCTTAGCTTGTACGGTATTTTGTCCTTACAACAAGCACTCAACAATTAAAACACAAAATTATTTTTGATCCATTGTTTTGGAAGTAACAAAAATTACATTAGACTTAGTACGATAACTCACAAACTAAGGAACAAATGGTCATGAAATTTAAAAAAATAACTCAATCCATGTGTCGAGTCTGGAACTTTTCATTCCATGTCTTAGTCTGATCTGTAATAAGCGATCAGGCAAGGGAAACTGGAAAAGTGACCACTTGGTGCCTGCGACCTCTTTGAATAGGTTTGTTATTTGGGAATAATTCAAAAGTTGAAAAATAGTGGATATAAAAATGTAATAGAAAATCTAATTTATGCCTGGGCATTAATGGCCAATGGGATAGCATTCATCCTCCGAAAATGAAGGAAGGAAAGACGGACGTGTGGAAAAAAATTCATTTATGTGCACGTATACAATTTATTAACTTCTCAAGAGAGGGCCTAAAAGTAGGGCAGTAAATTGTTCGCATTTTCGGTATGTAAAAAAAAAAAAGAAACTGAAGATTAAAATGGTAACCTTCACAATTTGAATTTTTTTTTGTAACAGGTGGAAAGAACAGATTCACAGGAAACATTGCCGATTGGATTCTTAGTTTAGTGGGCACTTCCTTGCTTCGTGCTGCTAATTTTCTACAACACGCCCCCTTTCTTTATGGAAAGTGGTACAACTCTTCTGAAAACCCTTCACTAATCAAAAGGATAAATGGTACCTCTTCAGTATTTATCAATAACTCTTAGAAAAAGATGAAAAATTGTTCCTTTCGCGGCTTGAAGGAGGAAACCTATTTTGATTTATTTTACGAATGGCGAAAAATCATTACGTGATAAACATAACTCTGGGTTAACTTCACTTCAAACATCGATCTCCAAGACTAATTGGTTAGTGATGCTATCCCCTTTCATATAAAAACTTCTACAAAATCGAAGTAATTATTACTAAAGTCCTACTTGTCCTCTACTCTGCCCTTTCAAATAAGCACCTGATTCCTCCAGGGCTCGATAAGGTGGTCGGAAAAGAAATTCATGTTTTGGGGGAAATAGAATCCTTGTTTTGTCTACGGATAGACTCAATGATCAACCTGCTGCATAGTCATGACGTTCCATGTCAGGTGTAATGAAGGAAATTAACACAAGTCTCGCTCCAATTCAAGCAAGGGGAATAGGCATAAATTACAGAAATGTCGATCCTCAAATTAGTCCAACATAGAATACTCCCTTTTTGAAATATGATCCGAAGTTATGTCCCAAGTCACATCATGCCTCGTCCCTAAGTATGTTGATTAAAACATCCTTCAATTCAAAACACTTGAACATTAGGTAGGGTATACAGGGCGTCCACAGGTAGTTAGCTGGAGGGGATGTAGCCTACCAAAAAAAATTAAGGATATTTTTTCTTTTTACAAAAATATTTATCCTAAAAATTTAATTTTTTGTAATTGACTTTTTTTAAAACAAATATGGCTTTTTGTAATTTTTTTATTAAAAGCTTTTTTTTTTTTTGAACAGTTGTAGATTTTAGAAAAAAATTATATTTGAAATTAAAGTTTTGAAATTTTTTTCACAAATATTTAATTTTTTGTGATCAGCTTTTAATTTTTTTGAAAAACACCTATGGATATTTGTAATTTAAAAAAAAAATGTTTTTTTAATAGTTGTAGATTTTCAAAAAAAATAAATATTTAAAATTAAGTTTTTGAAATTTTTTCCCAAACAATGTAATTTTTTGAGATCAGTTTTTTTTAAACCTATCAATTTTTGTTATTTTTTTCCAAAGCAGTTAATTTTTGATGAAAAGTTGTGGATTTTCAAAAAATTTAATATTTAAATTATTTTTTCAAAAATTTAAATTTGGAAATTTGGTTTCAAAACACTTTTTTGTGAAATTTTTGGATTTTTCTTCAAAAAAATTCCAAAAACCAACCTTTCCTCCCCCCAAAAAAAAAAAAAAATAGAAAGATATATATTCTTGTAGACACCCCTGGTATATTTTCGAGTTAGTTAAGCTTCGACAATTATTTTCAACATGATAACTCAAATTAATACTTATCTATCGCTACCTACATTGCACAAATATTAATGCACATAGTTATTAGATTTGCTACTCACCTCCTAAAATGAACAGTATATTAATATAATATATAGCTAGTTTTACACATGTAAAATATACGGTACAAGAGGTTTTATTTTAACATTTATGGTGAAAAATGTTTATTTATAACAATAAAGTTTTTATCAAATATATGTCACAGATAAGAAGGGATTAAAGAGATCAAATTGGAATACATATTTTGTACATATACATATTTGAAGAAGTCACAAGTCAGTCATTAAATTTAGAGAACTCACTCACATCAATTGTCAAATGATTCTTGTCTTCAAATACTAGTGTTGGATTCTATCACATTCAAATTTTTGAGCATTGTGCCATGTTCGAGTAAAGGCTGTTTTAATTGAATTGATAGAATATCAGTTCAAAACCTGTGTCATAAACAAACTCAAAAAATATCCAATGGAACGACGTAGCTCAATAGACAAGGCGCTTGCGAGAAATTATTCTCTTGAACTCAATGGGTTAGGTTCATGCCCCGGTCTTTCCTAGAGAAGGAAATGTACATTACGTATTTGGACATCAAAGAAGATTTCTAGGTCAGATGGAGTTTCAGAATGTTTTCTAATAAGTGCAACTCATTCTGACCAACTAAAGGAACATTAAAAAGAATCAATATTGGCAAGATGGCGCTGATGCACCAAACTTTAGTAGTATACAATAATAAATATAAGGCAGAGCAGGCATTCTAATTTATGCAAACAAACGTCTCATAAAATAAGTATCTGGGGGTTTTAATTAAGATCTGAAATAAGCTAATTAGTCCCAAAATCAGCATCTTCTTAGGAGTCACGCCCTACTCTGAATACATAAGGGTAAAGATTCAAAAGAAGCTTTTTTTTCCCTATGTGTCCTATGATCAACTCGTTGATCCAAAAGGAAAGCTAGGCCTGGATAGTGTCCAATGTAAAGTAACGTTAAATGTTTTAACCTGAATTGGATGAAGATGATTTTGAATAGTAACGCACATGGGAAATTAGTATAAAATCTAATTTTGAAAAATTCACTGGCCATAACTTTATTACAAGAATTTTTCAAGGCCTTGGTTAAATATTTAAGAACCTGAAGCATCTAAATCAGAGATGTCCAACCTTTTGATGTAATGAGTTGCATTAATTTTAGCATTATCAAATATTACTTGTGTCTTTTAACAAGATAAAAAATCCAAATGTATCTAATTATATATTCAATTGTAACCCATTCATATCAATTGTTTATCTGTAAAATAATTACATATCATTTTAAATATTTATATGTAAGGTTCATTCCGATCATATCTCATCTAGTTCCACTTTTCGTTCTTAAAGACGGTGAATATATCCCTCGTGATGTTATAGAGGAGTAATTTTCCTTTATTTTAATTATAATGTTGTAATTATGTAACTAAGTAAAAATAGAATGTGTTCGCTATAAAATCATGAATATCCTTCGCAAGGTATGTACATTGTAAAATGTTCTTAATACATATATCATATTTGTATGAGATCTAAGTATCTAAGCTCATAAAACTGGAATGGAGTGAATAAATAAGTTCAACACAACATAAATACAGACTGATTTTTTTGGTTGAGACCGTCCAGAACAAACTATTTTGATAATCCAAATTAGTGTACACTACTGTTTCAGACTCTGAATCGAAATTTAATCATTTTCATACCTATATTTAGTCAGCTTGACTCCCATAAATATGGCTGTCAGTTATCAATCAAATAATCAAAGTAATTTTAAGAAATATACATTTTCTTAATAGTTAACGATTTTAAGAAGTATCGTCGATATGTGTAGAACCGGAATTTCCAAACTTTCAAGTCTACAGGGCTATACTAATTACTGAACAGTAAGTTCCAACAGTTAAACTCTTTAATTGTTCCAGCTGTTAAAAATGTCCTTTAAGGTTCATTTAATTGTCCATTAGAAGTAGTGGGCCGGATTTAACTGATAGGGACTAATTTTTTGCTCTCAGGAAGGTAGTTTGGAGATATTTGATCTACATCAGCTTATAAAGAAGGCTTAAAATGAGAGTGTTTCATTTTGCAAAATTAACAAAGCAGAAAAGAATAAAAAATATATATCGTTAAAAATATGAATACAAAATTTATAAGTAATTTCTTAGTTGTTTCAAGCAATAACCAGAGATAATATTTCTCTATAGTACTCGAATATTCTTAGTTTTCATCATTCAAGTTCGATTTTAGTCGAGTTTTTCAAATAATAATACGCAGACAAGTTTGGCTATAAAGAATTTTGTTGGGATTGAGAGAATTGATGAATAAAAAATTATGAAGTTTTTGACAACAAAGCCAAATTGGTATTCAAAATGATCGTCGTTCTAGTGTTAAATTACATTTGGATGAGTTTGAGTAATTTTCAAAAAATTGTCAACTTTTGTAAAGTCGAGTTTTTTTCGGGTTTGGATTAATGCTCGAAGCCCAAACCATCACTATCAAATAGACAACAAAAAACAATCAAAAATTATGTGTACAAACAATAGAACACTTTTCTTTGTTATGTGTAAAGTGGCATCCCATTATTAAGATTTAAATTGACAACGTGCAATTCCTGTATTCAGCTTTATGTTCCTTTAATCATTGTTATCTATTTATAATAGGACTGTATTGAGACTATACTGGTACTGAGTAGTCAGGCTTGGTAATAATCTGTATATATTTGTATATAGCATAGATTTTTTTTTTTTTATGTAGAGCTGGATTTTTGAAATTATTTTCTCCAAATTATTTTTTTATGAATAGCTGGATTTTTGAAATTTTTGTCCCAAAAATAATTTTTTTATGAACAGCTGGAGTTTAGAAATTTTTTAACCAAAAATTTAATTTTTTGTAAACAGTTGTGGGGGGTTTTGAATTTTTTTTTCAAAAAATTTAAATTTTTTAGAATAAGAATGGATTTTTGAAATGTTTTTCAAAAAAAAAAATATTGTGTGTGGTAATAAATGTGGATTTTTTTCCGAAATAATGAAATATTTCAAATTTTTTTTTTTTTTTTTTTTTGAAATAAATTTGCCTCCCCCCCAAAAAAAAAAAAATAATATAATAATATGATCCTGCAGACACCCTATACTGCAAGTGAAATGCACCCACTCTGTCGACCGACTAAATTGGACCGGTGGTTAAAATATTTAGACAGACATATCACTAATTGATTGGTAGTGGATATCCATGATATTGCAAATGTACACACTGGTACATAAATATAGAACTAACTGCAACATTCAAATTACGTTAACAATACGCTTAGAGCCTTATTTATGCATGTAAAATATTTCTTTTTGCACATTACGTAATTAACACTCATGACTTCAAAGGGCAATTCTATTAATAATCAATTCTCCATCACTATACCTATGTTGCTAGGAAAATTATGATGCTTTAAACTTCATCTTTCGCTTAAAATCCTACTGTAGGATCCATAATAATTGACTTTTGGATTGTTGGAGAACAGGATCGAAGAGGAATTTACAAGAGTTGATGGGTTATTTACAGTAGAATCTTGAAATATGACAGCCTCATTTATATTGATCCCGGACTATCTTTCACCTTATTTTTCGTTTTAAGCCCTATAAGTAGAGTAAAATTAATTGTAAGGTAAAAAATTAGTTTCGAAATTAGAAAAGGAGAAACTGTTGTTGTGGGTGCTCATTTGTTTCGTTTTTTTGTTCAAAAAATGCATAATAAAATTAATATATTTATTAATTTAAATATAACTATAATATTTCCCCTGCCAACTGTTATTTTAAATGAAGAAGGTTATATTCTCTATGACAGTAACTCATTTTATCACCCCAAAATCAAATAACGGTCATTAACAAGGGTCTTAATTCAGTCGAACTTTATGTATCTCTCCTGTCTTCTCCCTGCAGTCTTTTTCCTTACAAAAATAGCAACTCCAATTGTAATTAAGGATGTCATATTTGTAATAAAAAAAACTACTTTTAAAAATTAGAAAAGGAAAATGGTTATTGCGTGTCCTCTTTTTTCTTTTGTGTTCATTATTTTATAGACCGTCATGGTGTTAACTTGTCCCTTTGAAGTAAGCACTACATCCTATCTTTGGTGTAAATTGTTTTAAAAATAAATATACATGAATTTAAATGTAATTATTGTATTTTCACTGCAATTATGTTTTTTTAATTGTAGAAAGTTCTCCTTGATATAGAAGTAACTCATTTTATCTCCCCAAAATCATATATCAGGCAGTGGTTATGAACAAGGGCCTTAATTAAGTAGCACCATATGTCTTACTCCTTGCATTCCTTTTTCCTTACAAAAATGGCAACCCTACTTATACGTGAGGATGCCTTTTTTGTAACGAAAAAACTACAGCAGTTATTAATAAGGTCTTAATTCAGTAATACCAAATGTCTTGCTCCAGCCTTCTCCTCGTCCTCTTTGTTTTTTTCTTTTAAATATGTGAACTTGACGTATACGCAGCATAGAAATGGCTGAGTAAGAGATAAGATAATTAAAAAAACAGTTACGTTTAAAATAAATACAAAATTTCATATCATGAATTCATTTAATCATCTTTGAAAATACAATATTTAATTAATTACACCTTTTGACTCTCCCCGAATCAAATGCAAAGTTACATAGGCACTTAAAACACCTACAAATATTTTAATATGGAAGATAATTAGGCATATTAGTAATTATCTATAGATAGGTATGTACCAGGGTTTTTCATTTACCGGGATATTGTCGTTTAGCTGGATCCCGAAACATAATATAAGGCTCAGTAAAAAGAAATACATTATTTTTAGTGAATTAAAGAAAATTTCATTAATGAGTAATTCATTCTTGGCAATCAAAACAGTGCATAAAGGTCGATCTCCACTATTTCTATTTCGTTATCCACATTTTCGACAATTAACCTTCCACATCGTGACACGTCTTTGACATCAGAATACCGAAACAGAATCAACGCGATTAAAATTGCACGTGATTGGCTGTTACAGTATCAGGACCATACACATTTCACATTTTCAGCCGATAGGCTTACGTTTTCGTATTGTTAAAATAAAACATGTAAAATATGGCCTATTTAATCTATGGAGATGTCCTTCTTTGACGTATCCTCAAACAATACTGAGTGAAATAATAACAAAAACTCTTAAGACATTTTTTTGTATAAAATCTTACCTTTTAAACACGATCTAATGTAAATCGATAGCAATTATACAACGTGAGATACACATTCATAAAACCAACCATTGGAAAATTGATGATTTTTTTTAATAATTTGAATTTATATAATAAGTTGGGGGAAAAGACATTTGGTATATGTGATTTATTTCAATGTTTTATTCAGAAGTGTTACATCATCCGATTTAGGACAAGTATGCCGGTTCTGCTCGATAAATGGCTGCCAATGAGAATCAAACTTCAAAATACCCATCCTGTAAAAACCCTTTTATGTATGGGCAAAAAATTGAACAACGAAGTTTTACAGGCCTCTAATGAAGTCAAATTTGTACCCCTTATCGCGTTTGCCATAGACAGGAACAGGTGGTAGTCTCTTGGTACCAGGTCCAAACTGTTGTGTGGATGCATAATAACTTCCCCTCCGAGCTCATGGAGCTTCTGGCGCGTCATCAAAAAAGTGTACCGCCTCGCGTGGCTTGATGATGACGTGTTGTCTCATATTCAACAATGATAGCCGCTTCTGTTCGATCGCTAATTTCAAACAGTCGAGTTTTTCATAGTACAGGGCAGAATTGAGCGGGAAAAAAATCTTTTGAAACACTTTTGTACAAAACGAGCCAAAAGAGTATCGCCCTCATATTGCAAATTTTCTTGGTCGCTTTCAATGCCTTCTTCCTTTGATACCTCCATACTCGATACACAATAACTCACAACGGAATCGGTGAAGCGCAATGGTGTCTGAAAAGCGTTTGTTCTATACACACAAACTTTACAACACCCTTTCGTATGATCCGGTGTGACCAATAATGACCAAGATCTTCTTAGCTAAAAAACTGAGGCGGGAAATAGGAAAATACTTTTTCCCAACCTAATATATTTTTTATAATTTCAGAAGAAATAATAATATTTTTAGCCAGTCCTATCTAAAGTGAGAAAAAAAAGCTTACATGTCGTTTAAAATACTTAATAATGAAGAAAAGACATGTAACTCAAATATGTTCACTTATTCACATACATTAGATCAAAAAACGAACTCGGGGATGAGTATTTTGGATGGTTCTACTAAATAGACTAAAGTTCTGTCAGTCCGATTTGGATTAATTTTAGCAGTCCTAGGAGCGATACTTATTGATCTTTTATCACAACTACAACAGCTGGAATGACGTAGTTCCTAACTACGTCATTCTAGCTATTGAAGTTTTAGCATAACTTCTTTCAAAGAGATGATATACTGAAGTTAAAAGAAGAGGTATGTCGCTAAAACCTCTCCATGCAGTAATTGTTCGTGAAGAAGGACATATTGAATAAAGGTAAATATAGCAATCAAACATGTTACAAATTGGTATTGGTTTCTCTATTCTTCATTCAATAAATACCACATTTTTTCGAAATTTAGTCATTCTACTGTAAGTTTTGAGCGCCCATTCTGTAAATAAAGTAAAATAATGAATTTGTATTTTTATTTACTGAATTTTCTTATAGTTTATATATATATTGCGCACCACAAATTCTAAAAACTGAAACGATTCTTTAATATGTAATTCGCATATAATTTAATGAATTATTCGATGTACAGGGGCGTCTGCAGGGGATGGGCAGGAGGGCTTGTAGCCCCACCATACCCCAAAAAAAGTTATAATTTTTCCAAAAAAATTTAAAATATATTTTTTTTCAAATTTAATTATTCAAATTTTTGTCCAAAAGTTTTATTATTTTTTGCAAATAGCTGTAAAATTCATTTTTGAAATTATTTTGCCAAAAAATTTAATTTTCAAAATTTTCAAATTTAATTTTCTAACGGAAAAGCTGTACATTTTTCGGAAAAAATTTAATATTTTGAAATGTTTTTGTGAAATTTTATATTCAAAAAATTATTTTTTAATTATGTTTTTCAAAAAGTAATTTTTGTTCTGAACAACTTTGCTTTTTTGAAATTTCTTCTGTTAAAAAGGCAAAATGTTATATATTTTTTGAATTTTTTGTGAATGAATGTAGATTTAATATTTGAAATTAAATTTTTGAAATTTTTTCAACAAATTTAATTTTTTGATGTTTTTGTGTTTAAAAACCTGACAAATCCCGGGAAAACGGGATCCCAGGATATAAACCCAAGAATGTAAATACAATATATTGATAAAAATGTTCTTTCATTTTGTCACGCCCTTGTTTCAGATAAAATTATACCTTCACACATAGTAACGACTCTTTTCATCTTCAAGGATCGATGTCTGAAGGGCAAGTTGTTAGACGGATGAAAGGTATTAGTGTAGGCAATGAGCATAATATTATACCAGTAATAATAATAAGAAGAAAAACCACAAAAATTCAAGGTCACGAATGAATTTCTTATTTGAATCTTACAAAAAACAACTTTTTAAGTGCTTATTAAAATTTCATCATTTTCTTATTAAAAGATTAACAGACAAAAATATCATTTTGTAATTTGTAAAATATATTATTACTAATTATTTATTTCAATAGAATAGTCTTATAATATGTAAATACATAAAGGACGACTCCCTTTTGAAAAAATAAATAATTTGAAAAACGATCTGTGGTTAACTAGGAGCTAGTTACAAGATAGAGAGACAGAGTCGACAAGGAAGTACGTACATTTATAACAAAATATTAACAGTCAATGTGTACAAGTTACAATGTTTTAATTTGTACAATCCGATTGTACAAGTTGTAATTTTTTAGTCATAAAATGCTTAATTTAACTAAAATGTGGGCCATTTTAATTTCCCGTGTATTATTTGATGTTATCATATATTTTCCATTAATTAAATTAGTTTTTATTACGTACATATTTGCTTCTATTATTTATGGATGTAAAATAATCGTAGTCCTGCTTACAAGAGTAAAAGCATGGAGGCTTCACATCAGATCCTTTTAAAAGTCTCCTGGCAGTGGTAGATCGGTAGAGGATGTGGACACTGTGATTACCATAAGTCAAGCCAAGTTGATTAAGCAGCATGCCAACGCATTCTGCAGACTATTAATGTAATTAGACTGTGAGGAGGTATGTGAAAATTTATGGTATGTATTTTATTTATGACGGCATCGACAACTGTTTTGAAGAGCAACAAAGGCCAATAGTGTCCACATAGGTCAAACATGGTTGACTTGGTTAAAACATAAACTTTGGGTTGCCCACCGTCCTCCCCAGACTGACCCACCCTTGACTCTCCTAATAGTGAATAATAGAGAAGGAAGCCTTTGCTACCCCTCACCAAAATTTGGAGGACATCAAGGCTTCCCTTGATCAGCATTTGGCGGTCATTTCCGAAGCCTTCATCAAGAAGTGCTGAGGTGTCTCTAAGTCCAGGTTGGAGGCCATGGTAGCAGCCAAAGGAAGTCATTTTGAAAGATAAATCAATAAAGATGTCTATGATAAATTGCCAATGTTTACTTCTTTTCATTCTTGCAAAAGTTTATCCGATTTTTTTGTGTACAAAAAGTCCACGGTTTTACCTGCACTCTGTAGATTGGATTGAGAGATGATGACCATTTTTGAAGGACGGAACTAATTCTGTCTGGACCGGTTTGTTTGTAAAATTTGCTGTAAATTACATTTTTTTTATAAAAGAAAAAAAATTATTTACGTAATTTTTCTTTATAAAAAAGCAATATAGGTTGACTATGATTTGAACTAGTATTGGTCTTAAAATATCATAAAATCGAACTTTACTTCTACCGAATCTAGAGTCTCCACACCAGTATTTAAGTGTAATATAATTGTGTTAGCATTTGAAATGCAGTATTTCCAAAAATTGATGGTGGTATTAAAAATATTCGTTTTAGAGTTAAAAAAAGAACAAATTTTGGTCGGAAAATATGAAATTTGGCTGATACGATCATTAGGGAATATTGAATTTTTCTGATGCAATAATATTCGATGATTGCATCATACATCAGTATTAAAGGGCTCAGAAAACACCACAGGATGTTAGTTGAAATTCAATATCCGAAATAGTTAGAAGCACTCTTTGGAGAGCAGGGCCATGGCTGTTAGCATTATACAGGTTGGATCAAGCCAAAGAGACGTTGGTCAAAGGTTACAGACTCCTCTCAGGACCATTGAGAATCGGTATGATAAAAGGAAGGATGGACGAGCCCTTGCAAATCAAAAGGGTCGAGGAAGGAAGAAAAAAATTAGCAAAGTTCCCAAACTGGTGATTTGAAAATTTTCGACCAAAAAGAGGCAATCCACTAGGAAACTTGCAGAAAGATTGGCTTCAAAGGGCTATCCAATATTCAAGTTATCTGTCCACAACTGCCTGAGGCACTCTTTGAATGTTTTGCCATTCAAATCTCGTCTGCACCCCAAACTTTCAGAAAAGCAAAGGATGGCCCGGCTTCAATTCTGTCGTGAGCACAAACACTGTACTGCAGATGATCGGAAATGTATGCTCTTCAGTGATGAAAGTCCATTTGACCTATTTCATGCCCCAAATGAATTTTTTTAAAAACTGACAAAAGCTTGGCAAAATTTTCTCCAGATACTTGGAATAATCTGTATGAAGGGAAGGCAAAACGCATAAAATATTATATATTATGCTTAAAGGTCGTCATATTGGGAAGTAAATAAGGTTTTTCGCAAAAAAACAACAACACTTATTTAGGTGACTTCATTATTTTTTTTAAATCACCACCAATTTTTTGATATTCTGTAAATAATATGTCAAAAATGAATCCTTTTATATATCTATTGATAATCCAATTATTGTATTATTGTTCATTTCTATTCAAAGTTATTGTACAATTTTTGTATAATTTTTTTTTAATAAAGATATAATGGATTTCACTACAATAATCATTGAAATACATGTATATACTCAACCAATACATATCTAAAAATATCATTAAATTATAATTCACATCTCACTAACAATAACTATTCAAATAATAACTCATTCAATCAAAGAATATGATATTGGAAAGAAAAAACTCTTAGTATTTAAAAAAAAAGAAGATCCAAAGAGAAGGTTGAGACAATTCTAAAAAATATATGCTGATAAAACATTAGTATTTGTTTATTGCTTAGACCTTAAATCGATCCTTGGCCCATGGAGTGGTAGCGACCAATAATCGATATTTTTTTTTTTTTGCTCAATCTCGTACACCTCCCGGATCAATGCATAAATCAAAGTCCTTATTTGATTAATGTATTTGCAATATTGGAATAGATGTTCGGATTTTCCCCTCTCATTTTGACAGAGGAGCAAGGTCTTTCCCTCTAGCGGTGTTTTTTTCTCTCGATTTATTCACAAATAGCGAAAAAGGACTCTAGGAAAGAGTGTTCAAAGGAAAGGTAAACAATTCAATTTAAAAACAAGGAAGAATAACGGTAGTTGCATAAATTCGCGGCTAATTTTTAAACACTTATATCTCGAGGTTCCGTGACCGGAAATAAAAAATTCCAGTACAAGTAACTCGTTAAATCTTTTGGCTTTGTGTTTGTTTTTCTTACTCGCATCAAACAAAGTCGTTTACGATGAATGACGAGGCCAAACGTCATAGGGTTGCCACTCTCCTCCGCGCCGGTAGGTCTATCAAGGAGATAATCAAGGACACTGGACTATCCAGGACTACTGTGTTCAAGGTCCAGAAGCTTGTCAAGGAGGGAAAAGATCTGAAAGACCTGCCCATACCTCTGGAATGACTCAGGATTGGCTCGCTGCCAACATGCTATTTTGGAACAAAAACATTTGGGCACCTCAACCACCTGATTTGAATCCCCTTGACTACAGTGTGTGGTGGCAAATTGAGAAAAAGGCATGTGTTACCTGCCACCCGAATTTGGACTCATTGAAGGCCAGCATCAATGAGCAATGGGCAGCCATGGAAGACCATTACATCATCAATGTGTACAAGACCTTCCGCGGGCGCTTGGAGGGTGTCATAGCAGCTGATGGCGGTTATATTCAGTAATTATATTAAATTTTATACCAGAATAAATTATCTATTATATAATTCTCCAAAAAAATACGTCATACGAATTTTATTAAACATTTAACTATTTGCCACAAATAGTCCGCGTATTTATGCAACTACCGGTATGTTCCTAACGGAGCCACCCTTATTCTTCTCTATCCACTAGGAGTGATACTCACCCCTTCACACACACCCCTTCACTGGCTGCGTGTGCCTAGCTGGAGGAGCATGTAACAGCTTCTAATTTTAAGCCAATCAGAATTGAGAACTACAAAAACTCTACCTTCCTTGGCTAGAGTGTCCACTCTTTGCCTAGAGTCCTGTAGGATAACGTTGTCATTCTGTATCGAAACCACATTCTTCAGAGTCATGAAAGGGCTTCCTTTAACGATATTGGGACAATTTATCACGTCTTCCATGGAAAGGACAAGTTAAAAGTATTTATTTTGCTGTAGGCTTTGTTTATTATTTGTCATTGCACATTTCATGAGTGTTGTGAACAACGTTGATGGGTTGAATTCTAATTAATTTATGTTTTTGTCTCAGTTTGATTTATGGTTTGTTTGTATCTTGGTCAAAAGGGTTATGAGAAAAGATCAAAAATCGATTTTGATCTAATTTGCTACAAAAAAATATAAATATGAGGTCAGAAAGAGGTTATTAAATTTTGAGTGGTTAAGGGCAAAGCTTGCACATAACGTTAAAAATACATAGCCTACCATAATTGTCGAACACATTCAGGTACAAAAATAAAAAGGGTGTCTTTATCAAGGTTGAACTAAACATGCTTCGTATAGAAAAAAAAATCCAATTGATGAAAAATGACAATAGGTAGAAGTTTGGACTCTAATGAGTGACCATTGTAGTTAACACTAGTGCAGGTGCTGCCGTGGAATTCTAGAGAACTGAAATAATCATTTAGAATTTTTATTCCCACATGAGGTGAAAATAAAGAAACAATCGATTCAAAAAAAGGAAAAAATAAAAGTGTGGACGTCATATTTAACTCCATTTTTTCCAGAGGAGAAATATGGAAGGAAAAATTGAATAATAATTCCATAGTTGGAATTTTTTTTTTCCTAAGAACTACTAACTAATTTTGAATCTTCTTTTAGACCTTATTTTTGTAAGGAAGGCTGCGAGATACAATAAAATCAATTAATAATAACGAAAAGTGAGGATTGTGACCAGTAAAATCAAATCAGAGGGATGACCAATGATGGATTCTGATCATGGGGGGGGCGGGGTTGTAACCATTTTTATTATAAGGGGATCTCCTCTGTACAACTCCAGCACAGCTTATAATTCCCAAAGCTATCGTGAGTGTTGCACTCTGTGATACACACACTTTATGATTGAATATTCTCTCCTTGAGAATCTATATTGATACAGCAAAATTATTGTTTGTTTGTTTATCTAGCTGAAAACTCATTTTTAACAAAGACCACCTCATATATATATATATATAAAAGAAATTAAAGTACATTTCATTCAATAAAAAATATGAATGTGACTTTAGCAACGAGTGTGTGTAACTTAATCTTTAGAGAATGAAGTACTCCCTGGCTCAGCTTTTAATTAAAAAGAAAATAAATATGACAACATATATCTTGGGTTGTATATATATGTATGAGAAAGTTGCATATAATACCACTAAGAGTCTAGGGCTTGTATCAGTCTGTATTTAGGACTGAAGTCTGCAGTCCCATCCCGTTCTCTCTAGGTCTGGTCCAGTCATGCATATTGGGCCTAATAACTTATAAAGTGCTTTGATTACGTTAGTCAATTTTATTTATTCTCTTTAAATAAGTTCTAGTACTGACAGTCCTAAGAACCGGTCCTAAGGACTAATAGACCCCATCCTTAGAATAGACCGGATTGAACCAAATATATAAGGAAAAAAGGACCCTAAGGGTCGAGAGTCTATAGCCCCACAAATATCCTAATTCCAAAAAAATAATTTTTCAAATTTTTATTCTAAAAAACTAAAGTTTCTGTTATTGGAATATAATTTTGAATTTTGTATTCAAAATGTTCATTTAATTTTTATGAACAGCTGCGGATTTTTGAAATTTTGTGTAAGCAGCTATGAATTTTGATATTAAAAAATTTAATTTGATGTGACAGCTGTGGTTTTTGAAAATAAAAATTTAATTTAAATTTTTTTGAGGAAAAAATAACAATTTTTGAATTTTTTGTCAACTACTGTATTTTTTTTTTTTTATTTAACTCCATTGAATTTTTGAAATTTTTTGTTAATAACTATGGATTTTTCAAATTTTTTTGTAGAAAATTTAACACTTTAAATTTTTTTTTTGTAGAAAATTTAACACTTTAAATTTTTTGTGCTATACATTTGATAATTTTTTTTTCAAAAAATTTTAAATTTTTGATTTTGTTTAAAAAAATTCCTAAAATCAACCCTTCCCCCCCCCCTTAAAAAAACAAAATATATAATCTTCCCTCCTAGAGGACTGAGACAACTACTTATGAATGTACTTTTCCCCTAATCATCAATGCAGCCTTTTAGAATAATATCCGAGGAGTCCACTATGAGTCGTCCAACCTTCTTCCTGATCGTCTAATTATTAATAATACTTTACAAAGGCAATAGTACTAGTAAATAAGTATGTAAGTAGTTGCCCTAAGGCATTGCACACACTTCTATATAGTATTTATATTCATAAATGTTTCTAATTAA
The DNA here is from genome assembly GCF_016086655.4 of Lepeophtheirus salmonis. Classification (NCBI taxonomy): domain Eukaryota; kingdom Metazoa; phylum Arthropoda; class Copepoda; order Siphonostomatoida; family Caligidae; genus Lepeophtheirus; species Lepeophtheirus salmonis. The sequence continues at coordinate 50,827,152 of NC_052131.2, read as the reverse complement.
GAAGTTACAAGACAAGACAGAGGCGGAGGGGGGAGGGAGGGAGGGACACACCCTATCTCAGCATCAAACAACACCACTTTCCTTTCTTTTTTTTACATTAAAATAACACATATGAGTCAAGGTTAAATTCATTTCATTTTTGCTACATAAAATTTGTATGTATGTATATAATAAATCCGTCCTTTTTGTAGTCGAAATACCTTCTTTTTTGTGCAAGATGAAGCTCAGGGTTTTCACTGGAACAATTTGCATCCAGTTACAAAGTTTTCGCCTTAGCAGTCTTGCGATTATAGTGGTTCAAGTGGTTCTGATCCTTTAACGAATAGAACCAGAACCCAAAAAGTTGAATCGAGACCAGAACCGAGACTACTATATATTGCTTATCAGTCTTGGTTCTTGTGCTTTTTTTTATGGAATATATAGAATTGTTGAGGTTTGTAGATTATAATTTGAAATGTCCTTAAAAATACATAGTCTAGGGGACTGTTCCAAACTTATACACGTATATTTACATAATCTTGATGGATGTGGTAACCTGCCTTTAGTGTTGATCAAATTGGGGCAAAAAGGCGTAGTAATTATAATGATTTTAAAGTTGCATTCTGCTTGGACGAGGTCACTGTTGGTTCTTATGCTGCAATTATGTACGACAGGTACTGGTGGCTCTTCCAGATTTTAAAGAAAAGAGTAACGAAGATATTGACAATGAAGTAAATTTCTTACACACTAAAGGTCCATCAAAAAAATTTCATTGGCCCCAGCGGGATGATGTATGATTCCATTAGATTGTTTTTCAGAATCATCGACGTTCCAGATACAAAGGGATATGCTTGTAGCTAGTTCATCTCCGAGAAAGATCGTGGAAAGATGTAGTTTATTTTGTCCAAAGTGTTCATGTTTTGTAACTTTATTGCTCTGACAAACGACTTTTATCATGTTACAACTTAAATATTTAATTTCAAACAAATTTAATTTTAAAACAATAATTATTCTTCAAAAATCTTTCAGAAATTACTTTGATTTGATCTCTTGAAATGAAAATTTTGAGTGGATTTTAACTTGATATAAAACTGTTAATTTTGCATTTATCTATATTTCTCAAACAACCAAATTTCTATTTAGTTAGTTTTGAGTATATAGAAAATAAATTTGTAAGAAAATTGGGGTGTTTTGAGCTATGGGCTACAAAGGAGAGTGCAGCCACTGAAATAGAAATCAACGCCCACTTCTGAACATCTTCATTACTAAACATCATCATCCACTTGGAGTATTTCTTGTCGGACAAAGACTGATTCTGAACTTCATTCAAAAACTTTTTTTAACAACTGTAGATTTTTGAAATTTTTTTCTAAAAAATCTATTTTTTTGGGAGTATCTATGGATTTTTGAAAAAAATTTCAAATTTTTCCCGAAAAATTTTTTCCTTTACATTTTTTATAAAAAACTTCCTAAAACCAAAACCCCTCAAAAAAAAAAAAATATATAACGCTCCCGCTCATAGACCCCATAAATGATTAACAAGCAGGTCAGCCATTATTTTTACGAAAAAATCCAGAAAATCCAGTTTCTGGCTACTAGTATAATTGTACTTGAAAGACTAAAAGAGGCTAAAAAATAGTTCATTTAAACCAAAACCCCGATCTTTTTTCAAACTTTGCCTGAGTTAGTTTTTTGATTATCTCTCACTAGATTGTCCTTAGTTAGGTGAGATATTAGTCCAAAAAGAGGGCAGTCTATTGTATATATATTGTCCTATATGTAGATGGACTAATCAACACGTGTTGATTGTTTTTCCATTCTATGTACAGACGTCTCCATACTATTCAAATATATCATTTTTTTTGCTATAGTATAAATACAATAGATTGTTGATATGTACCGCGTGTAGCATGTACATTAGAACAATCTAGTTAACTCAAGGTTGTGTAAAACAATTTCAAAACTGGAAATTGCGAAAAAACAACTTTATTAATTTAGTACCCCACCCCCCCTACATTGCATCATCAGAATAAAAATGAGCTCAGAAATAGACGTTCAAATAAAGATTAAAGATTTTTGGGCTAGAAACCCTCAAACAGAGATCTCTGATCAGCTCAAGGTTTCTAATAAGACCGTTTACATTGTCAAGCTGTGAGAATGAAGAGGAAGCTCTTAGACGCAAAATTGGCAGTGAAGACTTGGAAAAAGTTGACATGACTTCCACCCAAGTCGATGTAGCCGGCTATAGCCTTTACTTGATCCGTTTCACCTTATTTTCTGGCTGCATGTAGAGTCAAGGACCTGTGCCATCTGCTATCCTAATATTGCCACCCTAAATACCTCCTTATGGAGCATCGGGATGGGATGAGCAAGGAGATTGTTCGCAACATATATGCACTCTTTAGACGCCGCCTGAAGGCCATCATCCTCTCCTAGGGCAATCATGCAGAGAAACAATTGTTCTCAAGAAGTGCCTAAAGAAAATAATAAAAAAATATGAAACTTAGGTATACCTATTTTTTATGGAAATACAGGGTGATAATTTAAAATCCGGAATATTTATGGATAATGTAAAATACAATTTATTTCCCCCAAAAAAATCAGCAATTCATAAATATTTTGCTCTCACATGAAGGGATTCTTAGTGGAGTTAATCACTCAAACCAAACACCTCCAACAACAGACTCCAACCTTTCATTAAACCTTGCATAGACCTGGATGAGGATCTATTGGTTCATGTTGGCAACTGCCTCGAGAATGGAAGCCCGTAAGGAGTCAAGAGTGTGATGTGCACATTTATTGAACTCTTTCTCAAAGATGCCCTACTCATAGTAGTGATGGGCTCAGATCCAGTCAGCTAGGAGACCACATTTGCTTTGTACAAAACATACAGGTCTTAGATATGTTGGTCTCCCGGAATAAATCCCAATCCCAGTAGGAGAAACCATACCAATTTAAAATTCTAGCCTTACATGAAATTTGTTAACATTAATTTAAGCTCTGTAGCAAAATTATCTATGGATTTATTTGCATCCTATCAAAGAGGCACACAATAATAGCCTCTCACCTTTCATATTTGGAGGGCATATTTATTCATTTGCAGTTTTATCAGTGGAATCTGATGACCATACTTTCATAGATATATATTTTAGGGTTGACAAAGTAATGAGATTTCAACTTGTTCCAGATTAAAAATCCTTACCCAGTATATGTTATTGAAATTATCATTGAAAAGTGTTCTAATTTCCATGGCACACCCGGTATGAATCTTGGGCGGTGCCCAAGACCATTGCATATAATTAATATTTATTGAGTTATGACTACAGTATGTACAACGTATAAATTGGCCATTTTGTTCTTCCTTTTTATGGCACATTAGTGGTGTACGTTCCATGTATAATATTGCATGAATCTGTCAAAAAATGGACGGCATTTCGTTTGGCAAGGAATCGTACTGTCATAAATTGAAATAAACATATCAAAAAATATAATTTATGTGAGATTATTATCTAAGAGCAATGTTTTCTATGCTAGAAGTGATATCAATAGCTAGTTAGGTATTGCATTACATTTAAGTTATATATCTGCGCAACGAAAATGATTTTTTCCCGATCCCAATTTTCTTCTCCATCCAGTTATCAAATTAAAAAAATAAAACCAGCTTCTGGAAGCTTGATGGATTCTGTTTTACTTTATTGGATATAATCACCTCCAGCCTCAACTATAGTCTCTGTAAGAGGCCAAAAGAGCGAGCAGGCCTTCGCCACATGGTCCCTTAACAAATTCTGAAATTCCTTTTTGATCCGACAGATAAGATCATCTTTGTTGTTGTAGGGGTTCGGTTGGTTTGTCGTTCAATCTCACCCCCACAAAAACAATCCATCAGATTCAAATCTGGTGGGTTTAGGTGCCAAAGTCTGGTAAGATGAAGGTGTCAAAATTGAAATAGAGCCATTGGATACTATTTTTTCGAGGTGTAGCATGGATCAGAGTCCTGCTGCCACATGTAAGGCCTCCCATTGGCAACAATGTCCATCAAGTGCTTCACATTGAGTTCGAGAAATAGTTATGTTGTCGCATCTGATCCGGATTCCAAGGAGGGGTTCATGCCTTCTCCAAATATTTGGGATACTGAATTAGTCAATTGATTCCATTTTGTTCCAACTGGTGGAGGGTTAAACAAGCTATCCTACAAAAAAAATAATCAGCCGTGTAAGGACCTGTGTTTTCTCAAAAGAACACATCAAAGTGGTGGTATAGATAGCTTGCGTTCCTTGTATTTTAATAACAGTGTTGGGTTTCGGGTATGAAAATCCTGTACTGAACTATGAAGGCTGTGATATTTGATGTGACGAACAAGTTATGTCCTATAAAGAAGTTTGATCTTGATTTAAGATCTCATTTAATATTCCGTCAAAACCAATTTTATGGAGGAATTGTGATTGACATCATGATACATTTGAAACTGTAAATATTGGTCCAATTACATCATATAAGACTGAAAAGGGATTCATTTGTTTATAACTCGTTTTACAGGAATAGAGGTAGACCGAAAAATTCGGTCTACGAGTTGAAAATGAATAAATTTCCAGCCCGATTCTGAAATTGCAGTCTACACAAATTTTTATTTTTATTTTTTTCAAATAAGTACTGATTAGTGTTGTATCGTCCTTGAGAACGGTCCTTAAATGTTTGTCCTTAGTTTTCCCCTAAAAATATCAATGGATCATTATTCTAAGTAAGTTTTGTATCAACAGCATTTAGAGCGGTTTGATTTTCCTCTTTTTGTCGAATTTCCATTACAGGTAGTGTGGAAAAATTATCATATGGTATAAAAATTACTTATGCAAAATTGCATTGTCCTTTGAAGTTATCTTTAGGGACGCACATCTAAGACAAATTATGAAAAATGGTAGAAACCCTTTGCTTCGTAAATTATTTAGCCTATAAAAAGTGTGTAGAAAGTTTTTATCTAAAATTGTTCAATGAAACAAAAATGAGAAAAAGAATTAAAAAATTTAACGTATAGCCAATATCTTTTTTTTATTTTCTTTTACGTTTTGTCAAAGAAAGATCCAAATTTTCTTATGTTATTTTCTTTTTTTTTTTGATCTTTATTGATCAAATAAATAACTTTTGTTTAATTGCAATCATTAATAGAGACGTGCGACCTCATACAACAACAAAATTTTGAATAGATTATTTTCTAACCACATGACAACTTTTCTTTTATCGAAATGATTGCACAAATCTTGCAAAAAGTATTTGCAGTATAATAGAATAAGGTACGAATTGTTATATTGATAATTGATTATATAATTTATTCTATTATTTAACAGAATAATTAAATATAGGAAAAATAGGGGTAAAATATTTTTTTTTGAAAGATTGATTTCTTTTACATTCTAGAAAATTATACAAAAGAGCAAAAAATTTAATTTTTAAATTTTTTTTCTAAATAATTTAATTATTGGTACAGAGCTATGGATTTTTGAAATATTTTCAAATTATTTAATTTTCTTTGAATAGCTATGGATTTTTGAAATTTTCTGAGTTTTTTTCCTAATAATTAAAATTTTTCAGTCCATTTAAAAAAAAATTACAATAATCAAGTACTCCATCCATCCCCCAATAACTTTATGTACGGTCCTATGTAGTGGTATTTTGACTCTAAAATGCTGGTTTTATATACATACAAATATAAGTAGAAAAAATAAAATGAATTAATTAACCTTGACTCATTTTGTGATATTTTAATGTAAAAAAAAGAAGAAAAGTGTGGTTTGATGCTTTGATAGGGAAGAAAATTGCTCTATGAGCTGAAACTGACAAAAATAGGTCAATATATTGATACCAAAAAATTGTTCCACGGTTTGAAAACGCTTAAATTGCGGCCAGTAATGGTCTGAAAATGTGGTTTGGACCCTAATATCGGTCCAAATCGATCAAAAAAAAAATATTATGGGTTGAGGCGAAAATAAGTTTGGTTATGGATCCCGTCTAAAGACATATAGATTTTAAGAGTAGGATTGCATTATAAGGAAAAAAAAATTAAGGATAGGATTTCAAATAAACATCTGATGAAGAAGAAATTGAAGACTTCTATCTTTTCATGGTATATGAACAATTATTTGTGTTGGATTAGAGTATTGTTCGAACTCTAACAACACTCCACTATACTAAAGTCGACAATTGCCTTAAAATAAGTATAGCTTCCCCAAAAAAGTATACGAAAAATTATACTTTACTGGAATACGAGTTATCAAAACTTTAAATATTCATGTTTGTATTTATCTCATCAAAAATTCGAAAATATGTGGACAAAAATAAATAGACAAAAAAATTGTGTGTGATCTTGCAGCTGAGGTGTTTCATTATAAGATATGGCTACTTAAATTAATTTAATTAAGGGTTTCTTGTGAAGGTTCAGGGACGTCTGAGGGAGGGGGTGTAAGCTTGTTCTTTAAATCCATAGCTATTCACCAAAACATTCCAAAATATAATTTCAAAAATCCATAGGTATTTACAAAAAGTTGATTTAAAAAAAAAAAAAAAATTGAAAATAAATTTTTGGGTAAATTTTGTTTTTGAAATTTGTAAAAACAAAATTATATATATTAAATTTTTCGGAAAAACAAATAAAAAATCCATAACTTTTCAAGAAATATTGCAAAAATCCATAGTTTTTCACCAAACGTTAATTTTGTTACAAAAAAGTTTGAAAAATTAAATTTTTGGAAATTTGAATATGGGGGTGGGGAGGAGGGAGCTGCAGCCCCTCCAGTTCACACTTAATGGACGTCCCTCATAGCTCGATACAACTATAAGAAATAATTTTCTAATTCAGCAAATGAACTAAAGTTTCCTACACCATTGGATAAATTATTGACTACTGCCTTATTAAGATAGTCGAACGTAACTTATATTTTATCAATTTAATAATATTTCAAAAAAATATATCTCTTATGCGATTACTCAACCTCAAACTCGATAGTTATTATTCGAATCCATCACTAAAAATACTATATTTTATTTACTGAGTAACCAAAATATAGAGGATTCATTGTCAGGATTCTTTGCAATTAATTACTATTAGTACCCAATAAACCAACTGGTTATTTATGTTGGTATAATATATATTATGTCAGCTGTCAATGTGCTACTTCTCTTATCCCAAAAATTAAAATTCATATATGAAACTTTTTGAAAAAAAAATTCAAAAATAAACAGATGGTCATATTTTTTTCAAAAACTTTCCAAAATAAACTGAAAATAACAAAAAATATTTGTTTTTGTATAAGATTTCAAAATTTCACAGCTGTTAAGAAAAAATTAAATTAAATTATAAATATTGAACTTTTTGGATAAAAAAATCAAAATTACTCAGCTGCTAAGAATTTCTTTTTCCAAAACTTTCAAAAATAAACAGCAAATAACAAAAAATATTTGTTTTTGTATAAGATTTCAAAATTTGACAGCTGTTAACAAAAAATTAAATTAAATTATAAATATTATACTTTTTGGAAAAAAAGTCAAAATTACTCAGCTGCTAAGAATTTATTTTTTTAAAAAAACTTTCAAAAATAAACAGCAAATAACAAAAAATATTTGTTTTTGTAAAAGATTTGAAAATTTGACAGCTGTTAACAAAAAATTAAATTAAATTATACATATTACATTTTTTGGCAAAAAAAAATTCAAAATTGACACTTTTTAACAAAATATGAAATTAACATAAATAATTTTTTTTTTTTTTTTTCAAATATTAAATTTTTCGGAGAAAAATTTCAAAAATTCATAGCTATTCAAAGAAAATTAATTTTTTTTATAAAAGAATATCAAATATTACATTTTTCTAGTAAAACAATTTGAATGGGGATTACAATCCCTCCAGTCCACCTTGTGCAGACGCCCCTGACCATTATCATAATTAATAACCCCCCAAATTAATTGAATATATGTTCTTCTTGCAGCCTTGCTTCCCCAATTATTGAACAACGTTCTGGTACTCCTTGGGAGATCCTTTCAATTGTTTCTACTGTACCTTCTTGCTTCTTTAAATGGGAATACGCTTGATTACACACATGGATCAACTATTTATACTGTGCTTCTTCATTCATATTGATACTTTTTCAAAATGGAATCTGATGGGAAGGAGTAAGAATTTAATTGGTTATAACTAATTATACTAAAAATGTTAAAAAAATGTCTTTGGAATTGTTTTAGATTTCAAAAAAATTACTATGTCTTTTTGGAATTGTTTTAGATTTCAAAAAAAATTACTAAAGTCAAAAATTTATTACTAAAAAAATTAATTCTTTTGGAAAAAAAATTCAAATATTAACTTTTTTAGAGAAAGATTTCAATAATTTATAGCTATTTTAAAAAATTTCAAACATTAAATTTTTTTTTGGAGAGTATTCAGAAATTTATTAATCTATTAAAGAAAATTATATTTGAAAAATTAAACATTTTGAGAAAAAGAAATCAAATATTCCATTTTTTATTAAAAATCAAATATGCTTCAATTAGTGGGGGAGGTTATAGTCAATCCAGCCCGGTGACCTGTTGACAACCCTGAGAACCCATACAAAAATATTGATATTTTGATAACACCATTTCCAACTATTAAAGAAACAATAGTAGAACAGTTGAGGCAGCTGTCGTATCAGCATTGTATCTCCCAACATCTTCTTCGCAAATAATAATAATAATTAAAAAAAAAACAGGGTAAAAAACAGTTAAAATTTAGCAATGCTTCTTAACAATGCAATTATTTTGTTTATAATTGTTAGGAATTGTTCACAACTTAACATGAGGATATTCAAATTCAAGCAATGAACGTTTGTCACACTGATTAGGAGAATTGAATATTTGAAATTTAATTTAATTTTCTGTTAATAGCTATGGATTTTTAAATTTTTCTCCAAAAAACTGCATAATAGAACTTTTTTCCAAAAAATTTAGTTTTTTTCTTAAAAGCTGTGGATTTCGAATTTTTTTTATCCCAAAAAACTTAATTTATTGACAATAGATATGGATTTTTGAAATTTTTTTCAATAAAATTAGTTTAAATTTTTTTTTACTCAAATTTTTATATTTGTATTTAAAAAAATTACAAAAACTAAATCTCCCTGTTAAAATTTAATCCTTTAAATAGCCCTTGTCACTGAAGTCTTTTGGGGTAGGGGTAGGTTTTACTATTTTAGGGGTAAAATTGTTGAGAAGCCCTGTATTAAGAGATACAATAAAAATATTTTTAAATTTTGAACAGTGTGGCCAACCTGAAAAATATACAGATTTGGTATGACTATTCTGAACATATAAGAACGTTGCCCCACATTCCACAAGAAAGAATACACCTACTTTATTTTGAGAACCACTGCAATGAGATCACGACTTTTATATAAGGGATTTTCTGTAATTATGGTCCAAATTACTATATACATAGTGTGACTCTCAAGAGGATACTTTGCTAAGGTGCTGAAAAGAAGGGGGTGTTCACATTTTAAAACTAATAAATTTGAAGTAATTAATCAGCCACGTTGTTATTTTTTCACCTAATTTTCCCATCTCCAAAAACTCCATCAAATGGCTAAAAACAAAATACAGGCTTAACAACTGCTTTTATCACTACTTTATGCATTGATATTTGAATATAATTAATGCAACATGTATTGAAAATATCTTTGAATGTTTTTAATGGACCCGTTGATATGATTAATTATAGAGCTTGGAACAGCTCAAATGAAATACTTTGACTCAAAATGCACTTATAAAAATAATCAAGGAATTAAATTGTATTTATAAAAAAATATTCGTGGATTTGTGAACAAAGATTTGAGACTATAGATGAACTATCAGTCTAAGGAATTGTTCTTATCTCCAGCCATTTGTCCTTCAATATAAACGGGACATTTCATTCATTTATATACAAAACCCTCTGGTTACTCCTCTCCAGGGACCGGATGTTTTTTCAACTTATAATATCATAACAGGGGTGTCCGCAGGATTATATATATATATATTTTTTTTTTTGAGTGTGTGTGTGTGGGGGGCTTGTTTTTGGATTTTCTTCTTTTAAATACATAATTTTTAATTTTGTAGGTAAATCTTTTAAAAATTAAAATTTTTGGAAATAAATATAAATTTAAAAAAAAAATCAAATTTCTAAAATTTAAGTTGTTCATAAAACATTAAAATCAACAGTCGTTCACAAAAAATTTAATTTCTTTCCATAGCTATTTACAGAAAAAAAAAGTTTAAATGTTAATTTTTTTAGTAAAAATCCAAATATTTTTAGGAGGGAAGGCTGCAGCCCCTTCCACCCTCCCCCTGCCGACGCCTCTGCATAAAATACAAAGATATGTGTCTCATACTTTTATTGTTTGTCGTCAAATGTCATAGACTCTTTGCTTATTAGAAAAAAAAAGATAGAAACCAAGTTAGGAAGGAGAGAGGAATACCAAGGAATTAGCCACCCATTTCAACAAACATTTCTTCCACAATATATATATTACAATGTGTGCCTACATCATACACTTCCAAAGTCATTGAAATCCCCCCTCTCATTTTGACGTCTTCTGATCGTGGTTGGAGAAGACAAGAGTAGTCGTCGTTCTCTAGTAGAAACGTACAATTTTTTTCCCTCCCTTCAAAACACACTCTCGCCGTGTTCCCGGAACGGCGTTTTCATTCCCTAATCCGAGCGCTAGGCGTATAGTACAACCACCACCTCTTCTTTCTCTTCCTCCTAAGGATTCCGAATGCCATTGAAACCCTCCTTGTAGTTTGCTAGTTACACTAAATATATACTCGAGGTCTTATAACCACGCGTGAGAAAAATCCAACTAGTTGTGTATGGTTTTCCTTCTGATTCACATTCAGTTCGATTTTAGTAGTTGTGGTGCTCAAGGTAAAGAGAAGAAAAAAAAAAGGTTGAATTGGTGTTCTACTATCCCTTACATATACAAACACCAACAGGGTATCCGCAGAAACAACCCCCGAATCAACAACACGAAGTAAATAAAAAAATATTAAATATTTGTTCATTTTGACAGACATTTTCTTCCACACAGTAAAAAGAAATATCTTTTTACATAGACTATATATTTTTTGCATCGAGAAAAGTTGTGACAACCATTTGTGTTATATATTTCTTGTTTACAACATAATAGTAAAAATGATCAGTACATTTTTCTCCACATTTCTAAAGGTCGTCCGTGTGTGTGTGTGTGCGTGCGTGCGATCCTTCGTTCGTCCGTACTTTTTAGTGTGTGAGAGTCTATCCTGTTACCTTCCCTTCTATTTGAAATAATATATTTTGTATCTATGCATACCATCAAGTTTAAAAAATTAAATTTAGAGTGCGAGAACGGCGGGTGAGACCTTGAAGCATTTAAAGGGAGTAGTTATTGGAAGAGTCAATAGTTATTTTGTATATGTAGAATGGAGACGCCCGTCGAACTTAACTGAAAGTTTTGAAGGTCATTCAAAAAAAAAAAATATCTATTTATGTATATGTATCAATCCATCTTTTTTTTTTCTTAAACGAGTCCTTAAAGCCTAATTTGTAGTAAATAACACAAAACAATTACTCTATGATCATACTTGATATCCTATATTTAGCTCTCATTTAACATCAATTACCTTTATCTTTATGTAGTCCTTATCGTCGTCGGATGGAGTGATCGATTAAGATGTTCCATATCAGCATGCGATCCTCATCTATTATCCTTTTATTAACAACACTTCTCTCACCGGCTCTCTCCTTCGGTCCACAGGCTCCTTCCTCTTCTTCATCAGGATGTGCTCTCATTATCCCAGGACCTGGAAGATCCTCTGCCTTTGATCATGGATCTCACGTCTTTGGCGGATCATCCTTTGATTATCAAGGATCTAATACTTGCATTACCTATGAGGCAGTCAATGCTGCATTTACCACTGCCTTAGAAAGAGTAGGACTTCCACCTGTAAGGGGAAAGTTCACTACTGATGATGTGGGTAATCTTGGAACTGTGATTCATGAAACGAGTCGTTACCTTGCCAAACAGTATGGCCTATCTAAAGATGCTATTTCTAATGGACTACCTCTCATTGATACTACTAAGACCATCATTGAAGGCTACTGTCCACCCTTTTTGATGACTCCAAAGTGCACAGTGGAGCGTTACAGAAGTGTTAACGGAATGTGTAACAACGTAGAGCACCCTCATTGGGGAGCGGCTATGAATGGACATCACAGATTCCTTGCACCTAATTTTGCAGATGGAATCTCTGCTCCAAGGGCCTCCAAAACTGGAAATCCTCTTCCTTCTGCTCGTATTGTTTCATCTAATATGCACAGAGATGAAGGATTCCACGATCATGCTGTGACTATTCTTCTCGTAGCCTGGGGACAGTTTATTGATCACGATATCACTCTTAGTGCTGAAACAAAGGATCCTCGTACAGGGAAAACACCCAAGTGTTGTGAAGAAGGACAAACTGCTGTTCATCCCAATTGCTTGCCAATCGAAATCCCATCTCATGATACATTCTTCTCAAAACACAAGCAACGTTGTATGAACTTTGTTCGTTCTCAAGCCGGTCTTCGTTACAATTGCAGACTAGGACCCCGTGATACCTTCAATGAAGTATCATCCCTCCTAGATGCTGGAACCGTGTACTCCAACTCTGAAGAGACTCTTGAGAGTTTGAGACTCTACAAGGACGGACTCCTTAAAATGTTGCCCGTTTTTAATGAATTTGAAATGAAGGAACTCCTTCCTCTTAAATTGGAATCTCCTGATGAGGGTTGCATTAGACCTTCAGAAGATGTGTATTGTTTCTTGGCTGGAGATGCTCGTGTAAACGAACAAACTGTTTTGGCCATGATACACACGCTTTTTGCCCGTGAACACAACCGTATTGCCGGGGAATTGAAAAAAAGTAAATCCTCATTGGAATGACGAAACTATTTTCCAAGAGACTCGTCACATCATTGCAGCCCTTATTTCCCACATCAATTACAACGAGTTTCTTCCCATGGTCCTTGGAAAGGAAGTTATGCAACAACATGACCTCATCCTTCTCAAAAATGGATATTCCAACAGCTATGACACATTCACCAACCCTTCTGCTTCCACTGTTTTCGTCTCGGCTGCGTTCAGATTCGGACATTCCCTCCTCCCATCCACCATCGAAAGATGGAGCAAGACCCATCGCTATATTGGATCCCAAAGACTCAGCGAGATGTTGCAACAACCCTACGATTTATACAAAGCTGGATGGGCTGATAATTACCTTATGGGTCTTGTTAACCAAGTGGCTCAAGCCCTCGATGATTCCCTCTCTCAAGAAGTCACTAACCACTTGTTCCAAGAGCCAGGAAAGAAATTCGGTCTCGACTTGGCTGCTTTGAACATGCAAAGAGCTCGTGAGCATGGTGTTCCCGGATACAACGGATGGAGAGAATGGTGTGGACTCCCCAAGATCCACAGATGGTCAGACCTTCGCGGACTCATGTCTAACTCCAGTGTACATGGCTATGCCAGCATTTACGAATCCCCCGATGACATCGATATCTGGTCCGCAGGGATCACTGAAAAACCTCTACCCGGCTCTATGATTGGACCTACACTCGCCTGTATCATTGGTAAACAATTCCACAATTTAAGGCATGGAGATCGTTATTGGTATGAAAACGGAGGATGGCCCTCAAGCTTCACTCTCGAACAACTGGAAGAGATCCGTAAGATTAAGTTCTCTCGAATCTTGTGTGATAACAGCGATACAATTGAAAACATGCAAGTCTATGCCATGGTCCTTCCAGATCATGAAATCAATCCACGTGTTCCTTGCAAAAGCGGAGTTCTTCCTAGAATCGACTTTTCCAAATGGAGAGATGCATCTTATCATCCTTCTCCATCATCTCCTTATAGTCCGTTTTAAAAATAAACACTTGATATAAGAACTAGTCAATTCTTGGCATTTTTTTTAATTCTCTCTCTCTCAATCTATTTTTTTTTTCTTTTCTGCATCATCTTTTTGATGAATCCAAACGGATGTGCAAAGTCTATTGCATATAAAAAATACTAATAGAAACTTATCGTCTATCCATGATCTGTATAGATCCACTTCCCTTTCTGAATGAAAATATCGCAAGTTAGTAGAAATCATATCCCCACATCCCCAACAATCAATCAATTACCCCTCGTAATTTTTGTTACAAATTTGTATACTACTTTTGAAAGACCAACAACGTTTTCTTTGAATAAAAAAAAAAATTACAAAAAATAAAAGATATTTAGTTAATTTTTTAATTATATAATATATATAAACTTACTTTTTATGTATAAAGCTGTTGTAAATTTTTGTTATTTTGATATTTAAAGTTAAGAGGCAAAAAAATTAATTATTATATATAAAAATGCATTAAGGTGAATCAATGAAAAAGTTATGTAGTACCTATCTATTTTTACAAAAAATAAAAAATATTAAAAAAAAAAAAAAAAAAATTTACATATATATATAAATGACCATTTGTGATAGAAATCCAACTTTTGATTATACATATACTGTCATCAAAAAATCAAAGCCTTACTCTGAAAAAAAAACAAAAAAAACAACAACCTACATTTAACAAAACTTTCATTTATTACCATTATATAAATTTTTTTCTAATGTTAAGGTATATATAATGTAATAATGTTTTACACTCTCTTGCTATCAATCAATCTCCTTGTCTGTTAACATATTTTTTTTTTTTGAAAAAAAAAAAATCGTATAAAAATTCTTCATTTGATGTTGTCTAAATTTTTTACAAAATAATTATTCTTCCAAAATGAGACCATATCTCGATATTTTTACTTTTCGATGACGCTAATCAGTAGAGTTGTAACGTTTGTAATCTAAATGAAATCTTATTTACTTTCGAAAGTTGTTAGGAATAGGAATATTGTCTAAATCATGATGAGTATAATTATTCAAAATTAGGTTATTTTTTTTTTTTTGGTAAAAGCTACATTTAAATGCTCGTATTAATTATTGTTCATCATTTTGAAAGATTTTACGACACAGCAATCAAAGAGCACAATATATCGTTTAATGGCACCTCCTTCCGCAGATATGTTGTCTCTCAAAGTTACAAAATTTGTATTATGACATTCTCTCAGGTATAGCTTCTGCGCTCACTTCAATGTAGACAATATTTTATCCCTAATAATCCTTGCTTAAAAAAATAGATTTATTTTATACAAACTTGAAGAGAGAACAATAAGGATAAAGTAGTCACAAATGCATAAAAGTCAGAGAGTAATTCTGAGGATTTGTTGTGTAGTTATAAATATAAGTTTTTGTTGAACTTGGAGTAGAATTAAGAGTCGATTTGTCTGTATATTCTACGAGGTACGGAGTGGGGTAACTATTTTTTTTTTATTTCACGGGTGATTGCAGCTAAAATTAATTTTCGATTACTTTTTTAAAACAAATCTTGTTTTCATATTATTCGAATCTCTACCTACAGGGACGTCCACAAAAGGTTGGCTGAAGAGTATGTACCCCACCCCCTAAAAAAACAACAAAAAAAAACTACCATAAAATTTGAAATTTTTTTCCCCAAAAATTTACTATTTGAAATTTAATTTTGAAAATTTTGGTGAACTGTGGATATTTGAAATTTTGGTCCAAAAAATATAATATTTTGAAATTTTTTGGAATCAATATTAAATTGTTGTTCAAAAACTGTGGTTTTTTTTAAAAAAAAAATCCGAAAAAATTTAATATTTTGAGTTTGATTTTTGAAATTTTTCGTGAATTGTAGATTTTTGGAATCGTTCTCCAAAAAATATAATTTTTTCTTCAATAAATGTGTTTTTTTTAGTGTTTCTCCAAAAGATTTAATATTTAAAGTATAATATGTCACATTTTTTTTGAAATTTTTGTAACTTTTTCAAAAAAAAATCGAAAGAGCAAGCCCCTCCCCCCAAATGTATATATATATAATCCTGCCAACACCCCTGGGTTATCCCTATTCTATCATTATTGAGTAGAGAGCATCTAAACATGAGTGTAACCACGAGTGTGTGAACGATGTGGGATTTTTATTTATTTTCTTCTCCTTGTAGCTGTTTGCCACTAATCTAACAATTCGACAGTTGAGTGCCAAATTGTCTTAATTCTATGTATTTAATTTTTCATCCTACAATTTTAACTATTATTAATACTAACATAAATTATAATTAATATTAGTACTTAAAAACAGTGAAATTTTAGACTGAGTAAATGAATTTGTATAATCCATTTGATCGACAAAATCGGAAAACACCCTTATTCATATTGAACGAATGGAGTTTCTTTACTTAACTCTGTAAAGTAACAACAATTTGTCTATAACCCTGCGAATTCGTCATGACAGTGAAGCTACTTTACTGCCCAATATTCTTTAATTTGTCAAGATTACCATATTTTAATTTTTGTGAGTTTGTTTTTTACTTAGCGAAAATGCTTACAATTTACATCTCTAGTAATCAGACAAGGAACTATATATCTGTATGTACTTATGTTTGTACATAATTCATGTCTATATGGATGAAAGCAGGGTGTGGCTCTTAGAAGCCACCGCCTCTCTCTAATACAATATTTTTTAATCTTTCTTTACCTACAAATAAGCAATAGTTTTTTTTGTTTATTTGCACTACGATGATGCACAGAAATATGTACGTAATTTCTGATGTATTTGGTTGAACCAACCTAAGCCTAAGGCCTAATGTTTTGAATTTGACCTGACTATATTCAAGGTAGTATATTCAATCTGTTTAGCCTTTTGAGTCACGAGGTATCACTTTTTGTTCTTTCTTTAAAAAAAAATGAATGATTTAATCCTCTAAAGATGAGTCTGGGAAATACCTGTATCCGTGGACTCCTGCAAACATCCAAGTAAAAAAAATATCCGCATATTACCCACAAAAATGGGTACTCATACAAATATTGACAGGTATACGTTTTTGGAGTGGAACTTATGTAGAGTGTTGTTTTGATAGTTATTTTTCAGTACAATTCACTTTTATGACCGGTACTTTCAGACCTTGGGTGTTTTCTAAAAATGTCAATGATTTACTAAGCCATTAAGATACCCAGTGGTTCCGTAAAATCTGAATACTTTGATTCGTAAACTACAACAAGATATAATAATCTATTAATTAAGAATAGAATTTCAACCAAATTAATATTTTAAATGGATGTGTATCTGAGCTATTTAAATCATTAATGTAGTTGGCCTTAGGGGTAACGATGGCTTTCAGGTGGCGGGTGAAGGACTGGGACACTCTGTGGATGTAGTCCTCTGTCATGGTGTCTCCGTGCTGGCTGACAGTTGCTTTGAGGGGATGGGTGTTTAAATGAAGGAAACTGCAGGCCTCCCCTCAACATACATCCAAAAGGTGTAGTCAAGGGTGTTGGTATCATTGGCCGTAGCGGCCAAAAAAGAGTATAGAACAACTCAAAAGCTCATTCAAAAGAGTCTTGCAACGGAAGAGATGTGTATATTTAATTGTTGGTATCAAAAGTGGTCTTCTCAAGGCTCTTCCCACCCACTTTTTTGTTTGCTATCTAGAAAGTCTGGTGTGAAACCCCAAGATCTCTTGCATGGGCCCTCATGGACTTGAAGGGAATGACCTCTTCTGCTTTCTCTAACTCCTCCAGGATCAGTTTGGACTTTTCAAAACACCCCTTTTTTCTCTCTAGTGTTACGGAATTGCTGACGGCGTAGAAGATGGTCCTTGATACCCCAAATTGCTTGAAGTGCGAGAAGGGAAATTTGTGGATCATGTTAAAGTCTCAATTTTTTGACTTGTACGTAAGCTCGGGTGTGTTGTGTTTTGTAACTATTTGTTTATTCTTTGATATATAATTTTTACAAATACAAAATGGCTATAAATATAATATTGATTTCGTATATTAAGTTCATTTCTGTTGGCTTTTATATGTTATTTTTATGGAGTTTTTTTTTTGGAGGAGAGTGGGTGGTTGAGGCGTAAACTTATCATATTTATCCGTATTGATTGAAAAACAATGTGAAAGGAATTTAAAAAGAAACATACAGATAGAAAAAATGTTGGTGCAGCTTACTATTTGTACCTATAAATAAGGAATTCTTCATTCTCATCCATTCTAATGAAGTTGATACCCAAAAAGGGTGAGAAAAGTTAACTTTATGCAGATTTTTTGCCTCATGTTTTTTCTATCCAGAGAATTTAATGTATTAAAAAATTAATGCATGAGAGAACGTTGACCGTAAGTGTATTTTTATTATATCCAGATTTTATTGAAATGTTATAATTTATGTGTTTGTATTATTTTAATGGAAGATGGTGCCATACTTTGTAGCTTTGTTTACAAATTAATCATCCCCCTACAAAAAAAAACATATATATAAATGGAAATTTCAACTGTTACTCGATAGAGAAATAAATTTTCCCTAAATTTAAATTGAGTTATGTATCTGAATTTTTTCTAAAGTTATGTTTGATTATACATTTTTAATAACCGTTTTGTCTTACCTTTGACCTTGACCTTTAAAAATTTAATGGATTCTTACTGCGACTATAAATAAGCTTTGTACCAAGTTAAATCACAATTAATCGGTAGCTTTTGCAGTAATCCTGGTGACTAATAAACAACCAGGGGCAAAACCTTTCAACCTCGTCACCTAGGGTAAAAAATGAAAATCCCAAACGTAAAAAAGTAATAGCATGATAAATCTGGGGGAGGGGTCAATTAATTGGTCATCCTAATTTACTGTTCAGAGGCTAAAAATTTAATATGAATAAAATAAAACACCTACAATAGACACATTTAAAAATAAAAAAATGAGATTTTTAGAACTGTTTGTCACTTTTTTATAAATTGCATCACCTTTGTTCTCAAGGTAAATTTTAATATACGAGAGTGGTTTGAAATGATTCCGAGCTCAAGGTGCAGATGGTAGCACTCGTAAATAAAAGCTAGTCACATCTATCTAGCATCTCTTGATAGTTACTTAACAAAGAGTCAGTCATTTTGGACATGCGATTGTGACACAGTCGTTTGTGTGACTTGATGTGAGTGTATTTGTGAAAATGGACAAAATCGAGTATCGAGATGTTAATAAATATTTTTTTTTGAATCCTCCTTTAATTCCCCAATTATTTTTTTTATTATCTTAGTATACGTGTCCAAAACGTAAGTTGACGATATACGACATTTTGAATTGCTAAGTTGTTGTTTTTTTACTAATGAAAAGGTTAGACATCTTTTGGTATACACCTAGATTTTCTACTACTGAAAAAAGTGGAAAGAAATAATTGATATAGCGAAAAATTCTAAAAATACTTTTGAAGGATTGTTCAACCTTCTAAAATAGTAATTTCTAATACAGTGCTAAATTCTTAAAAATTAAACCAATAAATGACCAAAATATGCCTATGAGCTTTAATATTATGAGAGGCTATATAGAAAAGTATGTATACAAGTTTTTGAGGTTTATAATGTGTACTACATTCTTAAAGTCAAGTTTAATTAAAAATATTTCAACAGATGAGAAACTTCACTAGATTTTCTAAATTCCGATAGTCTTCCCAAAGTCAGAACTTTGATTAATTTTTTTTTTTTATCATAAACCATTTACATAATAATGAAATTTATCAGCAAATTGACAACAAATACAGGACTTTTAACCTTAATGTGTCTAACAAATTCTGAAGGAACAAGAATACTATTTTTACTGATATATAATTATGTATAAAATAGCAGTTTTTTTTTTAATATTCTGTTTCCACCGTTATTTTTACATAAACAAACTATACTAATCATTTATTTATATCATCATCATGAGCAAGCAATGCTCCATAATGCTGGAGCTGATGTGATGAAGATTACAGACATTGCTCAGTGTTCTAGGAGCCTGGTTTTAAGTTTGCTAGCAATGCTTCTGCTTCCAAATCATCTTTGATTTGAGGAAGTATTCTGGTATTTGATTTTGGAGCAGGAACAGTTATCCTATCAGAATTCAAATAATAGCAATTATCTATTATTATTTGTTTGAGTTCGGGTTTGGGTCTTTCCAGCTTGGAATTGGTCAAATCCTGTTTTTTTACATCCCTAGCAATGACAAAAAAACATCTATCTGCATAATGATTATCAAGTGCATTCTTACCGGACTTAACCTTTCGAAGGAAATGTTAAGGTTGAACCTTGATGGAATAAATTTTCTTGAATCATTACAAACATATATTCATTCAAAGACTTCTTTGAATTCCACTCCCCCCCTTTTCATTAATGAATTGTATATATTTATAAAAGTAATTTGCCTTCAAGGGCCATCTATCTGTAAAATATGTTACACCACGCCCTGTTTGAACGGTTCCAAATTAAATGTACTTCTTTATATACAAACTTGTAAAGATTATTCGCCTCATATCAGATGGGAAATGTCATGTTTTTTTTTTTCTTTTAAATAAACCCCATAAATCATTACTTTAATCATGACAAAGGGCTTGTTGTAGCAATTACTCAAATTGTTACAAGAGGCTTTTTGTATTTCAATAAGTATTTTTTATTAGATGGAATTTGTTGGTTACAAAATTCTTTGAGAGATCTGCAATTGTTTTTTTATCAGTCTACTCTCTAAATTATAGAATATGGGCGTTTGTTATGAATGCATATATATATATATAAATCCTAATACGATGAATATATATGTACATTGTACATACCGTGCAAATTAGGGTGAGGCGAATTTATGAAACTGGGACAGATAACGCTTAACTTTGTTTTGTTACTGTACATGAACCTTAACACCATTTAGTCGCGTCTTGATTAAAATACAGTCAAACCTGGTCTAATGGTTACCTGATGTAAGCATGTCACTGCAATAAGCGGACATATCCTGTCTCCAGCAGGAATTACCGAATATAAAGAAACTGTATTAAGTGTGTCCCAGCAATCCCTAGCCAGTGGTTACACAAATTATTACATAGTTACTATATACAGGGTTGATTTTATAGATATATTGGTACACATTTTATTATCCGGAAGGATCTTGGTGCAAAATCACAGAGGAAAAAAAAACACATCTCACTCTGAACAAAGGAAGATGATACGTTTGGAAAAAGAAGATTCTAAATTTTTCTCAAAGCCAATAAAATTCGCTTAAAGTTTTGGTCTTCTTTGACAAAAATTTTTCCCAGTTAATGCCACTGTAAATAAGCAAAACAGCCGTTACATCTGAACCAAACATCCAGACAATGTCTTTGGTTCCGTAAAACATGTCATCCGAACAAAAAATCCAGTGCCCTGCACATGTGAAGTCTGCCCGGCCATTTTTGTGGAGAGGAAGAAGGAGCTCAATGCAGAAGGTTGCATCGAATTTCTGGATAAGAAATTGCTACCTACATGGCCAGAGAAAAGTTTGAGGACAACATTGTCTACACTCAAGATAGAGCCTCGTGTCATCTGGCTGCTCAGACCCAGGCCTTCCCGTGAGATAACTTTTTGGAGTTTTAAAAGTACTGTTTTAGAAGTAATATCATAAAATCTCAGGTTCCAGATTATCTCAATCTAAAAAAATATATAAAATAACTTTTTGAATAATATTGAAACATGTTCAAAAACCCAAAATATTATTTTTGATCATTGTGTATAACTTTTTCTAAAATTGATTCGGCTAAAGTTAAATGGCACAGATAAGTTGTTGATTAGGTTCATACACAGTATCATATAAAAGGTTAAGCTGTTTTGGACAAAGTTTGTGCATCAGCGACGTCACCCTAATCTATATATGCGTATGTATGTAGGAAGTATTTGTGAGGAACAGGTTATGTCAAGTTTCAAATACCTATTCGCAAAACAAGATGATAAGCCAGAATATGTAGAAGGAACTTTTACAATCAAAGTTATCCATATTTAATGTGGTTCGTCAGTACAAACGTATGCGATTTATCTCAAAAATGGATTATACATTTGTATACTTCCATGAATAATTATCGTCAACTTGTATTTACAAATTATTCTTATTTACCCTTTGGGTGTTTTGTAATAGGGAATTAAATTAAACAAAATTGATTATTACTTATTATCACAAGAATTAGAAGTTGATATATTCTATTTGAAATGGGTCATATCGGGTCAAATTAATTCTCATACAAGTGTGGTCATTCAAAAGAGACGCTGGGTACAGACGGGTTTCACTCAATCCAGCCACCGTTGTTGATATCAATCTGTCCCAGCTTGGCGCTGAACTTTAAGCAGATGTTATTGATGAAGCACTGGTCCATGTTGGCTCAAGCTTAAGCTAAGTCGGCCTTCAACTGGTTCTTGCCTCCTAATAGGATGGCCACAGACACTGCCCTTCAAACGCCTAAATATGGATAAGTCAATTGGTTCAAATAAGGATCCTGGTCCAAAGAGATATGGGCTTTTCTTTATGATGCGCTCCTCATAAGAGGGAGGCTAATACTCCTTTCGGAAAAATCGTCCACATCTCTTGTGTGACTTTGGAGTTGTAAAAGCTGGCACCGTCCGTCTAGAGCCGCAGGACCTCTCCATAGGTCCTCCTACCACAAGGGAACATCTACTATCTCAAATGAATAATGTAAGTAGCTGACCCCAGATGCTTCCATTGTTTGTCCTCAATAGCATTTTTGATAGCCTTCGCAGTCTCATTTGGCCTTTCTGGATGTTACCTAACACTCTCAGGAGCCTTGGGAGTCTCCCTCTCTAAGGTCCGGTAGACAGTCTTCCTGTAAACACCAAGGTCATAGCTAACTTCTTTTGATGTCTCAACTCGGTGAGAATGTGCAAAAATAACTTTCTCTGCGTTCCATCTGAGTTGTCGGATTCAGGATCACTATAATCAGGCTACAATGCTTAATCACTCTGTTGATTGGCTGACAAGAGCCAATCACGATGCTATATCATTTTTAGCGGCAAATTTTAAACTGTATCGTCTTAAGATAACACAACTGTATTAGGGTGGACTAAAAAGTTTCTGACCTTAACGTGAAGATGGCAGCAATTGTAAATAAAAGAATGTATAATAATTGACCCAAAAACTAAGTGTCTTATGAAAATTCATTTGCATCAAGAAAAGGAGAGTACTATTTGAACGGAACATGGAGATGGGAGCATCATTGGGAGAAGTGTACAGAGTTACTAGGGGACTATGCTAAAAAAATTTAAAAAATGAGGGAAAATGTCTTGTATCTTTTGTATTCTATCGATCCAAACTTTTGAGACTACACTCATATATCAAATGAACTATTGTTTAGATTAATGAATGTCTCATCTCATCTCATAACTTTAAATTTGTAGCCTGATAACTGGATTTATATATGATAAATACAAGGCCGTGCAGAATTATTTACCGATTTTTGTTCAGAACATATCGCGGACAATAATGACATTTGAATGACTTGAGAAACAATTCATTCATACTTTTTAGAATAATAAAATAGTTTGTGATCAAATTTAATCAATGTAGCCACCATTTGACTCAATGACACTGGTCAGGCGACGTCTGAAGCTGCCACAGACTTGCTGGATGTAATCGGCGTCCATGGAGGCCCAGGCCTGGTTGACAGCAGCCTTTAAGACATTTATGTTCTTGTGTCATTTTTGGAGGCCTTGGTCTCCACGTGCGCCTAGATAGGGAAGTCTAGTGGGTTCAGATCTGGGCTCTGAGGGGGCCAGTAGTCCTTGGCCAAAAGTTCATGTTGTCCTTGAGACACTTCTGAGCTTTCTTGGAAGCGTGGGCGGGTGCTCCATCTTGTTGAAAACCCCAAGGAGAGTTGCCGACTATGGATTTGATCCACGGAAGGACCTTGGACGCCAGAATCTTCACATAATCCTCCGCTGTTAATCTGAGCCAGTGGGGAACCATACCGGCTTCATGGCCTTCCCGTTGGATCTCCAAACATCTCCAAAGCTCACAACTGGTCATTTTGCCTGTTGAAAACAGGATCGACCGTAAAAGTTTTCTCATCTGAAAAAATGATGATGTGTCCAGATGAGCTCTTGATATCATTCAAGATTTTCTTGGCACGCTCAAGTCTGACTTCTCGCTGACGTTCAGTTAGCAGAGGGCGTTCAGTACGCCTCAGGGACTTTCCTCCAGCCCTTTTCAATGCCCTTGAAACAGTTGATGTCGACGTTCCCATCTTTCTGGCCATGTCGGCAATGGACCTGTTGGGAGCCCTCTTGAACACTGCCTTTACTTGCCTTGTTGAGACAGTGGGCTTCCTGCCAGCCCCAGGGGAATGCTTGAGATCACCCCCAGCCTCCAAGCGCTTGGAAACGTTGTAAATTGTCTTCAACGAGGCCCCAACCTGTTCCTTAATGTTGTTATGAGGCACTCCCGCTCGGAGGAGGGCTGCAATTTCGATCTTCTTAGTTTCCTGATTGGACATGGTCTCACGTGTGGAAGTTGTTACGCTCTCACAGGAAGGATTTTTGTTTATTTTAACAGTAAAAATACGAAACAATCAGATTGGTTGCCACAAAACCTCTTAAAAAGTATATTTACATCATTGGTAAATAATTTTGCACGGCCCGGTATAAAATAAACTGGGATTTTCTCCTTTTTCTAATATTTGTTCAAGATTGTTTTTATGAAACTTTGAGCCGACTGACGTATATAAAGTTAAATTATACATTCATCCTTTTCATTATCTTTTTTCGTGTATCAACTCACCCCTTAACATGTAGATAAATAGTCCGAACCTTCACTCGTGTATACATTTAGGGATTCCTCTGTTCTTCCAAAACGACAGTATGCAATTTGAGGGCGTATACACATAGATAAAAACTATACAAGGGCTGACTGACCATTTCCTCTTGAAATTAAGGAACCAAAGTGTATATTATATCATGTTCACATAAAAACAATGCTCTATATACGTACACATATGATTATTGAGTGGATGGCAAAACCAACGGTACCACATTCAAATCCACTACCTTTTCCATATTTTGTAAGCTTATTTTAAATAAATGTCGTTTTGAGGATATATAGCTAGAGATGTAGAATATATAAAGATTCAATTATGGGGAGTTAATACCTAAACAATCTTGAACAACAATCAAGAAACCATCCGGGACTATGTACAAAGTACATGGCCAAGTAGGAAACGGAGAATTGGAGGTTAAATTGCAAATACAAGATATAAATATGTGTGTGCTATGAAATAAACTTAAACATATCAAAAACCATCATCTACAAAGTTTTAGTATCCCCACTACTGTATAAAATATGTCCTATTCAGAAATGGTTGGGAGGCGAGTAGCTTAGCTGCCATGAGGTTCCATTAAATGATCTGCGAGCAGCCTGGAGAGACTATTACACAATTGCTTTGTACTCATTCCCTCCCCAGCTCTGTATAAAACATGCTATACTGATATGTAAAAATAAAACAAACCAAAAATGAATATGATTATCCTGACAATTTGAAAAATATTTGGGAGGAGAACCAACTTTTATGCCATTATTTGAGATACATAAGAAAAATTGATTATTCTTCCAAATTTAACATTTAGTAAAAAAAAAACTAGTCTAGAAGAATAAACATTATTTTTACAACTTTTAAAGAACTTTTTCCCAAATAGATTTCTTCTTTACATGTTTTTTTTGTTATTTTTGACCAAAAGACATCAAACCTTTTTGTCTGTCAAAAACTAACAGTGCAATCAGAAAATAACGGGGATCTTTTTGATCAGACCACGTATGTTGAAACATCTTCCCTATAGATTTTAGAGTGAAAAGAGTAGAATAATTTCAATCATACTTTATTTTTTAAATATTACAACGAGTTTATAAATCATATGCGTATGGTCAATAAATAAGTATTTTACATACATACAGATTCAAGCTACCAGGTGGTCCATTGAAATCCGAAAACTTAGTAATTCAATATTTAATGAAGGTTAAGTGATTAAAATCAATTTATATTTCGATATATTAAAGCACAAACAATTAGTTACTAAACAAAACAAACCCAAGCTGTCTAGCTTGCATAGAAGTTGATAAAATTACACTTGAATGTGATCGACGAATTTCCATCCGCACACAACAACCACTTGGGCGTCTCCACGACCACTGTCTACGCCGTTAACAAGAAGGGCTCTATCGAATGGCCAAACCCGGAGGAGTTACAAAAAATAGCTTACTCAATCTCCTGAAGTCCATGAAGGCCCATTCAAGAGAAACGGGGTTTAACACCGGACTGTCTAGATAGCTATAAAAAAGTTGTTGGAAAGAACCTTCTGTGAGAGAAGAGGCCACTTTTGACACCATCAATGAAAGAAAACCATTTCCTCTGTTGCAAAACTCCTTTGAATGAGTCTTTGATTTCTTTTGACACTTTTTGGGCACCTACACTTCTTGGTTGTCTGTCGAAAGGTGCGTCATTCAAACACCGAGGCCTCAAACCCATTGTCAACCAGCACTGGGACGCCGTGGCAGAAGATCCGCCTGGAAGCCAACATTACCACTAATTTTGATATGTGAGCAGTTTTTTTTTGACCAAGATTTTTAATTAAAGACAAATATAGTTTTAGAAGGATAATTTAATGTAATTAGTGATGTTTTAAATTTATCAAAATTTATTGATGCATTTTGCTATATAATCTTGATAAATCTAGATTTGCAGAAAGTTTCTACAAATCTTTCTAAGAAAGATTTATTTTCCTTAAATTTTACCTTCGATCAGTATTGGTAGTTTTAAACATACCTAAACACTGTTAAACGTCTACATTAGTAGTTTGAGCAAATTTAAAGTTTCATTGATCTTCAGAATTCTTGTTATATGTAGGCATCGCATCATCACCACTACTAATTATACATCCAACTTTTTGTATAAACAAAAGATCAAGATTACATAATTTGGGACAAAAGTATTTTAACTTTTATTTTATATTTAATCTGGCTTCAACACAAATCTCATCATGTAATCTAACTCTGATTGCATCATATACATAGTGTTTCTTCAAAAAAAAAAAAGGGAGCCAAATAAAGGAATTTTTTGCAAGTGGATTTTCGCTTGAAAAATATAACAAAAGAACCATCAAAAGCTATCCAAATGTTTTCTATTTATTTCATACGAGTCTAAAAAATGAGCAATTTTCACACAAAAATGATCTTTTTTTTTAATTCCTTGAATTGATCGATGCAGTTTCACTGATTAAGTATAAGTAAATATGATAATATTATGTTTACTCCATCTGATCTAAGAATTTTCTTTGATGTTGATATGCATAATTTATCTTTCCTTCTCTAGGAACGACTCGGGCGCGAACCTACGCACATTGAGTTGAAGGGAATCATTTCTCCCATGCGATTTTTCCATTGAGCTACATCGTTTAATTTTAATAATTTTGTGAGGGATTGAGCAATCTCTCACAGATCCCAGGCTACTCATCAATTTAAACCACAGGCGTTCTATAAAAATATTATAAGGCTTCACATGATTTTAAATAATAAACTAAACAACTCTACCCTACCATGGATACTTGTCATACTTGTTACCACTACAAACAAGGAACGAGACTCTCTCAATGCAATTAGATCAACATACCCAAACCAAATAAAGACATCTTTAAACATAAAGTGTATTATAAATAGAACAGTTTCTCTCAGTAACTATATAACCCTATGGTTTCGTTTGGGAATTAAGTCTGATCTCAAGGGATTTTTACTCAACTATTTTTTTTCTGACGTATATATTTCAGTATTTTAGTTACACTTAGACTCGTTTGTCATACTTTAACGAATAATGCAGTGTATTTTCCTCATATTGGTACCATTATTGTATCTCACAACCTTTCATTTTAAAAAAAAAAAAACAGAAAAAAAGAATTAAAATCTTTTTAGAAAAACAGGGCCAATTTTTCCTAAGTATGTAATTGTTATTCAATAATTATTGAAATAGTTCACAGCTCTTAATAAAAGCTAGTTCTAGTTCAACCAATCAACATACAGAAGACTGACTCAGAGAAAAGAATCAGAAACATTGAAAACTAACAACAAAGTACCTCAAATACTGGACATCACAAGAAATTAAATTGCATTGTACACTTTTTTTTATTTTTGGTTACCTGTCTTGGTGATTTAGAGATACATCTCCTTCAGTAGTACCTTTGAATGATCTCATATCAGTCAATAAATTGATCAGTTCTTTGAAGATCTATAAAACTTGTGCAGATCCAACAATCAAGGCATTTTTGGCACATTTGTTGTACCTAACTGAAGAACTCGTGCCATTCGTATTATTTTTTGATCAAATTAGAAATGACAAAATATACATGGAATCTAATTTTTTTACTTAAAACAAAAGCTCTGTAGTAAAAGGCATGGTGCAAGATATTCCCTTCCAAATCAAAGAAACAGAAAGCAAAAAAAAAGTAGTTGGTATTTAAAGACTGACGAATGATCTATTTATTTATATGAGTAACGTAGTTATTGATTTAATTATAAATTTATATGATTATATAAAGATTATGATTAGAATAAAAAAATCACTAAAAAGAGAAAATTATTATGATATTTCTTGTTTTTTTCTAAACCAAAGTTTAATAATATCTTCTTTAATTAATAAAAAGTCTAGGCACGATCACTTATTGCTTGATACAATCAAGGAAAGTGAAGTGAAAAAAAAAATTATAAAACAAGATATTCTGGATTTGATCATGAAAGTATGTTATTTTTTACATTATTTTTGATTGAGTCCATAATAAAAAAGTCTTGCTTCATACAAGTTTTGAAATTGCAATTTGGCTATAGGTAAACGATAACCAAATTTGCTAAAATCTTGTATTTATGTTCTAATTACCTAGATAATTCTGATAATGTTGGGCAACTGATTCACCCTTCTCTTTCTTCGATGTTCTTTTGTAATTTTATGAAAAAGTTATGTTTGTCAAGTATCAGTGTTCAATGAGAGTTTTTTCACCTCTATAGCCATTTGAAAATGACTTATTTATAAGGACATTCTCAATTTATAAAGGGATTAAGAATTTTCAATTTACATTTATATTGATGCATTTCAAAAGTTAGAATTTTAAGGTTATGTTGTTAAATTACAAAAGCTTCATGGAAGGTCATTTTCGTAAGCGACTATAAGAATATTGTTCTTAAGTTTCATTTTGGAGAAAAACTAATTGTAGCCCAACAAAATACTTTGCCCAGTTTTTTTTTTGTGTTTTTGTAAGATCCTTTTGCTCTAAAAATAATTTTAACAACCCCTCCCCAACGACTTAACAGTTTGCAGCAAGAAAAACACTAATCTAGCTATTATATGTACATATATTTATATTTTAAATTTTCTATTCCTTTTGAGAGTCGAGTTTGGAAGCAGTTAAAAAACCTTGACTTAACTTATGCAGTTTTTACTTTTACCCAATCTAATACTTGTTCAGGGTTCGGAAGCAAAACGTGGGCTGAATGACCGATTTTATAACAATGTCAATAATTTTATTTTGTGATAAATAATTTTGAATTTTTTTATAAGAAAACTTTGAGACAGGACCTTTGTGAACATGTTCACTCAATATGATCACCCTCAACAGCAATCACAACCTCCACACGGCGGCAGAAAGTCTTGCAGGAGTTGATGATGAACTTCTCGGACAAGTTGTTCCACTCCTTCACAATAGTGGCCTTCAGGGATTCCACGTTTGGGTGAGATGGCCAGTTAGTCTCTCTCTCCAATGTGCACCACACAGCAAAGTCCAATGGGTTCAAATCCGGCAAAGATGATGACCACCTGTCCTTTGGCCAAAAATCAGCCATGTTGTCGTAGCTGAACTTCTGGCATTTAGTAATGTGTGTGAGGGTGGATCATCTTGGGTCTACATATAGTTGTCTTCTGGGTAGGTGGCCTTGAGCCATGGCAGTATGGTGAACTTCAGCACCTTGTAGTAGTCCTTCTGGTGATTTTTTCCCCAATCTTAAAACATAAGGGAGGCATCTTGTTGCCGTCAGACACCACGACCCACAGAAACATTGTTTTGCACGGATGTATTGTATGGACCCCCCTTGACCTCCACTGATAATCCTCCAATCCAACGGTCGTTCTGACGGTTGTAGACCTGGTCCACGGGGAAAATCTTCTCGTCAGAGAAAATTTTCACTGTGGATCTATTTGCCTTGATCCACGCACGAACTTTCTTGCACCTCTGCATTTTTCTACTACAAACAAGACACATTTTAAATCAAAGAACCTCTTCTTTTTGATAGGGAGAACTGTTGAAGTTTGAAAATTATAAAATGCAAAGTTTTTAGAAATGAGTTGCATCTACGCCTATAATTACAGTTGAGTAGTTTGTAATGAAAAAACTACCTTTAAATACAGGGTTGGGAAGCAAAACGTGGACTGAATTACTGAAGGGAGGCTTCTTCTTGCTGTTGGACGCCACAAACCTCATCTGGTGATCCCCCAAGCCAACGGTGGTTCTGACGGTTGCAGACTTGGTCCACGGTGAAAATCTTCTCGTCAGAGAAATTTTTTACTGTGGATCCATTTGCCTTGATCCACGCACGAACTTTCTTGCACCTTTGCAGTCTCCTTTCCTACAGAGTGTCCGTCAACAGGTGGCATGGGGTCCTTGTGTAAGAGGAAAACACCAAGTCCTCCTTCACAGCCCTCCTGATTATCCCCTCGTCCACGTCAAGAAAGGTGATTCATGGATTTTGGGGGGTCTTCCTTGATGTTCTTCTTCAGGTCCCCCAGAAACGCAGAATCCTTTTTCCTGCTGTGATTCCCTTGGGAGGTATTTTCAATCCTTTTACATCTTGGCCACCTTAAAAATGAGGCTTTTGGAGCACTTCACAATGTCCATAATCTCTGCCACCTCAATTTTTGCATCCAGAAGGTCTGATATCCTCTGCCTTTTTACTTCTTGCTCACTCATGATGAAAGATTTGAGAAATTTTTATTGTTGTTTACTTATGCATAAAGGATAAGAAATTCGGAATATGCGAGTAAAAATCACAATGTCTCTCTATTTTAATTAAAAAATTTATGAACAGTCCACGTTTTGCTTACGACCCCTGCATAGTCTTCTGGTTTAGGCTTTAAATATCACTATTAATGGAAATAAATATAACAAATATTTGACCAATAAAACTAAATATTTGATTGAATATTTAGTTATTATTTTAATGATTAAACAAGTATTCCATCTGTTTAACGACACTTCTTTTTCACAATATAACTTCCACATGTACAGATATTTTTTGGTTACAACGAGAACTTGTTTAATTAATATTCCTTGCATTTTATTAATAATACAAGTGAAGAGCAACAAATAAATTTTTAAGTTGCATATCTAATTCTGTGAGTAATTTAACCACTGATCGAGAATCTGAAGTAAGTATTCCTATATTTTTAAAACTTGAAGCAACTTTTGAGTTGGAACAAAATCAGTAATTCGCTTAAAAGTCACCCATTTACTTGTACTGAGTGGCCCATTAAAATCTGAACACTTATAATTTTAAACTTCAAAAATCACTCGAACCACTGTGGTACAATACAAACCATAAGAATATCGGCCCATATACATCTCAAATTTTCTTGGTCCCAGTTTGAAAATATGGCATATTTCTTCCTTTGAGACTTTCATTTTTGATGTACGATCATTCTCGATTGAACCATCCAAGCGCAATACTGACAGAAAAACTTTATTAGTATACACTCAAACCTTTAAAACGTTGTATGGTATGATCCAATGTGACCAATAATGAACAAGATATACTCTGATAAAAAAAAGTGGGAGGGGGAGGAGGAATTACGAAATTACTTTTTGCCCAAAATTAATATATCAACTTCGCTCTGTCTCTCCGACTTCTCTTTACCCTCTGTCTTTCTTCTTCTACCTTCATTTTTTGTTTCTACTACCCTCCATTCAGCCCCATAACACGGGAAATTTTTGCTGGCATAATATATTTAAAAAAAAGTTATGATCATTTGCAAGTTTTATTGTTATTGACAACTTGAACAATGTGTTATATTTTTTCAAGCTTATTGTTATAGTTATTTTTCCTTCTGGAGAAGAGTATTTAGTAATTATGCTCTGGAGTTTGCTCGTGTATAACAGAGAATAACACTGCAGAATTGTGGGGGGAGTTGTATTCTATTGGAATAAAGTAAATTTATATAATTAAAATCAATTAAATCAAACTGTGTCGAAGCCTTATAACTGCTAGGTACTACGCTCTATATAATAAAACTGTTATTTTGCCAAGAGTTACTTGAACAGCACGTATATTAACATATTTCTATTTTTTCAGAACTGTCTATGCTTCAAGGACATGCCAAAGATTTTTCTTCGGGGGCGTTTTCCCAGAATTTATTTTTCATAACTTATAGAAAGTGTTCCTATTAATATTCCACTTTATTAAGTTGGGACCGTAAAGAAGGTCATTTTCAGGAGGTAAGGGCACCTACTGCTTTAAATGTTTCAGTCTACGGTTTACTTTTATGCTTATGAAAATTTCGGTTTTGACCAGAACAGACCAAAAAAAATCGATCTCGAATCAAGTCTCAACTTTTATAATTATTTAAAGTGTCACCTCGACCCAAGCATCTTATTAACTCAATTATGTTTAATCTATCTTTCAATCCTCGATAAAATATATAAATCAAGATCTGCTTATATTTTTTTATTATTATAGGAAATACTGACTGTCAATGCATAAACACTTTAAAAGGAGTTAGTGTTACACCTTTGTTCTATACCTATAGAAATATTTAAATATACATATAAATTAATGATAGGTTTGAGTCTGAAATGCTGGACCGGTCATGGACAGTATTGTTGTTTAGTGGGCATAAATAATTTAGTCCTTTGAAAAAGTTTTTGTATGGATGGGTATGATTTAAAATTATATAGATGAGTCGTTTATGACTTCACGTGTGTTTCAAAATTGTGAACATGAACATACAATGACGTCATATAAAGTTAAATGTTTGCATAAATGATATTTTAAAGTACATAAATTAGGATAGGGGGGAAAGGTGGCCAATACAATTATAGCAAACACAATTGTTGTACCTGGTGGTGCATTGAAATCTGTATAATTATTAATCTAATAATTAATGTAGGTTGAGTGTTAAAATTAATTCATTTTTCGGTATATTGAACCATCAACAATTAGTTACAAAGCAAAACAACCAAGCTTTTGAGCTTACGTACAAGTCGAGAAAATGACACTTGCATGTGATTGACGAATTTCCATTCGCAAATTCCAAGCAGCACCACTTTCAGGACCCCTGTCTACGCCGTCAGCTATTCAGAAACGTTATAGAAGAAGGAGGATCCTGTCAAAAATTCCAATTTTAATCCGGAATAGTTGAAGAAAACAGCCCAGACAATCCCTTGAACCCCATGAAGGCCCATTCAAGAAAATTGAGGTTTCACACCAGTGCCCAGAGAGCTATAAAAAAGTTGGTGGAAAGAACCTTGTGTGATAGAAGAGGCCACTTTTGACACAATAAATTAAAGAAACCCATCTCCTTCATTGCAAAAGTCTTTTAAACCCTTTTTTTGACACATTGGGATCCCCTACAGCCCTGATGCCAACCTCCTTGACAACAACTTGTCGGTCCATGTCAAGAGGAAGGTCTGCAGTCACCGTCATCCAAACACAAAGGCCCTCAGCGCCCCTGTCATCCAGCAATGTCATTCAATAACAGGGGACTACATCCGCAGTGGGTGGCTGACCTTCCGCCGACTCATAGCCACTAATGGAGGCTTTATTTATGATTAAGTGAGCTCACGCATTCATATATGTAAAGTATTAATTTTGTTGAAATTATATGGTTAATTAACAAATTATATCTTATTAAAAGTTAAAATTCAAAGTATTTAAAAAAAAAATCATTTTTGGACTATGTCTGGACACTAATTTAAATGCATGCTTATTGATTATGAATACATATTGTACTGCAACGCATATAATTTTTGGAATAGGAAATTTAAAAAAAAACTTTAATAAGGAGTCTGAACAAATCCTCTCACTAATTGCTAAATCAATAATTATTACTTGTATTGTAGAGAACAGTTACAACAATGGTCAATTGTAAAAAGTCTTTTTCTGAACTATCAAAAGAGCTTATATTCCATTTCTATAATGAACATTCTTTAGAGTGTAAAACCTCCACCTAAAATAAAATTGAGTTATATATCTCAATTTTTTCGAAAGTCATTGTCAATTATGCAAATTTTAATGACCTCTTACTGTGACCATATATAATCTTCGTACCAAGTTTGATCAAAATCCATCGATAATTTTTTCCGTAATCATGGTTGTTAATATACAAAAAGGGGCAAAAATATAACCTCTATTCAACTTTGTTTCTTTATTGAGTACTAGTATCAGCCTGCCCATCCTCCAGACGCATGGGGTATGATAATTAAAGGGTGATGTGATGTCTATAAACTAACCTACTCCGATCGCTTAATGCATGCACCAATTACAAAACAACTTTAAAATTACTTTATCTCCAAATAAATTAGTATCCTGCTTTATATCCAATGCTTCATAGTGGCCATAGTTACTTTAAAATATTACCAAAGTAATATGTCAAATTTGTTATACAATGTCACTAAGTATTTAGCTTTATTGAACAGATTATCTTCCCTTCTAATTTTTTATAGTAGAGTGTAGAACAAAAAATGTTACTAGGGAGAAAAAACGGAGGAGGAGGAGGAAGACTCAAAAGTTTATTTTTGTATATACAAAAGATTTTATCATTCCTAAAGACATTTGATGGAGTTTAATGACGATTTAAAAATATCAAATTTGATCCCTCAATTGTGATGCAATTTGTAACGTCCGTGAAAATCCTCGGTTGATCCCAAAACATTGTTCCCCGTTTTACCTACAAATAACTACATTAATCAATAAGAGTGTTAAGCATGTGTTTTTGGTGATAAAAGATGTAATGGATTTGAAAGATGAAATTTAGGAGACTATAAAATAAGAAGGGGAAAATTAATCTGTCAGAATGAG
Organism: Lepeophtheirus salmonis; assembly: GCF_016086655.4. Taxonomy (NCBI): domain Eukaryota; kingdom Metazoa; phylum Arthropoda; class Copepoda; order Siphonostomatoida; family Caligidae; genus Lepeophtheirus; species Lepeophtheirus salmonis. The sequence continues at coordinate 50,792,153 of NC_052131.2, read as the reverse complement.
TATTTTATCCTTGGAAAAAAAAGAGTTGCTCATGTGATCCAATGAAGTGTGATAGGCAGGAGTAAACCCATGTTAACGAAATGAGATGGCAACAATGAGTTTAAAGCAATAATGTATGTACAATGTACATAGATAGAGGTGTATAAAATATGTCTTAGAATGTGGGAGAAGCATTTTGTTATTGGCAAACTGAAGGGGTTTCTTATATTATTATTATATTCTTAAAGACAGAACATCTAAGTATACAGTAATTAAAAGTGTATCTCCTCATGTGAGACAGAGAGTAACAATGAGGGATTGCTCCTTGGGAGTTTGTTGGACGTGGAGTAGAGTCGAAGATCGAAATCGGAGTTATTCCAGCATAAATATCCTTCCTATAGGTATACGGTGTGGGATTTGTTTATATTTACTTCCTCTAACGACGGCTTGCAGCTGATTTAATAAAACGTCATAATTGCTCTCTTGAAGACTGAGTTTTCTTTTCCTAAGCTGTTGTCATTATTATTTAATTTCTGAAGAGTAAACTCTCTTTTCCGCAACATAAAAACTATCCTTGATATATTCGAAACCGGACTGAAAAAGGACGATGCTCATAAAATACAGAGAGTAGCCTTGAATATTTGTAGGAGACTAATTGTAAGTCCTTGTTGTACTCCGAGTAAAAATTGAGGATCGACAATGCAGTAATTATGGCTAATTTCCTTGTCTATTCCCTTCTTCCACTCCTCTATTGCCACACCTGATTGATCCTTCAAAATATTGTTCAAGTTGTCAGGGTTACAATGTTGATGTACGGTTTCTTTTTTTAAAATGCCCAAAATACACACAATTTTCATCACAAGTAATAACTTGTGCTCATGAAAGACGTAGCTTAAAGTGTAAGTCCTTGTTTGACACAGAATATAATTAAGAATCGTCATTGGAATTATTCCAACATATATGCCCTTGCTAAATATTGCAGGGGCGTCTGCAGGGTAAAATAAACTAACTTGGTTTATGAATTTATTTTAAAAATCCAAAAATCCAAATTTTTAATAAAAAATTTCAAAAAAACCAAAGCTAATTATAAAGAAATAAATTTTTTGGAAAAAAATTCCAATAGTTTAATTTCAAATACTAAATTTAAAAAAAAAATTAAAAATCCATAGCAATAATAGAAAATTAAATAGAATATTTAAATTTTTGAAAAGTAGGTGTCAAATATTAAATTTGTTATGTAAAAAAAAATTCAAAACCGATAGCGATTCACAAAAAATTTAATTTTTGTACAAAAATTTCTATTTTTTCAAAAAAATAAAGTATTATAGAAAAAAATTTCAAACATTAAATTTTTCCTCGGCTGAATAGTTATCCCAAATAAAGGCAAAAATTCCTTAATTTGATGTCTACAGCCCCTCCAGCCCACTCCCTGTTGACACCCCTATACAAAGTGGGATTTGTGGTTATTTCCTACCTCTTGCAGCCGCTTGCAGCTGATATAATAAAACGCTTTGACAACTAATTTGCTCTCATAACCAAACATTCTTTAAATTATTGAAATTGTTCATTTTAGTTTTTCATTTTTTTTTTTTTTTCTGCCGTCTGCTGTTTTTAATAGTTTTATGTTTATAGCAACGCCAAAAGTGAACTTCCAACATTAATATATGTTTGCTTCAAAAGACAAGAAATGCAACGATAATTGTTTGTCGTGTTTATCGAGCAATACAACAACATCAATAAAGAATATTCAACGCATAAATGTTACACATAAATCATAAAATGATTTGTTAAACAAAGCAATTTATGATGAATTATTGGCTGACTAATATAATCAGATCAAAAAGAATATTACTCAAGAACAACGATTTACTTCTACAGTCCAACAGAATCCTTGGAAAAATCATGCACTTAAAACTATTATTAAGAAATTATATTAATACTACAACATAGATTTTCAAATATGGGTGTATAAGCACAGCTGAAATGGCGTAAGCAGAATAACCCTACAATAACAAAATACCATTTGAAGGATTAAGCATATTAATATTTCATTTATATAGTACAGGTTTAATAAAGGGTATTGGGGACCATCCCTTATGCCATTTACCTTGTAAAAAGTTATTTAAATTCATCTCATAAATACCTTTTTATAAAAAAACCCCGTCAATTATAAATTCTTTCAAAATTACGTTCAAATAATAACTATTCACGGGTCTTACTTATAACTGCTGTCGTAGAAATTCGTTATAAAATCATGTTGCAATTAAAATTTCTTTTCATGTTTGATATTCTTTGAGTTCTGAAACAATGATAAATTATTTAGTAGCATGTAAATTTTGATGGAGTTATCATAGAGCAGAGATGTTGCGCCGTTATGATGGCTTTGGTGAACTCAAAATACACTCCTATTTCCAAAAAAATATCAAAAATTAAAGTTTAAATTTAAAATTTTTTGAAAAATATTAAATATCGATAGTTATCTACTGAAAGTAATTTTTTTTTTGAAAAAATATGAAAAATTAAATTTTGTGTGAGAAAAAATTCGCAAAATTATATTAAATTTCAAATATTACATTTTTTTGAAAAGTCCAATTTTCTAATAAAAAGCAAATATTTCTTAATTTGGGAGTTGGGTTCAACCTCTCCATCCCACCCCCCTGTAAACAGCCTCATAAAGCAGTATACAATGTCAGTGACCTCCTTTACAGAGGGATCTGCAACGAGAAGTTCTGCAGTCCGTTACATTTTTTCCTCAATCGTCATTGTTTTTGACTTATTGCAACCAATAATACAGCGTATGAAAGTTGATTGATTTTGAAACCATTTTTTATAAATAACCAAACACCCATTCCAAGTAATTAGGACTATCTGGAGCTCTAATGGGCTCGTACAATTTGCTTAGGCACACTGTTACAAAAAAGCTTCATATAATTTTTTAATTCTTAATTGTTTATGTGAAAAAATCTTGGGTGATTTGTTGTGGAATGACCCGAACTTTATTCGTTTAATATAACTTTGATTATTACTTTATTAATAGAGTCGAAAAGTTTTTGGTTTGGAAGTGACTTTAGTCCCTACAAATAAATATTTTCTCGTGAACACTATATAAATCTTTTGATTTATGGAAATAATTGAAGATAAAACTGCGCATGCATGCCCAAGTACCTTGTCATCAAGACCTTCAGAGGCCGTATTGAGGCTGTGTTCGAAGTAGAGGGCAATTATATCTAGTAAGCCTGAAAACACATTTAAAAAAGGCAGAAGGAAAATCTTTGTGGCGTATTTCGCGGCTGCTGTTGACAGAACACTAGAGAACATGAGATTTTCTTCTTCTTAATTCTTCCGAAAGATACTCCACTTCCATAATCATGAGATTTTGTTTTCCTCTCGAATTAACTTAAAATCATTTTTCTCAAAAATAAAGTTGTTAAATTCGAATATAATTATCGTCTTTTTATCATTAACGAATTTCTCATGTTCTTCATTACGTGATTAGTAGATACTAAAGAAATAAGGAGCAGTTGGTATGATTGAATCATTTAACTAACTGTCATATGATTAGGTACCTTTTTTCATCTTCTTTTCAAAGAAAAGGTTAGGAGATACAATGGAGATATGACGTACATAATCATCCTTTTCCAACTTGTGAATGATGTTGCTGTAATACAGGGTGGTCCATTGAAGTCTGAACACTTACTAAATCAATAATTAATGAAGGTTGAGTGCTCAAAATTAATTCATATTTCGTTATATTAAAGTATAAACAATTAGTTAAAAAACCTGAGTTCTCTAGCTTACGTATCAGTCGAGAAAATGATAATTGAACGTGATCTAGGAATTTCCATTTGCGCACTCGCGGGGTTTGGTGTTTCCTTAACCACTGTCTGCGCCGTCAGTAAGTCCAACGCGTTGGAGAGGAAGAAGGGATCTCTCAAAACGCCCAAACACGGAGGAGTTACAGAAAATAGCTCAGCCAATCCCCTCAAGCGCCAACCCCCTCCGTCTGCACTCAAAAGGTGCATACGGAGGGGAAGGCCTGCAGTGTCCGTCATCGTAACACCGAGGCTCCCAAGGCCACTATCCGCCGGCCATGGGACGCCATGATAGACGACTACATCTTCAGCGCGTACAAGGCATTTCACCATCATCTAGAAGCCATCATTGCTGCTAAGGGCGGCTACATTAATGATTAAGGGAGCCCAGGCATACATTTATAGTATTAATTTTGTTAAAATTCTATTATTAATTAATAAATTATATCTTGTTGAAGTTTAAAGTTCAAAGTAATCAGATTTTAATGGATCACTCGGTGTTTTCAAACAAAGAAAGGTGCCATTTGAATTAGGATATGTAAATACTTTATAAGTTTATTAGGCGTTTCTTGCCTTGATTCTTAATAATGTTGTATATATTATACATATATGTATGTCATTATTACTTAAATCGTGATAACGATAATTCTGAATTCATAATTATTTTTCCCCTTACGACACTTCAATTCCTATATAACTCTTTTTATATATCTATGTACAATCAATTACAGGGTCCAAGAATAAACCTTCTACTTTCCATAAGGCAATTAAACAAGTTTTATAAATTAGAAAAGTTTTTTTTTTTAATTTTAATAACTGTACACATTTAAAGTTTTATTTTATACAGGTTTGAAAATCCTATTAGATAGACCATACACTGAATAAACCAAACATCGGTCTTTTAATACCCGGCATCTATGAAACACTTTTTACCAAGAGATTTAATAGGGATAGTTATATTGTACCATTTGTTTTCAAAAAGTAAGGTGACTTTTCAAGATTCGTGGGCAACGTACATTTGGTATGCTTGTTTTTTATATTAGTGCACTCGCCATGTACAATAATTTATTGTTTCAGCAATACAATATGTTTAGTTTGTTTATGAGTGGCATAAAGGTTAGAAGTATTTTGTGTGTTGGGCGATTTTTTACTTTTGAACAACATGGATCCAAGAGTTTGCATCAAATTTAGTGATAAAATTGAAATTAAGTGCTCTAAAACCCTTGAAATGTTGACAGTGGCATACAGCGAAACTGTTCTGAGTAATAATTTAAAAAAATGTTTACATCTAGTATAAAAACTCTTCAAAGATAGCCGGGAAAATGTAAATGACGATTCTCGCTCTTGGAAGTTTTGATCACTCTTTTATTTTTTCGGCTACGGTGGCGTAGCGCATCAAGAGTTCTTTCTTACCATATGGTCGTACGGTTAATAAATAGTTTTATATTGAAGTAATGCGCCGCTTGCAAGAATCAATAAGAAGAAAACGTTTGGAATTGTGAAAAAAAAAACCAGTTCATGGCTTTTCCATCGCGATATTGTTCCTTCTAACTTATCTTTGCTTGTAATAGATTTTTTGGCCAAAACAACACCACAATCATACCACAGCCACCATATTTGGGCCCATGTGACTTTTTCTTGCTCCCAAAACTGAAGAAATCTATGAAAAGACGGATAATTGTAAGGATTGTAGAGATAAAGACTTCATCGCAGGAAGAGCTCAAGGCTTTACTGAAAAGCACTAATGAGAAGCGCTCCAACGATTGGAAAAAGAGTTGGCAAATATGTATTCTATATGAGGGAAATTACTTTGAAGAGGACAAATATATTGATGAATAAATCCATATGATTTCCTAAAAATAACAAGTCAATTTACTTTTAAAACACATCTCGTAAATAAAATTACAAAATTAAATGGGCAAAATTATGTATACGATAATTGTTAATGGTTAGTTGATTACATAATTAATTATAGGAAATATTGCAAATATCTCAAAAATAGTGGGTTTTTTCCAGAATAAATCCGGTTCCAATTACCCGAATTGGAAAAACTGCACTAATTTAGAATTTGTGCATGACACCAACCATGTTCACCAACTCTTATTCTCCTAAATTATTATATTGGGAGCTATTTGTTTTAAAAGAATTTTGCAAATTATGGAAATGAATGAAAGAATTGTTTTTTTGTGTATCGGAAATTAAAGGACTATAATAAATTCTTTATTTTCTAGATTTGATGCTAACTGGTTTATAAATTGGTATATTCCTCTACGTAGGGCGAGTTTCAGTTATTGTAGTAAGTAAAGGGGGGGGGGGCTTATTCTTCAAGGTGGCATTAGGGGCTATTAACTCGGATAGAAGGCTATGTAATCATGTGCTTTTTTTTTAGTGTTTTAATAATAAACTTATTAAGGTTTTTTCTTATATTTTTACGAGGAGAAGCCATTACTATTTATAAATTTTACCACCAATAATTACTCAGGAGCTAATTATCAATACTTTTAATCTCATAAATACATGTCAAACCATTTTTTGGCAATATTTATTTTCCACTGCATTTGTACGTTCTTCACTACTCCAACGCAGGATATCAACTGACAGTGTTTCCATGACAATTTTAGAATCTTGTCTCTAGAACCAAATCAAGGCCACCCAGTTACTACATCTACAGCCAGATTGCCACGTACATAAAAAAAGGAGGCTACCCTATATTTCCTTACTCGCCATTTCAAAACATAATTATACCTATGACTTTAGATTGATTTCATTAATTTAATAATCAATTTAGTATACCAAGTGGTCCATTAAAATCGGACCACTTTGAAATGTAAACTTCAACAAGATTAAATATATATATATTAACTTTAGAATATTAACCAAATTAAAATTATAAATAGATATGTGTCTTAATCATTAATGTAGGCGCCCTTAGCTGCAACGATGGCTTCCAGGTGGTGGTGGAAGGCCTGGTACGCACTGCAGATGTAGTCATCTATCATGGTGCCCCATTGCTGGCTGAAAAGTGGCTTTGGCGGCCTCAGTGTTTGGATGACGGACACTGCAGGCCTTCGGGCATCAGAATTGTAGGGGGAAAGGTGTCAAAAAAGAGTTAAGAAGAGTCTTGCAACAGAGGAGATGGATTTCTTTCCTTGCAGGTGTCAAAAGTAGCCTTTCCACACTCATAAGACTCTTTTCCACTCACTTTTTGGATAGTTTGTTGCGAAATTCTGATATTGCCTAAACTTTCAAATATAATTGGTTCATGATTTATGTGATCATTTGCTCACATCAATATTCATTAGGACAGTGCTATCCAATACGTGGACCGTGGGACGCATTCCTTGCCACGTAATGTTTAAGTGGGACCCACTACTCATTCATATTGCAAGTAGTGTTTTTAAGCAAAATTGTCCAAATATCATCGAAACGTATAGAACGCACATAATACGTACAAACATTGAAAAATATTTATGAAGTCATCTCATATTTTCTGAGACTCTTATAGGGTTATCAGACTGTCATTCTTTGATCCGGTTTGTCTTTGAAATTTTAGATTTCACCTTATTTTATATATGGCCTCAAAATATATATATATTTAATAGTATTGTTGTATTTAGCTATTTTTCTTTAAATTTAATATAATAGGTTCTGTGGTTCATTAAAATATATGTCATTTGGCAATGGGGCCCATTATATTAAAAGCTTGAACATCCTTGGTTTAGAACCATGGATTATCATGGTATAAATATTTAACAATAGGTAAATAAAATGTTCCCTAAGATCAAATGAAATGAACATTTCAACATCCTCACGGATGTACTTTGAGGCAGATAATTATTTAAAAAGATGTTTCTTCTTCATAAAGGAATCTTCTTATTTCCTTGGCTTATCACAAGGTCAAGGAAGTCCTCATCTTTTTTGTATAGTACATTAACCAAATAAAATAACTTTATGGGTGTCAAAAAGTCATCGTACTCATGTATTATTACGAGTCATACTAATCAGTTGCTTTTTTTAGCTCGTTTGTTTTTTGGAGTTACCAAAATGAAGAGTGAATTTTCTTTTCGGAGTAATCTTACCTATGTCCTTGTTTATTGCCTTCTCCCCTCCCCATTCTCAAGAAATATTGTAGCTAATCTAATAAAACGCCTTGACAGCTAAGCTTCTTTCCTCCGAAACATTCTGACAATGGTCAGGGTTGCCATTAGTGTTGGGTTTTGGTCTGGATATTTTAGACCGGACTAAGACTGTTATATTTTTTGTTGGACCCAATTAGTTCGTTCCAACAAAAAACTCGGTCTGGACCGGTATCATATACAAATTCGGTCTAGATCTATCCAAAGGAAAAGTTCGGTCTAGATCTGTCGAAAGGAAAAGTTCGGTCTAAATCTGTCCAATGGAAAAATTCGGACTAGATCGGTACCAAAAAAAAAAATCCTGATTTTACAGATAAATTGTTTATAACATGACATCATATGTTTTTTCAAGTACAATGACGTTATACGAAGTTTAAACAGAGATAGCTTGGATTAATTTTGATACTGCCGTCTCATATATGTATTCAGTATTTGTTTAGAACTTATCGTGTACTTTTTGGGATATTTTCGAAAAAAAATGAATGACAGATGATCTAGAAAAAAAAATGGTCTCTCATAATATATGAGACCGAAAAAAATTGGTCCACAGTCTGAGACAAATCGGCCTAGAAAAAATCACTTTAGACTGAACAAAAAAAAACAACTTCGGTGCTTGACCGAGTCTCAACACTAGTTACGATGTGGATTTTCAGTTTCATTTTTTAACTGCAAAAATACATAGGATTTTCATCACTAGCTGTCCTTATGATTATGAACTTCCTTTTCTACAAGATACAAGCTGTCATTGGTAAATACAAAACCAGATTGAACATTCGTGTATCCTCATAAAAAACGTATGGTAACCGGGAGGATTTGTTACGGAGTTTTAATTGTAATTGTTTGTTGGACTTAGAGTAGAATTGAGGATCAACACTGTCCTTATATATTTCCTTTCCCCCTCGTTGCAGCTGATTGTACTTTATTTAATTAAACATCATGACAGCTAAGCTACTCTCCTTCAAAACATTTTTCTAATCCTAAGAGTTACCGAGTTGATTTTGCATTTTTTTTTTTGTAAAACGTCCATCACTGATAATTACTTGTGTTCCTTATGGCACAACATTAGGGTTCCACGTATGTTGTTATATTGCACATGAGCAGCAAGGAAACTCAAAGTTCTACATGCACGAGAGAGCAGGTACATATTTATTTAGACATCCTTGTTTGACTCAAAGAAGTTTATCTTGTCCGACTACACAATTGCTTGGATGACGGTACTAAGTGGTATCTTAAGAGACCCAAAAGAGTGTTGAGAACGATTAATTTCTTTAACTCTTAGCCCAAACCATATTGTAATTAGATTAGAAGTTTTCCAGATCTCAGATTAATTAATAGTACAGTTTAGATACATTAGTATGGGAAGTGATGAATTCATAAGAAGTGCGTTACATAACTAATATATACGACATTGAGTTCAATTCATATTGTTGTAATGATTGTTCCAAGAGTGAAGGTTTGCTTGTATGCCTGCTATTTATTCTAATAAGGGGTTAAAATAATAAGGAGGTCGATAGCTTAGAGAGTGAAATCTTAGGGGGCTAAAGGAAGGGGATAGTTGTCCATGAGGTTGGTCCCCTAGAACACTACATAAAACCTATGTCTGCTGTTGTTTGAATCTATTTAAAGGTTATACAATTCAATACTTCTTCCACGAATTGCCATATTGCATAATGATATGCTCTGGCAGTTGAGCTCCTCTTCTGCCGGGCATTTTCGTGTTTTTTAAACATACGAGCAGATATTTTATAGGGCCTTATAGGTATCCAGTCTGCGTTTAACTCGCTGTATAATTGAGGATTGCCATCGGAGTAATTCCACCCTATATGCCCACTTATATAAGGAGTGGGATTTGTGTTCATTTCCTTCTTCTCATAAGTGCTTGAGGCTAGTCTAATAAAACTATGCTGCAATTCTCCAAAATATTATTAAAATTATCAGGGTGACAACGTTTATTTTCCTTTTGTATTTTATTTAAACAGAAAAGAGGCACAAAATCAGTTGGTAAAAGTTAACCTATTCCTCTTCTCCAAAACATTCTTGAAATAGTCAGGTTGACCAGGTTAACTTTCGGTTTCTTTTTTTTTTTAGCATACCGGCAGTTTATTTTATTTCATTGAGAGTTATAAGTGTATGTCTCTGTTGGACTCGAAGTAGAATAGAGGATTTACTTCTTTGTTATTTCCTGTCTAATTTATTGCTAAATACGGGTTTCAGGGGCACACACATATCTTTTTTCCTTTTTGTTGGGGGGGGGGGGCTTAATTTTTTAATAGAGGCAACAAAAATTTTTTTATCCCGAAACAGAATTTTAAGAAAATAAAACTTGAATTTCTTTTGCGCGTGCCCCCTGCTTCATCAATACTTTAAAAATTTTGGAGATAAGCCCAAAAGTTTAAAAAGACACAGAGTATGATACCATTTTTTGAATTGAATCTTCCTATTTTTTGGAGGGGGCAGGGCCTTTTTATCACCCTTCCGCATGTACCCTAGGTTGGTATTTATGTTCTTCATTTCATCATTGCATTGCAGCTGATTTCATAAAATGTCATGGCTCTTTTCACAAAAATTCTTCAAATTGTCAGAATTACCAAGTTCATTTTGGTGAACACGGCAGATAATATTATTTGTATCTATGCTAAAGACATCACTTGGAGTTGTGCCTCTATTTTGAAGGTTTGAAACTTTAGTTGAGTTCAAAATCGTACCCCTAATTTATTACTCTAAAATCAAGGAGGACACCCTTTTACTAATTTTAGTCTCCTCCAAGTGAATTTTTAAATCATTCCTTTGTTGACTTTCATATATGTATACATTTATCAAATCTGGTGACTTGCATGAAGTTCCAACAGTGTGTTTTTTTTTCTTTCAAGTTATAATATTTGCAACTCATGCCTGTATAAATATGCCGCATAGGCAAAGGTCTATTCTGTATACATAAATACTTGAAGTAAATATTAGTATTACTTGTACAAAGAGACGATTGATTAACTTATGATAAATTAATAAATGGTTAATCTTAGATATAATGGGTGAAGTCAACTGAAATCAATTTTATTTTCAATATATGCCTTTAAAAAAAGTGTATCTTGCATTGTATAAGTGAGATCTGTTTCGATTTTGTACTATAAAAACTTATAGACAGTTTTGTGATTTAGAGGAACAGGATTATTTGAGCGAGTGTCAAAGATACAGCCTAGCTAAGAAAAAATACGCCACATTCTACAGTTTATCGTTAAAAAAGGGGAAAGCACACGGCAGGTGGCTGAAAATGTGATAAGTGTCTATGGTTTTAAACTATATGAGCAAATTACGCGCAGTTTTGGTTTCGTGGATTCTGCACTCGTAATTTTGAGAGGCATTCTATGGAAAGTTTTTACACTTTTTGAAAATTTTTGACATAGTCTCAACAAATTTTTTATAAATTTTGGTTAGGATGTCCATCCCATCAAAGAAACAACATGTGTAAAATTTTAGACTTGGGAAGGTACGATGACCCGTTTGGGATTCCCTCAAAGTGTGAGCCCTTCGAAAGACCTTCAAACTTGAGTAAGACATTATTCTGTTTAGAATAGGACGATTTCATTTTTTTCTTTATACAAAAATGACATATTTCCAAAAAAATATTATGAATACATTATTGCAAAATATAAAAATGACACCCCAGCCATGTTTCAAAATTGATTTCGCCAATTTTTTGTAAAAACATAAACGAACTTATATTCTAGAGGTGTGCAAAAAACTAGATTGGGATCTTAATGAAATCCCCTTTATTTAGGCTTATAACTGGAAAAGGTCATAATCGCCTTTATAGCCTTTTTATTTAAAAACATATACCAGTAGTTGCATAAATACGCGGAGTAATTGTGGCAAATAATTAAATATGTAATAAAATTCGTATGACGTATTTTTTTTAGAATTATATAATAGAGAATTTATTCTGGTATAAAATTTAATATAGTTAGATAATATAACCGCCATCATCTGCTATGAAAACCTCCAAGCGCCCGAGGAAGGCCTTGCACACATTGATGATGTAATGGTCTTCCATGGCTACCCATTGCTCATTGCCGCTGGCCTTCAATGAGTCCAAATTCGGGTGGGGGGGTAGCACAGGCCTTCTTCTCAATTTGCCACCACACACTGTAGTCAAGGGGATTCAAATCAGGGGATTGAGGTGGCCAAATGTTTTTGTTCCAAAATGACATGTTGGCAGTGAGCCAATCTGAGTCATTCCAGAGGTATGGGCAGGTCTTTCAGATCTTTGCCCTCCTTGACAAGCTTCTGGGCCTTGAACACAGTAGTCCTGGATAGCCCAGTGTCCTTGATTATCTCCTTGACAGACCTACCGGAAGTGGCAACCATATGACGTTTGGCCTCGTCATTCATCGTAAACGACCTTGTTTGATGCAAGTAAGAAAAACAAAAGCAAAGCCAAAAGATTTAACGAGTTACTTGTGCTGGAATTTTTTTATTCCCGGTCACGGAATCTGGAGATATAAGCGTTTAAAAGTTAGTCCGCGTATTTATGCAACTAACGGTACAATTATGTGTTTTTTCTTCCTTTCTATTCCTTCTAACTTATAAATATTCATAATCTTATCATATATGTATACAATGGTCAATTATTGCCAGAGGTGGGAACTTGGACTCGAGTTAGACTGGAGTCCCTATTTTGAAGACGATCTCTCAATCAAAGACTTGACTGGGACTCCATAGATAAGTCTTTCGACTTGTCTTGGACTCCAAAGCTAGTATATTGCGGACTCAGTAAAAGCGTTCAAACTATGGGCCCTATATTATAATAATGGACTTGAAATGAGCTTGAATTATATCGGAGGACTCGATGAAAATATTCAAGGACTTGAGATTCGAAGTGGACTTACAGTATAAAAACGTTTTCCTTGTTCAGATTAATGCTGTGTTGTAAGCTGCAGGAGTGGATTAAATATAAAGATTAAAGATATCTGTAGAAAGGATTAAACACCTACTATAATTCAAATGTGGACTCATTACATTTTTGAATAAGGATTTTGAAGACGACCTATCAGATAATAAATCCTCCGTTCTACATGTCATGGCTCATTAAAAAGAAGTAAACTAAAAAAGATATAGTTCCATCAACCTTTGTACCCAAAGCACACTCCTTAATCTAACGAAAGGTGCAATACAAATTTAGCCTCTTCTGACAAAAGATGCATTTAATAATTGGAATTATTAAATACAAAAATAGACGCATTTCACTCCTCCAATCAACTCAACAGTTTGTCAGACATCCAATTAAGGTTCTTTTAAGAGCAACGGCTTACTTTTTATACGTATCAAAATCACAAGAAGCTTCCAGTGCCAAAGTTTGTGTGTATTGTGAGTTCAAATAAAGCTAAGATTGTTGATGCAATTAATAACATTACTGCTTACTTGAAAGTTATTCTTGGGGAGGAAGACTTTAATGTGAAACCCAAAGAGATGATAATGAAAATTGATAAATTGATTTCATCTAATGTCTCGTATACCAATAATTTAAAATTTGCAAATTTTGCCCTCTTGACCATCAATAAGGACAGAGGAAGATTAATATTTACAATGGACCTTGTTCATAAGGGTTATAAGCCTAGTAAAGTTCTATAATGATTTTAAAATTAATTGAATTAATAGCTAAGAAACTTTTAATTTCATAGTTAAAAGCTACGTTCCTTCTGTTAATGAGCAAGAAAATAGGACACGCAAGATACATAGTGCTCCTTGTGCAAATAGAAGTCTGAATAAACTGTCAAATGTATCTCGAATTCATTGTCCAAATTGTATTTAATATCATTGTAATATTTTATAATATTGATGTGGATAAATCTGCATTTCATTTCTTTATTCAGTTTGAAATATTATTTTTACTACAGTAATTTTTTTTTCTGTGAGGGCATTTAAAAAAATTATATGCATATTATTATTTAAACTGGAGTCTTGATTGTACTACTATTGGTTTTCATTGGCTGATGTAATGCTAATAAATTGTTTTCTAGATTATAGATGTTGTTTTATTCAAGTCCTATACTTTTTTAAGAACATTATCTACAAGTATATCAAAATACTTCCCTTTGTTTCTTGGCTTGTCTCCAAATCACGCCCAATTTCAAAGGAGATGTGATTTGGTGAAAGTTTCCCCTTCAGCAAAAACAAAGTTCTGTGATTTCAATTTCCGTACTTCATCCCTCCTGAATAAATCCCACGAACCACTGATTCCACTCTCGACTTGGCTGCGTTGCTGTATTCTCGACATTTAAGGGATAACTCCATTTTAGGTATAAATACACAAAGAATCTGAGTATCTGATATGGTTTTTACATTGTTCAACCTCTTCTTTAATATACTTCACTCCGTTACTAAAGCCTGTTCCCTGTAAAGCATTACACCAAGTACCACATCGAGGACTAACGTCATCTATAGCTGAAAAAAAATCTTGGTCAAAATTTACTTTTTTTGCCCACTAGAGGTGTTATTGTTTGAAGGACTTTGGAGAATCATTTCCTCTTCTCTCGTGAATGAGTCAAGTCCTTTATTGTTACTACTTATTTCGTTATTTGTTGTACTTTTATAATTGTTGCATGAGCCTGGATCAATTATGGAGTAGGAATTAGTTATTTACAACGGAGAAGGCTCGTCCAGTGTTGGGGAAGAGCAGGTTTTAAAACAAAGTATTTTGAAAATCTGCAACAATTTCAAAATGACTTTAAAGAAATAGAGTTAGAGGAAACATTTTCTGAGGTAACAATGTCCTCCAATAAAATAATATCATCAGAAAGAAAAAGATTTCTCCATTTTTCATCAGATGGAAAGGGTCAGCAAGAAATTAAACTTTTTCAATTGGATTAGAGGGATTATTAATTTTATTTTTAAATTCAGATTTAACTCCACAATTTATACCAAATCATCGTCACATAGCAGTATTTTGAGAACACATATCAGTTGAAATACTAGCAAACAAAGTTGTACCTTTATCCGTCTAACGATTCCGGTTCTTGATCCGGAACCATCAAAGTCGAACCAAGACTGCAATATATTGCTTATCGTCTGAGTTCTCGTACTTATTTTTTGGTATATATTTATAACCTTTTAATAATCCATCTGCATAATTTTATGCAAATAAAACACGTGGTTACCCTTATTTATCACGCAACCTTTAATCAAAAAAGAAACTAAAAAAGGCGGCAATCATCTGGTAGTTAGCCAAATAAGTCAACCATCTTCCTGTGGGACTCCCCTCATGGCCTATTTTGAAACCGATTATCTTAAGAAAACTTATTTTTTGGGGCCCCTGCTGGAGCTTGGGCACTACTCACTCTACGTATAATGTAGCTGCGGCCCTGTTTGATTCTAAAATCATTTCCTGGCCCTCTCGTAACGCCTCTTGTTTTAAGTGCCTATTAGCCTGTATAAAAAGAACCGAGACGAAAGACTTGAACCGATACTGGGACCGATAGAACCACTGAATCTGAACAGGGCACACCCTTGCTAACAACATCAATTCCTACCTCTCTTGACATTTTTATTAAGCTGGTAATTATTGAGCCATACTTCATTCACATTTGGAGTAAAATAGTATGCAACAGCTTATTTTCAACTATTAATAAAAACCCCAGGCTTTGGTTGGATCACCTTTGGTATTTGGACAGGTTGATTCTCCCATTATGAAGCCACTTTTTCTGTCATAATCGAGAAAACTTTAATTGAGCATTTATCTAAAGTCAAAAAAGCTTTCCTATCCATCTCTATCATAGTTATAACCTTTACTTTTAGCATATCAAAAACTCGGTGCCTTTCTAAAGGGCTCTTACACATGGAAGAGGTAAATAATCTCTCAATAATTCACAATCAGATTTACCACATGCCATTCTTAATTTGAGAGCGTCTTTAATTTTCCATTTTTCGAGTTTTTTTAGACTTAGATTTTTTGGGAACTCATCATGAAATGTTTTTATCTGGGATCCACTTCCTTTTTGTAAATTGCATAGCTCGTTTCCATTAGTTTGATAGTTTTTTACACGAAGTTATAATGGTATCTTATGAAGGAATTATTACAATCATGACACAAAGACTCAACTTGGATTTCCTGGATCATATATCATCTGGAGAGTTTTCGAAATCCATTTCTTCTTCCAAAGCCCATTGATCTTTCAAAACATCTATATATTATGCCATTCCGTTTTAAACAAAGAGGTTATAGTCGGAACAGTATTGGGCTTTGGTGATATCCTTGGAAAAATCATTTCATGTTCAAAATGATTTTCACATACAGAATGCTCAGCAGGCTTCCAATTAGGAAGACATTTAAGATTTGATATCCATTATTTCTCTTCCTGCGACTTCTTTTGGACTTTTGGGAATGGGAGATTTAAAAAGGCCACCGTTTACTTGTAGCTTCTGGAAATTTGACTCCGTTATATTTTTGTATCCTTAGACGCTACAATGACCCATTATTTTGAAGTAATTTGTTTCAAATTTGCTTTAAAATAATATGTAAATATTAAATATTTAAGACTAGAATAAATTATATGCATATGTTTACTTATTCAAACTTATTAATACTACGTAGTACGTACAATAAATAAATGAGTGACGTCATAGAAAAGCAACATCCTACGAAAATATTATGACAGATATTGACCATACTATTTCCTCAGGCTAACAGTATTCGATGCACTACTTGGCTTATTGCTTTAGTTCGTAGGCTTTAGTAACGAGGGACCCTGTTTCAAAAGAGACTCTAAGGCTTAACGAAGATCATTGGAATGGTTTTGGGATCTATGCAATATTTTCTGAAGTATCATTTCTTTTTGCCAGAACCTTATTAACTAACAAAGTAAATCAGCAACTTAATAAGATTTTATTTTAACAAATTATTCACTTTATATCAATCTCTATAAAACTAAACTTTATTACTAAGTTTCAAAGAAGAAATGAGTCAATATGTTTTGAACAAAAATGCAAATAAGTATCAACAAGAAAATACAAGTTCTCAATTATTTTCAGCCCATGAATTACAATCAGTTATAAAATGTACGTCATACATCGAACCTGATCATGAGCAAACAGGATAAAACAAGAAAAAACCACTCAAATACGTGTATATGTTCGAACTTACAATAATACAGGTTGGAAAAGTGACGTACAATGTATTACAAAAATTGTAAAAATTAATATATATAATTTTTTTAGTAAATAAGACAGAATTTACTATTATGGCGATTATGACCTTCTCCAATTATAAGCCTGAATGAAGGTGATCTCATTTTGATTGCCAAGGAGATTAACATTAATATTAATAAAAAACAAAAAAGAAATTAAAAAAATCCATTATAACTAATGAATTTCTTTTGAGTGCATCTTAAACATATATACCCGGTAAAAACATGAAACTTACACTCATGGAAAGAAAAAGAAATTAGCCTGCCATTCTTTGATTATACATTTAACAAAAATATTTATTTATCTTCTTCTGATACATTCTCAATCCCAAATTGGTTTAATTTATTGAGCGGCCTTTAGTTTCACAGATGGTGACAAGCCTCTTGCAAAATGAGTTGCAATTATTGCTAATCAACTTCTAGTCCATGGCAGCCCAGTCCTCGTCGACAGAGGTCTTCATGGCTTCAACGTTAGTGTGACAGATTCTACATGCCCTCTTCTCGACGTGCAGCCAGAAAGAAAGTAATGGGGATTGACATCCGGACTTTATGGTGACCACATTTTCTTGTCCCAGAAAGTGTTGTTGTTAGCTAAGAAGATCTGAGTAATTTCAGCAGTGTGCGCGGGCCCCCCCATCTTTCTAAAAGACGACGTTGCCGTCAGAGGAATTTGTATAGGCCCATAAGTTAGCATTGAAAAAATAGATTTACAACTGGGCCAAAAAGACCTAGGTTGTTTCCTTTTTGATGGCGTCCTTGAGGGTATCCGTATGAATAATAGGCTTCTGTCCGGAGCACTTCGTCTTCTATATGGTCTCCTTATGATCTATCTTCTTCTTAAGATTGTAGACGGTCTTACGGCCCGGCAACCTCTGTTGGATTGTAACCAACGCGAAGAAGAGTTGATGGCCTAAGCCTTGAATCTCGCTGCGATGATATTTCTTGTTTGATTTGAAAAAATCAAAATGCAGCATGTGCTTGAGATACATGACTACCTTTACAATTACAGACAGTTGGAATTTCCTTACACTAAACCCCTCAAATTAATATAATAGAAGTGTGTAAGTTTTAGTTTTCAGCCGGTAATATATATATTAATAAATAACGTGTATCTTTGTCTAATTGTTTCGCTCTCCGAGGTAAACTCACAAACAGGGAAACTATACAGTCTGAAATTTGTCAAATTTACAATTTTATGCTATGATTAACCTATAAAATACTAATTTAAATATTTATTTATTTTAACCTTTTTATGTTAATGAACCAAAATTTTTACCAGAGATGTATATTCTACAGAAACATTGAATTTTCCACATCCTCTTCCAGCTCATTGGAAAGTAGTAATAAAGTGTTTTTACCAATGTCATGAATTGCATCATAATTGAATTAGAATAGGTGGGCTCACACTTGATATTTTTATAACATAAAATTGACAAATATCTACTAAATCTTAAATAAACTCCATCAAATCACTTTCAAAATAATAAAAGACCCAATATTTCAAATGATTACTACTTTATAACCAATGATAAACTGTGATATTTGAATATTATCAAATTAAAATGTTGCCAAAATTCCTGGGAAATATTTTTGGATCGATTAGGTAAAAAAAAGGGATGTTCATTATAAAAACTATTTTAAGATTTCCGTTGTTATAGTATATTTTTTGTCTACAGTAGGGGCGTCGCTAGCTTTCATTCTTGGGTGGTGGGAGAGGGGGGTTTAGCCCAAAAAATTATCAATACCGTAATACAATTACTTATACAAAAAAATTGTTTGCTATATATACTGAGTTTATAAGCTATCTGATCCACAAAAAGGATTATTTTTCAAACGCAACTTTCTCTCCAACCAGTTATCAAATTAAACAAATAAAACCAAATTCTAAAAATTTGATAGATTATCATTTAGTTTATTTAATAAAATCATTTCCAACCTTAATTACTGTCTATTACGAGGCCAAAACGCTAGAAGGCCTTCGCCACTTGGTATCTTGGTCAATCCTGTAACTATTTTTTGATCCGACTGATAAGTTCGTCTGAAGTTTTACAGGGACTTTGGTTGGTTTGTCATTCCATCACGCCCACACACAAAAAAAATCCAATAGATTCAGTTCCGGTAATTTTGGAGGCCAAAACTCCGGTGATATGAAGTCGTCAAAGTTGTCTTGGCCATTTGAGACCTCAGCCACCATTGCTGTTGCCACAAAATCATCTTTTAAGGCCTCAAATTCCCTTTTAATCTTGCCATCAAACATATCACTGAATCCAAGAGCTCGAGCAGTTGTTATGTTGTTGCTCCCGGCGTGGATTCCCCGGAGGGCTCAGTACCTGTTTTAAATATTTCGTACAACGAATATTCGTAAATTTATTGGTGGCTTAAGCTCCTTCAAAAGATTCTAGTGACGCCATTGGTTCTACACTATGGAAATACGATTGTATAGCAATATGATAACATACATTTAATACTAAAGGTGGTTTCATTCTAGAAGCGAGATTCTTAAGTTTCCTTCAAAATATATAGTCACTATCATGGTTAGAGATGAGAGGAGCTTGCGTATATCTATAAAGTATCTAAATTTGTATAATTTTCTTTTTTGATCGATTAGGGACAAGAAAAGTAGGATGAACACAGCAAAACATAGTATAATAAAATTTAGAAATCAAATAGTCAAATAGGGCTTTTATTGTTATAAAACTTGGTTGTTTTGGCCCCCAAAATGGCCGACGTCAACATTGCTGACGTGTTTGAACTCTTTTGTGAATGGAATAATTTAATATTTCCCTTTTCCCTCCAAAATAATCATTTTGAATAGTATATGTGATCAATTCAAACTTTTGTGTTTACAGTGGTTACCAGGGGGTCTGGACCCTCCCAATATTACCGGGTGATCCATTGAAATCTAAACAATTACTAATTCAATAACTAATGAAGGTTGATTGATTGAATTTAATTAATATTTCGATATATTAAAGCATAAGCAATTAGTTACAAAAAAATAACACATGAACATGATTGACGAACTTCTATTTGCGCACTCCAAGAAGTTTGGTGTTTCCAGGACCACGGTCTACGCTGTCAGCAAGTCTGAAACGCTGGGGAGGAAGAAGGGCTCTGTCAAAAAGGTCAAACTGAATCCGATGGAGTTAAAGAAAAAAGCCATGGAAGAGGTTTCGGGTTTCACAACAGACTTTCCAGAGAGCTGTTAAAAAAGGGGTGTAAAGAGCCTTGGGAGGATGGAGAGCCCACTTTTGACACCAACAATGAAAAAAACCCATCTCCTCCGTTGCAAGACTCTTTCAAATAAGTATTTTGAACTCTTTTTAGACACTTTTGGCCCATTACAGTCCTGATGCAAACCCCCTACACCTTTTTGAAGAATGTCGAGGGGAAGGCCTGCAGTGTCTGTCATCTCAACACCGAGACCCTCAAAGCCACTGTCATCCACGACTGGGACGCCATGACAGAGGACTTCGTCTACTGCGTGTGCCAGGCCTTCTATTTATAGTATTAATTTTGTTAAATTTTATTGTTAAGTGATAAATTATATCTTGTTAAAGTTTAAAATTCCAAGTGTATCTAACATTGATCTTAATATATTTTACTTGTCCCTCGACATTAAAACGTTTTCTACGCCTTGGTCTTTTCATATCTATTCTCATAAAAATGAGACAATAAATATTTCTTATAAAGAACCTTTAAATTATGTATTTCAAAATCCGAAAGATGATGCAGTAATAAACAAGTAAGTATACAAACTACTAATAAATAATATTACATGAAGATGGCGCCACTGTCTTCAGATATGAAACCAAACAACTAATAAGTAAACATGCTCATGCTCAACGCCATTAAAACTGGTAAAATAGAATAGGAATCAATATAATAACTTATTATTTTGCTTAAATAAATAGAAAAAAATTCGGGTATCTCTGATAATTATGATGATATTATCTATAATTCTTATAAACGTGCTTATCCTTGCTTATAAAGATGTGGCCTGTATCCCCGCTCATGATAAATACTTTGAATTACTCATAACCTGCCTTGAACTATGTAAGATAGTTATTATTTTTTTCTAATTTTCAAGAACACAACTTTTCTCCATAAATTTTTATTTTTTCTAAGAATAGTTTTTGTGTCATTTATTTCGTGATACAATGCTCCATAAGTTGTTTTTTTTATAATTCTGAAGGGATAAAAGTAAGTATAGTTGTTAATAAATCAGTTGAAGGAAATCGTACAATCGACAGACGTGAGTCAAAATTGGACAATTGTACATATCTACCTAATATAATGGGTGGGAATTTTAGATCTGCAAAAAGTTTAGACCTCAATATCTTGCCAACTCCGAGATATACGAAGATCGTCTGAAAAGTTTTTGACCTAACAAAGATAAAAGATTTTTTTTATACAATTTTATGTTTATTTTTTCAAAGAAGTCCCCTTGTCAATCTGCACACACCTCCCAATCCTGCTCCCATCTCTGTGTCCCGTGCAAATGGTACTCGGCATTTTTCTCTGGAAAATAATTGTTTACAAACACTTTCAGTTTTGTGCTCCATTAGTCAGAGTTGGATTGACTTAGAGGCCTCATATTTTAACAAAACAAGCGATTTCTGCTATTATTTGAATCTATTTAAAGGTTAAAGTTTCAAATACTAATAGTTAATGACAGCTCCATACTCAATTTTCACAAAAGCACACACATCAACTTACTCAAATGACTGTTACATAACAACTAAGCATCCAAAAAAGCTAAAACTTTGGTAAGTAGCTTTCAACAGGTGGTAGATAGATGTTACTAGCTATTATTTACGAGTTCTGCTACTTTCACGTTGAGGTCGTAAGCATTTCAGACCACCCTTATATGTTATTGAAAGTTTGCTTATCAGATTAGGCTGAAAAAATTGTATGTTAAAATGCAGAATCCTTGAGACGTCCTCAGAGTACAAACGCCGTGCTAGGGGCAAATTAACTCCATAGATAAGGATGTTAGAGAACAATAAATTGATGTAAAGAGATCCGGTGTCAAATTATAGTTTTAACCTTCTGCAGTTTGTCCCAATTGGGTAATTAGAACAGGATTTATTTCGAAAAAACACATATTTTTAAGAACTTTCTGTCTTAGAAAAGGAAATATGGTCTCCTCACTACCCGGATCTGAGCCTTTTGAACTATTCTCTGTTGGGTGTCCTGGAGAGAAAGGACAGTATCGGGTATATAACTCTGTTGACTTTATTCTCGAGGGAGTGGTAAGCATGGACAAGGAGTTTTCTATCAAGGCCTGGCCAGTTTGGAGACTGTTGTTGAAGCTAGAGGTGGTTGGTTTGACTGATTGACTTTCCTACGGATCCCGAGATGTACGAGAAAAAGATTACTGAATGCCTGAATTAATGTTTGAAAATGAATTGTTAAATACTTATCCTTAATTTTTCCGGATTTAAAATCCCCCATTTTGTATACATGAGTCATTTCTTGGAAATTTACCCTTCTTTAATTTTTTTCCACCGGGTTTGAATCAAATTTAGTTAGACAAATAACCTATTATTGGCAAACATAAAAATAAAACTTCAGACTTGTTCCTTGATCAAAATCTGAGTTATAAGCATATTTTTATGATGAATTTGAACAAAAATCGCCTTGAAGATATTTGCGTTTTGGATTGTAGTTCGCAAACCAATCATTTGATGGAGGCACGGTTGCATAAAACAATAGCTATCAGATGATAGGTATTGAGTTATGCAACAAAATACTTAAGACCAATTTTTTGTATTTGGTTATGAAAAAATATGGTTGACCTTGACCATATTTTTTTGCCTTAAATGTCTCAAACAGTATAATGCATATCTTCTAGTTTTGATAGAAATAATTAAAAAACAAGACCAATATTATATTTATTTAGGAAAATAGATGAAAGTGGTAGGTCAATGGGGGTTGAAGAAATGAGTAGTCTTATTTATACATATATTTAATATGGACTTATCCTCGCTCTTATTTTGTCTTTACAAAATTAGCATCCCTCCATATACTTAATCATTACAACTTAAGCTAACCAGTTAAGGAGCATTTAAAAAAAATAGACGGCTAGACGACTTCAAAAAACCACCAATGAAAGAAAACTCACATGGGTAAAAATGACGTAAGGCATTATGTGAATTATTTATTCAAGAATTTGCCAAATAACTAAAATTCCAAAGTTTTTTGTTCCATTTTTCAATCAGTTACTAAAATCATTTACAATGTATAGTTAATGTCTACTTAGAAAGTAATTCCGGACGATCATACAAATTCAAAGTTGTATATCAACGTAACAGTGATTCTTGTGATGAAAATTAGGTGCATTTTTAGCTCGTCCATTTTTTTGGAGTTGCCAACATGAAAAGTTAGTTAGTTTTTTTTTTCCTAAGCTGTTGTCATTATTATTAACTCTTGAGTAGTGAGTTTCCTTTTCTGCAACATAAAAATCAACAATGATACATATATTCGAAATCGGACATAAAAATTGCAGTGGTCATTAAAGACGGTAAATAACCTTGAAGATTTGTTGCGGAGTATAATTGTAAGACCTTGTGGACTCAGAGTAGAATTGAAGATCGACATTGGAGTAATTCTTGCCAATGTCTTGTTCATTTCCTTTTCCCCCTCCTCCTTTGCCACAGCTGATTGTAACTGATCTAATGAAAGTCATGAAAGCTAAGCTGCTCTCCTACAAAACATTCTGCATGTTGTTAGGCTTATCATATTGTTTTTCGGTTTCTTTTTTTAACATGCCAAAAATGCAGGGCTCTAAGTCAGTAAATAAAATGTCCATCTCTGACTCCTACACACAATTTTACAATAATATATATCATAGCATTTATAAGTACTATTGAGTCATTTAAGTATAGAGACTATAAATATAGATTTAATTTATGGCTTAGGTAGTTATTAGTGATATATATGCCAGGTATAGGGAAAATATTTGGAATATAAAATAGAGGGTTGATCTTATCTAGCGGTAAACATGCTATTATTTACAAATTTTCCAGAGTAAAATTTAAACAAGGGCTTTGCTAGGACATTTATTTCAACAAAATCATCTAAAAATAGTGTTCAGCCCTTATAATTACCTCAATACGAGGCATCAATCTCTGGTAGATCTTGACTATGTAGTCATACTCAAGCTTGGTCCACTCCTTCTCGATGGAAACCTCTAGAGACTGGACACTCCTGTGAGGAGTAATACACACCCAGATTGAGTAGTCCAAGAGGTTTGCGCCTGTAGATGAGGGCGGCCACATGTTGAGGTCCCAAAGGCCACGGAGCTCCGTCTTGAGTGAAAACAATGCTGTCCCTAAGCTTTCCTATGGCCCAAAGTACCACTTTCTTTCCCTATAGTTCATCTGCAATGAGCCGCTCCTTTCCACAAAAAGGGTGGGCAGACATTGCCTGCTCTGGCCACGACGTCTAAGACCATGGTGTGGTGAATAAGAGTCTAGCACGATAAACAATGACCATGACATATAATAAGTGCAATTTTATTATTTATTATAATATAAACTCCATAACTTAAATTCAGGACCATCCATTGAAAATAAAAGTCTATGCAGTAGTGCCCCAATGCATACAAGGAAATCAGAAATTAATTGATTCCTGAGCACAGAGAGGATCTAACTTTCTATATTCCCAATTAATACCAACTAATTATAATCATACCGATGATTGATATACCAGGTGTCCGGAAAGTCCTGACTGATTTCTAACTTCCAACTTCATTAAGATCTACAAGGACTAAAAGTAGAGATACAGAGAAATGTTTTTTATAAAAAAAACTTCACTTGGTTATAATCTATAATATGTATTTAACAATTTGGCCTTTAGTTTCCATAACAGCCACAACACGGGGACGGAAGGAGGAGCATGTGTTCTTGATGTAGGTGGGGTCCATCTTGGCCCACGCCTTGGTGATGCTGGCCTTGAGAGCTTTAGTATTGCTGTGGCGTTTTTTGCAAGCCTGCCTCTCAATGTGAGCCCAGATGCTGAAATCCAAGGGGTTTAGGTCGGGGGAGGAGGGGGGTCAGAAGTCCTTAGCCCAGAATTCCACATTCTCCTTCAACCCCTTCTGGGTGTTCTTGGCTGTGTGTGCGGGTGCCCCATCCTGATGGAAACACACCCTCTTGCCAGGATACTCCTTCCTGATCCATGGGACTACCTTGGTCTTGAGCACCTTGATGTAGTCCTCCGAGGTGAGCCTGTAGCCCTCTCGGAAGAACACTGGAGGCATGGCTTTACCATCTGAGCCTACAAGTCCAAGCATCATGATGCTGGCTGGGTGCTTGGTCATGGACACATATTTCTCAGATCCCACATAACCATTAAGGCTAATGTAGCGATCATTTTTGCGGTTGAAGACTGGATCCACTGTAAAATCGGAAAAAATGAGAATTCTGTGCCCATTGCTTTTCATGTTGTTCAAAATTTTCTTGCATCGGATGTATCTGGTCTTCATATTGGCTATGGACAACATGGGACGGGTGGTGCGGACCAAAGACTTGCCCCCAATGTCCTTGACAATGTTGGCAGCAGTAGTCTTACCCATGTTGTTCTTCTTGGCAATTGTTCTGATGCTCAGAAGAGGGTATATCTTGATCTGGGCCCTGATCTTCTTCTTAGTGGCCTTGGTGGCCTTTAAGACAGGTCTCCTACTTCGAAGCTTGTCTTCAAGGCTTTCCCCCCTTGTCCAACATCCTCTTGATCCTGCCAATGGTGCTGGCAGACATGCTGGTGGCCTCAGAGATCTCCTTGTGGCTGATTCCTGCACGAAGCAGAGCAGCTACTTCATGTCTTTTAGCATCCATCCCAAAAACAATTATATATTTCGAAATGTTATTGAAACAAAACTTGTTAATCTGAAAACGGGCTTTAACTTTTATTTACGCAACATTTATGCAAAAAGTATCTGAAACCTCGAAAACGCCATCGAAGGTACCGGTCAAGACTTTCGGGATATCCGGTATTTATATCTTTTCTCGTGGAGCCCTATTTAATAAAAAGTTAAACGTTAAAAAAAAGTAAATTATTATGTCATTTGTTAATGTAATCCCTATATACATAATATGCATTAGAAATTGGAATCGGCTGAAATTTCGATGTTAGTACATCCCTTATTAAAATTATCATTCCAGGTAATTAAATATCCCTGATATTTACAGGAATATATTCCTCTTCTTTAGAAGAGGAATATATTCCTTTGTATTTGCTTTTTATAAAACTTTAATAAAATAAATTAAATAATAAATGTGCAAAAAAACTTTTTGCATGAAATTGCATACCATTGCATATATGTATCTTATGTGCAAAAACAATAGAGTTTTTAATAACTCCTAACATCTCATTAACACTCTTTAGTAGGGGAGGCTGGTGTTACTCCAAGGTGGGTGTACTTATACTGGTCAAATTGTAGGACAACATACCATTGACTGTTTGTATGGTAAGATATTTGGTTTAATATTTTGGCTTCTCATTTTTCAAAATTTTAGCACTCTTTTTTTGCTCATTTGGGCTAAAAACATAGCTCAAAAATCTTTAGTCTATTTATGACTCAACCTAATATTTACAATCGTTATATAAATTTTTATGATTGTTGATTTTTTTATGTTACAGAATTGGGGTCTGCTGCAAATGTTACCCGTCTCCCCTAGAATTACCCACAATAACTATAAGAATCATTCATTAGTAATTTTTGTATATATGCATGATAAGCTCTTGAAACCAAAGGTTAAACTCATTTTCATATACTTCTAATCATAATAAAAAACACTTACTTCCACAATATATATTTAGAGCCAAGAAAGGCTAATTATCAGCCCAATAAATTAGCCCACCTATTGTTTGTTTTGTTTTGTTTAAAAAATGAGGTCTTATTATCATGTTTATCTATCTATGTATGCAGACCATTATTTCCGTATTCCTTGTTTTGAATAATGAAATATGAGGAATTGCTTGGGTTGAAGGTTGCCTGATTTTATTATTTTATAAAGAGGAAATAAATATCATTAGGAATCCCGCTCATAAATGGTTGTCGCACTCAAATTGAAAGTCGATTGTGAGATAATAAAAACTCATAGTTGACATTTTTTCTTTTCTCGGTTTTATTTAAAAAAAGGTGATGAATGTGCGTGTGAGTTGATCACTAATTTATTAATTTAGATCAGGGGTTATCAAACTGCACACTCCACAGATTTTTCAGGAGTGTTCTGTACAGTGTGGGAGGTCAAATCGTGGACTTTTTGATGATGAAAAAATAGGATAAACTTTTGCAAATATAAAAATAAGTTCAACATTGAGGCTTTATAACAGACATCTTTATTGATATAGCCTTTTATTTATAAAAATGATACCCTTTGGCGGCTACTATGACCTCCAACCTAGGCCTTAACCGCTGCAGCACTTCTTGATGAAGGCATCGGACTTTTCCGCTCACTTCCGCTCAACGGAGATCTTTAGGTCTTCCAAATTTTTGTGAAGGGTTGCACAAGCTCTCTTCTGGACTACGCCCTTAAATGGCATAGCCAAGGGGGAACAGTCTGGTGAGGACGGTGGCCCAATTTACCCATAATGCTATAACCATGTCAACAATTTCTGGCCTCTCTGGACCTGTTTGGCATTAGTTGCTGTCAAAAGCAGTTGCCCATGTTGTCGCAGATAAAAGTCCTTCCCCAATCCTTTACAAACCTCCCCACAGTCCAATCAGTTACATTGAAGGTTTTAACATATTGCCTCATCAACTTTGCCGGACTTTTGGAGGTTATAGTCCCCACGTCCTCCATGATCCCGATTTTCCCGTGCCAGTGGACCAGACCAGACCAAACGCTCTGCCAGACTCTGGAAACATCCTTAATGATATCTTAGAAACTCATTTGGGCGTGGTGCAAATCATATATCCTTTGCATTTTCGTCTCCATGCTCACAAATGTTGTTTTTTGTTATCTTAAAGATTTTTGATATGATTGTTTTTTACACAGAATAGTCCTTACTTTTTAGTAACGCTGCCTAGTACTTTAAAATATTCACCCTAAAGTAATCTTGATCCATTTTACCTCGTACAATGTAGTATTCCTTAAATATCTATTATGTCCAGTCTAGTTATGAAAATAAAGAAATTATGTTTTGTTTTAAAGCCTTAAACACTTATAAACTGCAGAAATCTATGTTCATTATACTTCTTTTAGATGACTTATTTGTCTACATGTGACACTTAATTATAAAGTATTAGTTCTTATTTGTCAACACAGTGGGCACCCAAAACTTGCAGTAACATAGGCTTTAGAGACCCTAGTCATCTCCATCTGGACTGCCTACAACATCAAGAATTCCATAACAGCCCTATACAGTCAAGAAGAACCTAAACTTTTGCAGCAACAATAGATGTATATTACTTCTGACCTGCCCCCATGTGGCCCTCCCCCAGCCACATACCTCAATTGTCTTCGCTGTCGTGGTGAGACAGTTATTGATTGTGAAGGAGGTCATATTGAATAAAAAAATATAGCTTATTAGAGTTACTAAACATATTACAAATTGGACTTGAGTTGTCTTTATTTGATTCCATAAAAATAACTTTTTTCGTAATTATGTCATGTTACTTCAAGTTTTGAGTTCCTAGGAACTATCTGTTGTATTGTGAGTCCGCTCAGACTGCATAAAGGATGTGACTTATATATTATTTTTGAGACAATCAATCACACTCTCTTTTGCAAACATTTTTCGTGCGATTATTCCATTCGCTAATTTCGTAATTAAAGGTCGTTTGTTTTAGACTCTTTATAATCCACTCTGAGTTATTTTTTGACCTCCTCCAGAGAGCCAAAATGGTAGAAGCCAATTGCCTATTTACTTCAGGTACAGAATAAAAAAGTCCGCTGATCCCATGTTTGGACTATATACCACTATGCAACAAAATTCCGATCTTGGAGCACATGCTGGCGAAAACTTACATTTTCATTGTTGTTTTTAGCCGTTTAGGCCTTTTGAGCTTTTCTAAAAAACACCAATTTTAAAGTATATTTACGGTTTAGAGCTATATTTCGAAGGGAAATACCTATACATGTAAAGGCTAGTCCAGACAAATAGGAAAACATTTCAAGGCTTATAACGAACGAACTAGATGGGGGTAAAATCCTATTTTATTTTCTATTTGTAAGCTATATTTAATCCGCCTTTCTTGATAACCTCAGCCGTAGTAAGCCGGAAGCTGTGGCAGATCTGGGCAACCTTGTGAGGATCCAGCATTGCTGTTGTAGTGGTCAGGTTTTGCAGTTTTAATTAACATTCGCAGGATGGATTAAGTAGCGTAAGGAGGAAATTTCACTATTCAACAAAACTGTGCACTTGCCCAACAAGCCAAAAAAGTACAGGATGTTTTGGCCAGAAAATGTTATCTCTTTAGGAGGCCGGATTATTGGCCAGCAAACAGCTGGACCTGAACACATGTGATTTGTATCTTTGGGGAAGGGTCGAGCATGAGGCCTGTGCCGAATATTATTCGTTTGTGGATACCCAGAAGAATTCCATTACCCGTACAGCGACAAATCTTGATCCACACAAAGTGACCTATGCTTTCCATTGCATTATGAACGATTAATTTTCATTAATTGTAGCTTCCAAATAATAAAAAAATAAGGGTCTACGTCATTTAGTTTGTTTGTTATAAGCCTTTAAAAACTTTCCCCATTTATCTGGACTACCCTGTAGATAAAAATTAAAGGTAATAACAATTAATAAAAACATTCCAGCATTCAAAAAATAAATTATTGATTAGTTATCTTGAATAAATGTCCTACAACATGTATCTAATAATATACAAATCAGGTAAAATAAAGGATCATATTTGGAAGTAAATTCCTCAATTGTTAATATGACTAGGAAGATGAACCAGTTCTCATCAGCATTTTCCAAGGCTTTTAAAAAGGCAGAAGGAAAGTCTTCAAGGCAGTCCCCCCCTTGCTAGTAACTAATATATAAAAGTAGTATGTATTTTTGAGGTCAGCTATCGATTTTTCAGCTTCTATTTAGTCGGCTCTAAGGGGCTTAATTATAGCCGTCTAGGCGACTACTTTTTTCCACACTAATTTCCACCAATAGCATCCACATATTTGTGGTACGTATTACTGTTATGACTCTTTACCCATGTGGATTTTATCGAACCTTTCAAAAGAAATGTATATTGTGACAATAATTACAGACTTGGAATAAAATATTACTTATTCCATGTAACATATCTAGATAAATGTCAATATTTATTGACAATATAATACTCGTGGTTTTAAGAAAATTATCCTGAAGGCAAATTACTTGTGTGGAAAATTATCCTTGACGAAAATTACCCGTCATTTATTTATAAAAGTTCATTTATAATCATCGATTACTTCATTTCCAACATTGCATTTACTTTGTGGTGAATTTGAAACAACGTTCAATATACTTTTCAGTGCCTTTTGTCATATTTTTCTCAAATATATTGACTTTTAGTCATTGGTTTTCCTTTGTTTCAAAAATATACATTTTGCAACAATAGGTTTGACTTTATTGAATGCATTTGATCGATTGGTACACTTAATATTTATAGTATATAAGCCCTATATTATGCAACTATAAGGGATTTTTTATTTTATTGCCTACATTGCGAACAAATTTCCAAAAATGACAATATTTTTAAAGAAATACTTTGTCTTTCTATATTCTAAAATAGTAGGTTAATATATCGAAATTTCAATTACAAATACATTAAAATGCATTTCTTTTGAGTAGATATCTAACAAAGAAACCAATTTTTAAAATCTTTTTTTTTTTTTTTTTGCATTTTCAATGTTATTTGAAAAGCAAATGCAGTTTGTCTCTCAAGCAATTTCCCGTGCACAAATATTGGTCATATCTTATGTCAAAAACAAGTCATCAGTCTTATTTAAAAGACTTTAGAATGTAAACTATGGCACTGACAATATTTGAACCATCTTGTCCAACCTTTTAATATTTTTTTATCATTGCAAAAAGGCATCATTTTAGTATTATACAAGATTTTATAAACAGCTATAAATCTGACAGAAAAACGAAACGTTTACATTGCCACAAATCATTGACTCAATTTGTCGAATACTGACACAAATGGTTCTTCAATTATTAAAATTGAAGAACCACTGTTTGCATCTAATTATATATTCGTATGGGGAGACAGTTGTCTCGGGTGCTCGGTGGAGTTATCCTGGTGCAATTTTCTACTCTTGCTTATTCAGCAATAGTTGCTCTTTGAATCGCTTCCATGTTTTTGTTGATGTTTTAACAGTAAATTGGAACCAAATGGTTGCTAAAACCCTCAATCTCTAATAAATGGCTGTCAATTTGCCTTTGTTATTTATCTAGATGATGCTAAACTTTATCCAAATTTATATATTCGACCCTGTTACTCATGGGGATTTAATAGGTGGTATAATTGCACAATAGTTTGAAATAAGTGAATGCCATAAGTAGTCTCTAATGTTGCAATTTGGTTAGGAATTATGGAGTGGTTAGAAACAGTTATAATTACTCTGGCAACGATCTCATTTGTATTGTTTAGCACACTAGTTTATTCTGAATCAATCCTATAGAAAAACTCAATCAAGATTGGTCTTATCTACTAACACTTGCGATGTCCTCCCAACATCAAGGCCCTCAAAGCCACTATCATCCAGCACTCGGGGGACGCCATGACAGAAGACTACATCTGCAGCGGGTGTCAGGCCTTTCGCTCCCGCCTGAAATCCATCATTCCCTCTCAGGCCAGCTACATTAGTTAATAATAGAGCCCAGACAGACACCTCTTTTTTTTTAAAACCTTTATTTAGACAGCAAATGACTTAAAAAAATAAAAATTAGAATTAGCATTTTAAATCAATAAAATACAAGCATAATATTTATAGCAAATATCCTTTTAAACCAACCACTAGCTCTTTTTTTTTTTAAAGTTTTATTTGCTCTTTCAAAAAAGCACCTCCGATCGGTCTAGGGATTTTCAACTCGAACGCTCCTTATCTTGCCACCGCCGAAATTTCCTATGCAACCCCAGGTTCGCCTACAGTTATATTCTTAGCTAGGTGACCCTTTACATTTAATAAAGCATTCCCTATCGCCCGTGCTTTAAGAGTTCTTTCTTTCTTTTTGATGACATGCCCAATAGAATTATCACCATTATTATATTAACTTTATTGTCCTTCAGACCACTCAGGCTTAAACTAATAAATGATCTCATAATTTTTAATTGTGGACATTCCGAAAAAGCGTGTCTAATAGTTTTAAATAATTTACCCCAATCTTTAGATGGAGTGCTGAAAAAAAATCCTGTGGCTATTTGAAATTAAGCTGTGAATTTTTGTCCATCAGCTACTTGGGAAGTCGAGGACATAATCCTATGTATCTAATTACTAGATAGATTTAATTCCCTAATCCATCCATCACACCTTGACGACGCAGAGTCATCTTCTGAATTAGAAAAATTAATTTTCGAATGCCAAGAAACGGGCACATTGTGATGTAGCTTGGCATGTTTAATGAAAGTAAAAGTAAACTTCCTGGTAAAAAAATACAAAACAAAAGCAGACTGATAGCCATTATTACGTATTGTTAGCTGATTTTTTGTCAGACCCTAAGTCCCACCCATTTCAAAGATACATGTTCACGTAAATTCTTTAAAAACAAGGTTTATTTCCAATATTCTTATAAATAATAACCACGGTCATTCCACAATCGTAAGTGGGAGTTGAATTCCAAAGAACCCTTTGTGTTGCAGCAAGCATATGGGAAAAGTAGTCGATATATCCATATTTAAGATCAGTTCAAAGTATAAAATATTCATAGTATGGACTTGATGTTATCACATATCTTCACTCCATGTTGGGTTATATCAACCAAAACTTTCAAAGCAATTTTTGTGGTTATGTCCACAATAGATTTGATTCAACCACCCAATGGATTTTTTGGCCTATTTAAAGCTGAAATGTAATTCCAATGAAAAAGATTATCAAACCAAAAAATTTCCTCTAATATGGCGTCCTCTGCCAATATTGGTAGAGGGATAGCCTTAAACAAAACTTTTGGAATAACAATAGTTCTATTCTTTTTTTAAGGTTAAAATTGCACCAGTCTTTGATAAAATTATTAACTCTTGTTTTTAGTTCCAGCCAATATAATTCTGAGGTGCCAGAGCCCAGCCATGGAATGCCTAAAACAGTTATAATTTCTTTTATAGAATAATTTGAAACCTTTTCCCGGATGCCATAAGCCAATTGGGAGCATCGTAGTCCTTGATTTATTGATTTTCATTCCTGACTTTTTTTCCTACGTTGTAAAATAAGATAAGACAATTTCTACCATTCATTGCAATTGAGTTTCGAGTTACCTTCTATCATCTAGATGTTTTTTTGTCATAGCGGCTCCTAGATCTTCTATTGCAGCTACAAAGAGAAGGGGGCGAAGGACAACCATGCCAACAACTTTACTCAAGTAAATTGGTCTGTTTTCTTTACTTCCAACAGTTACTTTCGATGATCCCGTAGCTAGAAACGCCCTGACATTGCTAAAAAACGGCTTCTTTTGTAGTTTTTTTACCGATCTCAAAATATGAGAACGAGAAAGAGAATCGAATCCTTTTGAAAAATCAATCGCAATAATAGCTACAAAAGGCTTGTTTCTATCCCCTGCTTCAATCGCTGTCTGAATATTCCGAGAAATGTCAGATGTAGGCTCTTCAGTGAATATTAAAGTTTTATGGCAGTCCCTCCCACTTGAGTAGGACTTGGTACATGTGGGATCACCAAGAGATTTAGAAACTAAGGACAGATCTCCTTTATTTGAACCCGAGGCGGTAAAAAAATATTTAAACTGTCTTGGAAGCCAGAAGGCGCAATCATCCTTACATGACGAGGATACTTTAGCTTTGATGTGCTGAAGACATATAACATCTGGATAAAACGGTAATATCTTTTCATTAAAGCTTGGCGTGATATGCGATTCTGGCACCCTCTCTTATTTTGGATTTTTCAAATGCCCATATTCTTTTCAATATTGGTATTATTAAAACAACGATTAGCTGTAATTTTGCTATTACTCAGAGTTGAGAGAATAATTTAAAAAAGATAAACAAAATCAGTAAAAGACCACCCGTCATTTAATCGGAGCTCCTCAATTGCTTAAGACGGTTCTCTTTCTTATTTGGTGATGGAAATGTATCCGGCTTATTTCGTTTACCAACAGATTCTGAACGAAAACGCTTGGATAAAATTTGTTATTTATCAATAAGGCATTGGGGGTTTATTTAGCCTTTTTTCATTTGGGTTCTTAGAGCTACTAATTTCCTTCGCAAATATTAGATGCTAAAATATTTTTATTTTTTTTACAATTTGTCTCTGTTGGAGTTGTATTTTTGCTTATTGTAACCTCTTCTTGGTCAGTACAGGTGGTTACTCTTTCATTATCTGGAATATTTTCTTCACTAGCTATATTTCTCCTCCCATCTGAATGTACCACATATCTGTATTATCTTTAGTCCTGTCAAAAAAATAATG
Organism: Lepeophtheirus salmonis; assembly: GCF_016086655.4. Classification (NCBI taxonomy): domain Eukaryota; kingdom Metazoa; phylum Arthropoda; class Copepoda; order Siphonostomatoida; family Caligidae; genus Lepeophtheirus; species Lepeophtheirus salmonis. Next base: position 50,757,471 of record NC_052131.2, on the reverse strand, counting down.
GAGCCATTATCAGTTTTTTTACTTGTTTCATTAATATCCATTGCATTATTTTGGGATAAAACTTCCTTAACTGACTCAAGATAATGTCCCCCATGTAAAAAACTGATGGATACAACTTTTTTGCAATGTGACCTGTTTCGTAACACTTTGCACATATAATTGACTGACCTGTGTAGCTAATCTCAGTCTTTAAACCTCTAAAACCCATAAATCCTGGAAGACCTCTTTCGTATCAATCCAAGAACAAACTTTGCGTTATTAAGGCCCTTTAATCTTCCATCAATAACAGCAGTATCTTTTGCAGTTTCTACAATTTCGCCAAAATCTTTAAATACATCATCTATCTCACTGGACTTAACATCCTCATGCGGAGAGTGAATAGTTATTTTCTTTTCAAATACAATAAGATTTCCAGACTCTTCTTTACCTTGGGCTCTTAACCCTCTTTAATTCCCCCGTCCCTGTCATTTGCTCCCCTTATTGGAAAGGTATGCTCAACGTGAGAAAACGCAATACTAATATCCAATTCTTTTTTCAGTACTATGACCACCATAAGACCAGATCCAGGACAAATATGAATTCCTTAAAGAAGGAGTATGCCTATCATTAGAGTTTCAAAAGTTACATTTTCAACTTCAGGAACAGTTGACCGTTTAGGAATGCGACCTCCATCAATGCCTGTAATATCATTAATTATCTTCCTTCTAATTGCTTTTGAAGCTAAATCTACTTTCAAAGTATTTAAATAGCCAAATTGTCCACTAGATGATTCCTTTATTATTAAAACGTCAATTTTCCGGAACTTTTTCTTATGTGAAGTGATTAACAAATAAATGCAACCTCTTAACACAAGATCGATGTGAATAAGAATATTTTTCTCATAACTATTCCAGACTGTACGATATGTATCTCTCTAAATATACACACAATATGTCTAGAGTCTCACTTATAATCAAATTCAATGCAAAACTTCATTATGATTATATATTATGGAAGAATAAAAAATCAGAGCGCCAAATAATGACTAGTCACTCTTTTTGTCTTTTCTTATCTCTCTTTTATTCTATTAATTTTGTTGAAATTCTATTTTGAATGTATAAATTATATCTTGTTGAAGTTTAAATTTGAAATTAATTAGATCTTAATGGACCAGCCGGTAATGGAAGGGGGAAAAGTTGAAAGAAATAGTGGAGTATCAAATCCTGGCTCCGAGGTAAATGATAATCCAGATGATGATATTGTTGATGACAGTGCAAGAGAAAAATACAAATTATTAAGCTAAATAAATTGACATGTTACTGATATCAAGTACGAAATCAGGCATTTGTTGATGGATATATGACGTATGGAAGGATTAGAAGTATATTGAGTTGTTATCTCAAGTCCTCAATTTATTATAATATTGTATTGATAATGATTTTGCAGTTCATATTACATCTATATACGTACTAGACATAAATCTATATGATTTTGTTGTTTACAACTTGTACTATGTTAATAAAGTGATTCCAGTTTTCAGTAACATGATGTTTGGGAACAAAAAAACAACTATAAACAACTGATTTTTCTATCACCGAAACAATTAAGAGCATTGAAAAGGGATGGCAAATATTTGGAATCACATCGGAGTCCTTGATAGAATATACATCTATCCTCTCAAGTCCGGAAAAGGGCTTCCAGTACAAAAAGCCAAGGTATCTAAATAAAAATAATTTAAATACGTAGAAAACCACGACTTATTTCATATCTCTTCCATATTTTCTTTATTTCCAGGTGGATAAATATGGTCTCACACATCAAGAAAATGAAGATAGAAGGTTTGTCTTGGTTGATTCAGTGCATGACTTTAAGGTAATGACAGGGAGAAGATACCATGGATTGGTAAAAGTGGAACTCTCCAAGAGCAACTCGAATACTTTTACACTTAAGGCTCCAGGAGTGGAACCCTTTACCGGAGTTCTTCCCTCATCTTCATCCTTAGCTATAGAAACAAATATTTTTGGGAATACATGCCGGGGATACGACTGCGGAGACGCTGCTTCCCTCTGGTTTGGAAAGTATCTTCAACTTGAGAACTTAAGCCGATGTCGTCTTCTTTATCATTGTGACAAAAAGAGTTCTCGATCCCTCATTGATTCAAAACAATTAATGACGTCACTAAGCAAGGTGGAAGACGTTCCTTTCTATGCAGATGGTTATCCCATTCTATTAACGACATCCAGGAGTGTTAAGTACCTCAATGAGGTTCTAAAAAATCAAGAAGAACAAGATTTGATCGTGGATCACAAAAGATTCAGAACCAATATTCATATACAAAATAATGTTCCTTTCGATGAAGACAATTGGACCAGGATCCGTATTGGAAGTGAGGCTTTTTTTCGAAATGATGGACCATGTAGAAGATGCAACTTTACGACAATTGATCCAGTTCATGGCCTGAAAAATGGAAAGAATCAACCTTTGAAGACCCTTTCAACATTTCGAGTAAAACGCGAATTGGGTGGAAACTCTCCTTGCTTTGGAATCAATCTTGGAGTTGACACACCTGGCTCTCTTATAGAAATTGGAGATCCTGTTTTTGTTACATATGTACAATAAATGAAATATACTTTCAATCAATCGGTAATACACTATGTACACTATTAAAATTATTCATTAATTTTGCAAAGTATGTATGGATATTATAGAGCAAAACGGGACGTTTGTGGAAAGGTGAATTCAGGAAGAATCAGGGGTTATACTGTTATTCTATGTATGTTTTTATTAATTCAGATATATCAGGTTTTGATATTATGTAAGCAATAAAAAATACATAAAAAGTTAAACTGTGCATTCAGACCACTTTCACATCTTTTAAAGAGATGTTAATCGCACAAGTTAGTAATATTATCAGCCTGTTAATTTGAGTTGATTCATGGTTTATGTTAAATCTATTTTTACTACGCAAGATGTCGCTTTTTATGATACGACAGATGACATTTTCCCTCATGATATATTCAACTTTATATTTTTTTTTCATAATTTACCGTCTACAAATTCATTGTGCGTCTGTTAGCCTTTAGGGGCTTTAGACCCACCTAAAAAAGTAAGGAATTTTTACTTCTTATTAGGAAAATGTTTCATCATTCAGGAAAATTATGTAAAAGAGCAAAAAGTTATCATTTGAATTTCTTTTACCAATTATTGAATTTTTTGTAAATAGCCGTGGATTTTTGAAATTGTTCTCGAAAAAAAATAATATGAGAAATATAATACTCCTAGGTCAATCCTCAATTCTACTTGGAGCCCGAAAAAGACTTATTCTTATAACTTCGACAGTGGATGAGTTCAAACGGCTGTGGGTCCCAGCACTTTACTTGTACAACCTGAGTATCATTTTCTGATATGAGAAGGGTTCCTTGATGTTCAGGGAAGCGTCAGCAATTATATTTAACCTGTCTCGGTGCCCAGCAGCAGTTCACCTACATAACCGGTGGACCAGTGTGTATTAAATAATATAAAGTTTTTCTAGGTCCTTAGAAACACGGCTGCAGTGGAGTTGAAACTGTTTTGGAATCAAGCACTTCACCTGTACAACCTGAGAGCTGAGGTGTATATTGGGATATTAGGAGGGCTCCTTGATATTCAAGGAAGTGGCGGCGGATAAATTTAACTTGCATCTGAGCCCAGCAGCTCACCTACCCAACTTGTGGACCAGAATATATTATAGCATATCAAAGTGTCCTATTCTAGCATGTTCCTTCATCATTCAACAGTTTTTTCCTCTGAAAATAATACAAATTGCAACGAAATTGCAGACAATAATATTGTTTTGTAATGAAATTATTCACAATCATCTTGCCTACAATGCTTCACGATGATATTACACATTACGATTTTGTCTCACAACGATAACGTTCACAACAATTTTACAAAGCAATGATATTGCCTCAACAATTTGTCATTCTTTTGATGAATAAACGAAGATGTAATTACTAATATGCACCGTTTATAACAGGACAGGTATACAATTTATTGTTGATCCCTTGTCATATTTATATTGGCCATCTTATTTTTTCATTAAATAAATTTTAGCTGTCAAATACAAGTTCTGAGCGTTTTTTAATAGATGTATTTTATTATAAAGGTTAAGCGTACACTTTAAAAAAGTCAATTTACATTTTTGTGTTTGGTGAAGCCAGTTGTGTGTTACAGCGTTTCAAAATGGAAGTAAAAGAAAGAGAAAGAAAAGGTTGAAAAGGTAGAGCAGGCGCATAAATAATGTGTGCTGTGTAAGGACCCAATACAGTATTGAATGGTTCCAAAGATTCCATTCTGGAAATATGAATTTCAAAGGTGAAGCACACCCTAGTAGGACAATTATCGAAAATGTCGATAAAACAATGTAAATCGTCGAGTTGGACCCGCATCTAAAAATTTATTTCATTACCAAAAAAAAACTGAGGATTCGCCAGAAAACCGTTTGGAGCCATTTATATCGGAAAACTATGTTCATTTTATTGGAAAAATAAAAAGTCAACTAATTATTTTCAGTTGATTTATTCAGTTGTCTTTATTATTTAATTTTTGAGTAATCCTTTCCTAAATAGATTCAATTATATTCAAACCCTGATTGAACATTTATGTGCGCTCATAAAAGACAAAGCGTAACCCTGAGGGTTTGTTGCAGAGTTATAATTCTAAGTCCATGTTGGACTCAGAGCAGAATTGAGGATTGACATCTGAGTAATTCTTTCCAATGTCCTTGATTATATCCTTTTCTCCTTCCTCCCTTGTAACAGCTGATTGTATCTGATCTAATGAAACGTCATGAGTATTATTCTTTCTGTCCTCATAAACATTGTTCAAATTGTCAGGGTTACCATGTTTATTTTCGGTTTCTTTTTTTTAACACCCCCATTCTAGGTGTTATAATTATAACTCCTACTCAGAGTAGAATTTAGGCTCGACTTTGGATTAATTACGTAATTCTTCAAACTGTCAGGCTTGCTACATTTATTTTCTGTTTATTTTATTTTTTTTACATACTGACAGGCCCGTACTAGGAAAATTGACCAATGTAGAAAATTGACTTAAAGAAAATTGCCCAAGGAGGAAAATTGTTGAAGGAAAATAGGCAAAGGCGGAATAAATAAAATTTTATCCAACGAGGCTTTGGAACAAATAAAAATTGAGATACAAGTTCACTCAGGTGAGTTTTTTTCAATCTATGCAATTTTTGAGAATCCAAAATATAATTTATGAATTTGTGAATGGAAATAAGGTTGACATTGTTATTGTCAATTTTAAACCAGATCTTTCTTTATTTTCAATCAATCTCTATTCAAAAGGTCAAACAAATAATGAAATAAAACTTTAATATTGTAAATTAAACCTTTTAATGATCAAAGTAAATTTAGCAAAATCAATTTCAAAAAACTAAATAGTCTTCGTTGATTTCAGGTTAATACAAGAGTTTCTTAATCTTAGTTTTAGTTATAATTAACTTCGTATGTTCAATGCAGTCCAAAAATTAGGCTTTTAGTAACAATATTCCGCCTCGGTCAATTTTCCTTGGACAATTAACTTAATTGATTACTGCGAGTACAAGCCATCGTGCCAATTTAGTATAATAGCGTTTTAAATGTCTCAGTATCTCCGTACCACTATAATACCGGTATATTGAACAACACTAGTTGGTATTTAATACATTTTCCCCAATGTCAAACTACTAGCATAGGGTAACCAGCCATGCTCAGGCCAAGGAGAGAGCAGGAAATCTTATTGACTTTTTTTTTTTAAACTTCTTTAATTGATCGATGGAGTTGCACTGATTATGTATACATTAAACATTATAGTAATGCAATTACTCTAACTAAGGTGGGAATCTTCTTTGAACTCCAAATACGTAATCTTCATTTCCTTCTCTAGGAATGACCGGGGCATGAACCTAACATATTGAGTTTAAGAGAATAATCTCTCGCGAGCGCATTCTCCATTGAGCTTCGTCATTCCTTTTTTTTTTTAATACTAAGCCTTCTTCAGGGTAGGAGAGCATTAAATTAGAGCGCGGGTATATTATATATTTATAAGAAATTTATTGTTATGAATTTCTATACAAAAATGTTTTTTAAACTTCAAATAACATAATAAAATATATGTTATGTATCAAAAGAATTGTCTAAATGGAAAGTCCATTTTTTAGTTTAGGAAAAAAATACCGGATCAAAATTTGCAAAGAAAATTAGAACAAACTTTCTTGCATTAATTTTGCAAAAAAAGTAGTAAATAGAATTTATCAGAATTGAAAAAAGACACATCAGCCTACGAATATTTTTTTCGTATTTCAAAAAAAAAAAAAGTTATGGATAATAATGTCGTCGAAAAAATAAGTTTCGTAAACTTTTTTGCAAATATTGCAAAAATTATCTAATAAAATGTTATACAAATTGAAATAACTTTATTGTACTCTTTGAACTTAATAAATTTGTGTACAAAATGCATTGTTTTGTGACATTTCTTCTTAAAAATTTAAATTGACGTTTGATGAAAAAAGAGAAAATAATTTAGAAAATGGCAAATATTTCAGTTAAACATCATTTTTATGTGTCATATTTAATTTTCAGACAAATTTCAACAAAGTTAATTTTATCTCCGAATCCAATACTCCATTGAAGATTCTTTTTTTTTTTTTTTTTTGCACTTGAAAAAAACAAAACGAAAGTGCAATTTTCAACGATTTCTTAGATTGCCGTTAACTTTTTTGATTATAAATAAATTTATAAAACTTTTTTATTCGTTCAGTTATTTTTTAAAACACCAATCACTTTTTGAATTAAAAGTCCACCCTCTATTTAGTCTCCTTGAGCTCCAAAAAACAACTTTTGTGTTTTGGGTATAGAATAAGACCCCTCTATATAACTCTTGCCCTCCAAATAGGCACCCCTGTCTGAGCCTGCATAGGCGCAAAAGAAGTACCAACGCAAAATTTCAGCCAGCGGTCTGGGCACCCATAAAGAATACATAATCACAAACTCTATTACAGGGTGTCCACGATAAATTGGAACTACTTTAAACTTCATCCAGATCCATAATGTGGATATTCGGGGTTAAATCATACTAATATAAAAGGTTGCGTGATGAATACACTATAACTTCCACCACAATTGTTTTGACAACAAACAATAGCCATCATGGAACAAGCAAGGAGAAACACCATCCTCCAATTGGCTCGCGCGGGACACAAGCTCTCTGCTATCTACAAGCTTCTTAACTACCCCAAGACCACGGTGTGCCGGGTCTTCAATGCCTAGAAGATTGAGGAGAATGTCTGCCGCAAGGCCCACGACATGAGAAGTGACCGAATCCGCACTCCCTGCTTCCTTGAAGGCCTCTGGAAGTCCATCAAGGCTACGTCAGGAACTTCCTTGTCCAGGTTGCCCAACAACAGTGGAGTGAGCAAGCAGCTAGTCTCCAAGGCTGTGAATGAGGACCTCGGGTACAGGTCGTACCGAATGAACAAACAACATATCCTCACAGCATCCATGAACGCCACCAGGCTCACAAACGGTAAGCGTCTCCTCAATGACCTTAAGAGCCATGAAGGAAGAATCATCTTCTTCTCCGACAAGAAGAACTGGACTGTCGACAGAAGCTACAGCGTCCAGAATGACAGGTGGCTTGCCAAGGAGAGAGAAAAGATCCCTGCGGTCTTCACCACAACGTTCCCAGCCTCCGTGATGACCCTGGGTGTCATCTGCAGCACCGGTGAGGTGAGGCCTCCTTTCTTCTTCAACCCCAAGGAAAGGGTTAACACGATAAGGTACTGCGAAGTCATGGAGGAGTTCCGCTGGGAGAGAGTTCATATTCCAACAAGACTCAGCGCCCGCACACATCGCCATGAGGACCACTAACCTCTTCAACTCCCACGACATCACTTTCTGGGATCGCAACACCTGGCCCTCCAACTCACCTGACCTCAATCCGTGTGATTACTACTGGTAGGGGAAGTTGGAGAGGGAGGTGTGCAAGGTCAGCCACAAGAGTATCGCAGCCCTGAAGGGCTCCATTACGAGGGAATGGAATGCTGTCGATTCCGCAGAAGTCATCAGGGCATGCAAATCCTTTAGGGGCAGGATGGAGAAGATGGTGGCTGCTGAGGGAGGACATGTTAAATAAATTTATTTTTTAATATCATGCCTAACTTTTTCATATAAACAAATACACACCAAATTCCATTTTTATCAAGCAGGTTGAATTTTAAGATAGTTCCAATTTGTCGTGGACACCCTGCATACTCGTATACAGATTATTCAATAATTTTTGGAAAAAGCTCACAACTGAGATAATTCAAAATTCAACCAATCCACGTCCAGAACAACACTGAAACAAAATAGCAGACAACAAAAGACAACGTATATATTTGTAAAAGGGAGGTAACACTGTTTTTAAAATTGTCTTGTGGGGATTTATCATCGAGTGATTTTGTTATATTTATTTGGATTTCCAGACACTGCAGCTGAAATACGTGACTTATAGCTAAGAAACGCCTTAGTATATTAATTTACAACTCTCACTTTGTAGGAAACTGTTGTTTAAATGTCAGCTTTGTCCCCTCGTTGCAATCCTATCAATCATCTAATTGGATAGTCATTATCACAAAATATCCAAGAAGCGAAGGAATTGTTTGAGTTTAATTACAGAGACACAATTAGAACTATTGCTCTATTGCAAGAGAGTTATAATAGGTATGATACACATAATAATCATTATTTATGGACCAAGAAAAATACATTTCCAAGAATGTTCACTTAATTGTATTAAAGACAATACATAATGGAGGCCTTTAGCAAAAAAATAATAAGTTTATTGGAGTACAACGTGGAATGTCTTTGTTATTTATTTATTTTATGTACCAATGGTTCTCAAATGGGGGTACGTGTACCCCTTAGAGTACTTAGAGGCACTCCAGGTGGTATTTGAGATTTTGAAAGACTATTTTAAATGTGGTACATAACTCAGGGGCGTATAAGGGAGCAGGCTGGAAGGGATGTAGCTCCCAAATTCAGGAATTTTTGCTCTTTACTATAAAACTTAATATTTGAATTTTTTACCAAGGAATTTAATATTTGAATTGTTTCTCAAAAAAATTTAATTTTTGAATTTTTTTCCCAGAAAATTTTAATATTTGAAATTTAATTTAATCTTCGTTAGAGCCTAGGATCTTTACAAAATAACTAATAATTGAAATTGAAATTAAATAGTTTTTGCAAAAAATTTAAGTTTTTCTGGACAGCTGTGCATTTTGATTTCTTTTTCCAAAAAAAACATAATGTTTGAGAGTAGATATGGATTTTGAAAACAAAATTTTAAAAAAATTATTTTTTGGAATAGCTATGGATTTATACAAATTTTTTCTAAAAATTTTTATTTTTTGAAATTAGCTATTGATTTATGAAATTTTTATCGAAAAATTGAATATTTTGTAGTTTTTTTTTTTGAAAAATAAAATTATGAAATTTTTGCCAAAAAATTTCAATTTTTTGATTTTTTTTCGAAAAAAAATCCATAAGCCAAGCAGCCCTCCCCTCCAAAGTATAATCCTGGGAACGCTTCTGTTACTAAAACTAAAAATGATTTGTGCTTGTAAGGGGTTACGTGGGTTAAATGAATATTTTACGAGTGGTACACACTAAAAAAAGGGGGGAGTATAGGGGGGAGTATCCACCATTGTTCTGAGTTGTTCGTCGACAAACAGACAAACCTTGCTTTAACAATATAAAAGATAACTCCTCAACAAATCCAGTGTTATTTTCCGTTCTTCACGGGCATACTCACCTTTAGCTACTCACTCAATACTTAAATGTTATCTCCTCAAGAATAAAATATATGATATGATGGTTAGTGATGAAAATCGTGTGTATTTTGGGCATGCTAAAAAAATAAACCAAAACCAACATGGTAACCCGGAGGAGAGCAACTTAGCAGTCATGATGTTTCATTAGATCAGCTATAATCAGCTGTGACTTGGGAGGAGGGGAAGAAGGAAATGAACAAGGAAATTGGAGAGAATTACACCGATGTCGATCCTAAATTTTACTCAGAGTCCAAGAAGGAATTACAATTATAACTCCTCCGTAACAAATCCTCAAGGTTTCTTTCTGCCTTTAATGAGAACACACGAATGTTAAATCAGGCTTTGAATATAATTGAATCTATGTAGGTAAGGATGTTCACTACTCCAAAGTTAAATAATAATGACAACTGCTAAGGAAATAAAAATTAATTCTTCAAATCACCAATAATAAAAATCCCGGGCCAGCTAAAAAATACAAACTATTTGGCTTCAATACTTTGAAAGTAATGCTCATTGTTAGTCATTGTTATTCATGGGCACAACCACACTTCAGTAGTTCAATATTTAGACGTCATCTTCTTTAGAGTGAAAGAATAATCACAAGAGATTGAGTTTTTTTTTTAGGATTATGTGATGAGCCAAGAAGTTATTTAGTCTCTAGAGCGCTCCCTGACTGTGATTTACCTACACACACACACAACACTTTGCTAAACCTCATCAAACGTCACGTTTATTATGTTTTATGTTATGTGGGATTTCTGTAAGAGCGCAAGGAGAAGATGGGAGAAAGAAATACTGTAGTACTGAATTAAGACCCTTTTTTAATATCCGCCCCCTTTTATTTGATTTTATAGGTAGAAATTGAATTGCAGCTTACAATAGAAGAACATTCACCATTCAAAATAGTATTAGTATAGGAAATATTTTGAAAATTTGTTTTAAATTCATATTATATATTTATTTTATTATGTGATATCAATTTACACCAAAGATGGGCAAGAATTCTTCATTTAGAGGGAGATATTAACAGACCCACAAATTATTTAAAAAAAAAAAAAAAAAAACACGCTTCAACAATTTATCCTTTTCCACCTAAATAAAAAATGGTTTTTTTCTTTACACACATCCCTTCTTTAATTATATAGTTACTTTATTATTTACTTATTTGGCAAAGCTAAAGTGTTAGCAGGAGCGTCGGCAGGATTATATTTGGGGGGGGGTCGTTTTTTCATTTTTTTTTTTCGAACAAAAATAATATATTTGGGAAATTAACTCAAAAAATTATTATTTTTGGAAACAATAAGAAAAAATTTTTTTTTTTTAAATATTAAAAATTAAAATGTTTTGTACAAAAATTTGACAAATTAAGCTTCAGGGAACAAAAATTCTCAATTGCCTATAAAACATTAAATTTTTTTGAAAAAAATTTAAAAATTCACACTTGTTCACCGAAAATTTAAAAAAATCAAAAATTAAATTTTTTGAAAATAAATTTCAAATATAAAATTATCTAGTAAAAACAAGATTTCTTAATTAAGCAGTACCTCCAGCCCACCCTCTGCGGATGTCTCTGGATATTTTTAGAAGAAAAACGCAAATATGGCAAATTTCGACCAAAAATCTTTTTTTTTTTTTTTTAATTTAAATGCCCTGTATCTAGTGTTGTGTTGGTTATTATGGAAGACCTAGGACTGAGGTTCAGTCCCACTTTTTCGTCTTAAAAAAAGGAAAACTTGATCCCACGTTACGTCATAGAATTGTTTTTCCTTATAATTAATTTTATACAGTTAGATTTTAGAAAACTGTCCCACACTGTACTGGTCTTAATATGAACTTGTTGGTTAAAATGAGTCCTCATCTGACACGCAAACAAACCTTTATAGATACGTAAGCTGCTATATATATATATTTCTGGCCTAATAATGAAAATGCGAATATTTATCATCAAAAATGGTTTTATTATTTTTCAAAGTATTATCAAGCATGATTTATACATTTGAGTATGTGCTCAAACTAATTGTCGAAGTTCTTTTTCAACTCCAATTGAGACACCTCCAAGACATGGTTTTTAAACGCTTCAACAGCATCTTCTGGCGACGATAATCGTTCACAACATATTTTTCTTGATGTGCAGGAATAAAAAGAAGTCATTGGGTACCAAGTCAAGGCTATACGGAAGATGACCCATGAATTCAACGTTTTGGCCAGTCAAAAAAGGCCCTGGTTGGAACCGATGTGTGAGAGCTCGCATTGTCATGGTGAACAATGATTTGTTTTCTCTTGTTCGTTTTTCGAATTTCTCCACAGACTTCAGGCAAACAAATTTCGATGTACTACTCAGAATTGACCGTCCTACGATACTCAAGTGGAACAGTCGCCACATGGCCAGTTTTGCTGAAGAAACAGGCGACAATTTGCTTCGAAGTGCTTCTTCTACGAACAACTTTCGTTGGATTTGGCTCGTCTTCGAAGACCCACACGGTCGATTGTTTTTTTTTTTTTCGGGTTCATACGCATAGATCCATGATTCGTCACCTGTGACAATCTTATAAACGTCTTTTGAAGTACCGTAGCGTATTTTGTCAACATTTTTTTGCACCAATCAACACGAGCCTTCTTTTGATCGATTGTTAAATTGTGCGGGATCCCACAAGAACAATTTTTTTTTTACTGCCAGGTGTAGATGCAATATCGAATGTATGCTGGTGGAAGAAATGCCCAAGGTTGCCTCTATCTCACCGCATGTCACATGACGATCTTGCATTATTACTTCACGCACAGCATCAATCTTCTTTGGCACAACGGCCGTTTTTGGACGACCTTCACGGAATTCGTCTTTGAGCGAGCATCGGCCACGATTGAATTCATTAAACCAGTTTTTCACAGTACTATAGGATGGTGCTTCATCGCCATACAAAGATATAAGTTCATTAATTCACTCTTGTGGTGATAATCCACGTCGAAAGTTGTAAAAAATGATCGCACGAAAATGTTCACGACTTAATTCCATTTTTTTGCCCAATTAATTTTTTCAAGTCACAGAAAACAACACAAATGATGGTCGTAAGTCCAAACATTCTGAGTACGATTATGCTACAAAATCGTCAAACTTACCAAAGGAAATCTCAAATTGCACCTGGCAACACTTAATGTAGACTAGGCCAAGAATATATATAGCAGCCTACGTATAGATAACATTTTTTTTACAAGACTATCCTTCTTAACAATGAAATTATTATTATAATTTTATGATGCGATATTTAAAAAAAATAAGTTGAGACTTTCAACTATCATGATATATTTTAAAACTTTGTTGACTCATTATTCTTGGAACTATGAGCTTTGTTCTCATTTAAACAAAGATTAATGGAGTTCTAAAATTATAAATATATTTATTTTAAACGCGTAGCAATCAGACTGTAGAGGTAGAGGAAAGGTGGGCGTGGTTTCATTTTAGAGGTGAAGTTCTCATGTTTATTTTAGAAATACATTAAGTGGAATAGCTCATGAACGTGCGTTTGGTGTTGGGTCTTGCTGGCCTGGGACACCAGATATCTGGCCAACAGATACTATAATCCAGGGGATTCAGATTTGGAGATTTAGAAGCCAAGATTTTACCAAAAAAAAGGAAATGATGGTTGGCTTTTTAAAAAAATTTCCTATCGGGAGTGGTACTTTTTTTGCTTGTAAAAAGATATTAGCCTCTTTAATGAACCTTGATACAGTGGACACTTATACATTGACATCCATGGTCCTCTCCGTCATATAGGGATCCGGCTGCTCTTTAAAGATTTTGACTACTGCTTTAGTAGTCAATTTTCTTGGTGGCTTCTCCAACATTGCCCGTCTTATCAAGGCGCTTCTACATATGCCTTTGAGCAATCACTGCCTTTGCAGACATTCCGGCGGTTATTAGTTCGCCATCAACAAGGTTAATAGAAATACAATATTAGCCCATCATAAAATCGTGCTAGCTAAAATTTTCACTTTGATGTATCGTACCGAGTACTGGGCAAAACATCAGTCGTACACATGTTATGGTATAACCTTGTATTTCTATAAACGTTGTCCATCAAAATATGGCAATGCACACATTGGAATTGCTTACTACGTAGATGGTGGTCCCGGAGATGCCCAACTGCTTGGAGTGTGGAAATAGGAATTTGTCGATCTCGCTCAACTGTCATTTTCACGACTCGTACGTAAGCTAGGGACCTCAGATTTGTTTAGTTTTCTAACTAATTGGTTATGCTTTAGTATATGCTTTTAAAAGAAGCTTCAAAACTTTGTTTATGGTACAACTTTATAAACTTTATGTTCTTCCGATTTTAATGTATGAATCTAGAATTCTACTTGATTAAGTCCTTAGAAAAGGTGCAACCCTGGTTTGTATTGTTTTTTTTCCCCGTCATTGGGAGATAACGAGAAATACAATTGCAAAATCAAAAGACTTGGCCCTCATCACTTTGTATCATAGACGTACAATTAAAGATATCATTACGCTCCACTGAATTTTAAACCAAAAAGATAAACCTATCTCCTCCAACCTGGATATTCAATTAAGGCTATCACTTCCACAAAACGAGACTCTCAACTCTCAATACCATCCACCTACAAAAATCAAAGATTGACATCTTTAAGTATAGTTCCTTTTACAGATCGACAAGTCTTTGGAACCTTTTTACAATTGCCAGGGAAGTGAGGCTGACCTTAAGCAATTTTTAGTATATTCTGTTTTGGTGTGATACGTCATATATATGATTGACATTTATGGTTTACTTTATTATGGTGTTTTTTTTTCGATACACTGTAACATTATTTTCGAAAAAAACACATATTTGTATTTGAAATTATTCACTTTTATTAAGAATGATATGTTTTATATTTTATAAGTATTAAATATAAGTCGACCTTTATAGGCTCTGTTAATGACTCTGGTCGACATAAAATAAAATAAAAAATCGAAATATGAACTAGTTGCAATCCCTCAACCTTCATTAATTAGTATGTAAGTGTTCAGATTTCAAAGGACCACACGAAAAATTAAAAATCTTTAAAACTAGTAAAATCTCAAACATCTATTTTAGCTTACAATTATTTATCATTAACTCTTAGTATTTTCATAATAGCCATTACTCAAAATATACAGCTTCGATCATAAGTAATCATTTCAAAGACTATCAATAATGGAGTAATAAGTATAGAAGGTAATTAAATATGTTAGATAAAATTGATAAATTAATTTTTAAAAGTTTCAGCTAGAAAAAATAAGTAATAGAACCCGATTTTCACTACATATATTCAAGTTTACCTTAAAGCTTTCTAATTCATTTTAAAAAGTAGGAAAAAGCTAAATATATTAATATTTACATAGGAGCACCATCTTGAAGAGTTTGTAAACAGTACTTGACATATGTATTTTATTTTTTCACTTTGAGTAGTAAATCTATACAGAATTGCACCTTCTCTGAAGGAAAGGCAAAAGTAGAGAAGGTCAAATATAATAATGTTGGATGATGATATTTGTAAGCCGTACAAAAAAGTTGAGGATATTTCTGTCATCTTCTATTATAACTGTGAAAAATGTCGAAGTTCTTTTGAGCCATTTTTTATTTTTTTTTTTGGTTTTGAAAGTGAACAATTCAGATATATTCTTATAAACGGAATATGCAGATCCAAACGTCCTTTTGAAGAATTCCATCATATACTCGTCAAAAATGTTTGAGGTACAGATGGTGGAGGAAGATATCTGGATAAACTTTGATGTAAGACTCAGACCTTCTGATTGGCTCATTTTTGGAGGAAGGAAATACACACGTTGATCATGCTTTAAAAACAAGCGAAAATTAGTCATTTTTTTAAAAACCTAAGACTTAAATTAAAAGATCTTTATTAGATCTTTCAGATTAAGGAAAAAGTTCGTTTGGGATTCCATCCCTTCCCCATCTTTGTTCATCACTCTCAAATTCTTTTGACAAAGTGTCAAACAAATTAACCAAAAATACAACTTTTTTTTCAATTTTCACATGGGCATTAATAAGTCTTCTTAGAATAATGGATTTAATAGATTATTGTACACCTTTTAATGACACTGAAGTAAAAGATTTCTTTGACTCAAAGGTCATTACTAAGATTTTTTTTTTTAAAGTTTCTGATAATCTTCCTCTAACAGTACTATGTTGTTACACTTCAAATCCCTTACCAAAAATGTATAGGGTTCGGAAGCAAAATGTGGACTGCATGACTGATTTTAGAAAAATGTCAATAATTATATTTTTTGATGAATAATTTTGAATTTTGTTTTTAACAAAACTTTGAGACACTGCCTTTGTGAACATGTTCACTCAATATGGCCTGAAATAGTTGATGATGAACTTATCCGACAAGTTGTTCCACTCCTTCACAATGGTGGCCTTCAGAGAGTACACGTTAGGGGACATTTCCAGTTAGTGTCCCTCTCCAAAATGCCCCATACAGCAAAGTCCAACGGGTTCAACTCCGGTGGAGATGATTTCCATATGTCCTTGTGCCAAAAGTCAGCCACGTTGTCAGCACAGAACTTCTGGCATTCGTCAAACTCGTTAGAAAGGCTATTCATAGATTTAGTGGGGTCCTCCTTGATCTTCTTCATTAGGTCCCCCAGAAACTCAGAATCCCTTTTCAAGTTGTGTCCCCCACTTCCTTCTTTTCTTGAGATGTATTGTCCATCCTTTTTCATATATGGAGCACTTCAGAATGTCCATAATCTCTGCCACCTCAATTTAGGCATCCAGAAATTCTAAGATCCTTTGCCTTTTTGCTTCTTGCTCAATCATGATGATTTGAGAAATGTTTATTATTGTTTACTTATGCAGAAAAAAATCACAAAACTTCCCTTTTTTAATTACATAATTAGCATTTATTAACAGTCCAAGTTTTGCATCCGAACCCTGTTCAACATATTATGATATATAAAATTTTCCCCCTAGCAAGTTCAAAAGAAAATATGCTGTTCTCTTCAAATCTATATTTTCCTTACCTAATAAACTTTAAGTATCTTAAAAATTAAATTAAAAGTTTATCATTTTTTTAACCTTTTTACTATATTCCATGTAAACATCTATCTCACTAACATTTGTGAAAGGACTTCCTTACTCTTTCAACTTTTCTAAAAGCATTTTTGATTTTAGATAAATATATATTTCTCTAAATGTTTATGCTCCAGCAGGAAACTTTCCCAACACCCATCTTTGTTGTATTGTCTCCGCAGGAAACTTTCCCAACACCCATCTTTGTTGTATTGTCTCCGGCATGAGTTATCAGTAAACCAGATTCAGACGCAGATTCTATTATATGCTCTCGCAGAAAGACTCTGATCTCTTATCAACTCATCGAGATATCTCAGATTCCTTCGATGAGGTAAAATCAAAATCAAAGTTTTTTTTTTTTTTTCCAAATAATTTCCATTTTCTATTAAATAAAGAGTTAGTCCCTTTCACAAGTGGCTGAGAGGCTTCAGAGCTACCAAGTCCATTTATATCAACCAATGTCTCATTTATCTGATCTCTTACTTTTCTTTTTTTACACTTGCGCATGCTGCACGGTAAGTTAAATGATATCTTTGGATGATTTATAGTTGAATTATCATTAATGGGTGTCCATCTCTTCTTATAAGATGTTGAAGGTCTTTATAAATGAGTTATTTCGACGTTTTCATCATTGGACTGAGGTTTTTCTATAGTATAATGTTCATTTTTTCAAATTTTTCTTCACTAACTACTTTTATACATTTTTGGAAATGTTTTTAAGAGTGGAACAGCATGGCTTTGATACAAGCTTGCTTTTTACAATTTGAATTGTATCACCCCATGCTAGTTTGAGATGTGTGAACTGGGGGAGAGTATATTGATTGTCTAATCGTTGATTATAATTAAACTGTAGAAAACACAAAAATTGTATTTGGGAGCTCAATGAGACTAAATAGGGGATTAAGTTATAAATCAAAAAGTGATGGACGTCTCAAAAAACAACTATACGAATAGTGAATGTTTCTAACTTTATTAAAAATCAAAAAAAGTTGTTGGTAAAAAAGAAATCGATGAAAATTGAAGTTTTTATTTTTTTTTTTTTTCACGTGCAAAAAAAGAGATTTCCAATAGAATAATGGATTCGTAGATCAAATATAGTTTGTAGAAATTTGTCTAGAAATTCGTTTGCATATAAATTAAACAAATTAAAGTTCATGTTTAACTTGAATATGTGTCATTTTCTAAATAATTTTTTTAACATTCTTCATTTTTTTTTTTCAATTCATCAAATGTCAATTTTCAATTTTTTTAAATAACTACCACAGAGCAATTCATTTTGGACTAATAATTTTAGACTGTAATTGTTCTAATGTAGCATTTTCAATTTACAGAACATTTCAATAGATATTTTTTGCAACAATTGCAAAAATGAACCACTTATCGAGGTTTATTTTTTCTAGTCATTCTATACAATTAAATATTGATGCCTTGTATTATAATTCAATATGTTCTTTTCTTTTGAAAGCTTCCATCCACATATTTATTCTTTTTTATTTCCTTTTCTTTTTAAGAAAGCTCTCTTTTTTTTTTGCAAAATTACTAAACTATTTATGATATCAGAGTAGTAACTACGAGAATATGAACATATTTATATCATATATCCATTATTAAGCTTGCTACTTTAGATACGATCTAATCTTTTTACTACACGTATTTTACTATGAAAGGAAACGTTAAGTATTTTTTTAAATGATAATTATTATTAGAATTTACTTTGAATTTTTCATCCTCTGAAGAAGAAACCTCGTTTTTAATATATGTTATTTATTTATTTTACTATAAGGGGTCATTTATGATGTCCGAAAAAAAAAAAAACTATTCATGTTCGTTTAAATAATAGGGATTAATCAGTCACAAAATTTTCACGTATCGACCGTTTCCATCCAAAATCTGAAGAACACATTTGCCTACGAACTAAAGATAGGGGAGATCCACATTTTCTCGGATCAGGGTTTGTTCGTCCCTTTGACATAAATATTCGACTCATTTTCAGATACATGAACTTTCCAATTAAGATCTGAAACCAAAAAAAAGGGTGCTTAATTTTATAGTATTTTAGCTGATGTTGGATCCTAAATACCAAGTGGTCCATTGAAATCTGAACAATTAGTAAGTCAATAATGAATGAAGGTTGAGTGATTGAAATTAATTAATATTTCGATATATTACAGCATAAGCAACTAGTTACAAAAAAAATAGCAAACATGAGCTCTGTAGCTTACGAACAAGTTCAGAAAATACTACTTGAACGTTATCTACAAATTTCCATTCCCGCACTCCAAACAGTTGGGCGTCTCCAGGACCCCTGTCTACGCCGTCAGAAAGTCCGAAACGTTGGAGGACGAAGAAGGGATCTGTCAAAAAGGCAAAACTGGACCTGGACCCGGAGGATTTAAACAAATCTCCTCAAGTCCATGATAGCCAATGCAAAATATCTCGGGACTTCACATTTAAAAAAAAACCATCTCTTCCTTTGCAAAACTCTTTTGAATGATTTTTTAAACTCTGTTGGACACTTTTGGTCCCCCTATAGCTCTGATGCCAAACCCCTTTTAGGGTCATGTCGATGATAAGGCCTGCAGTGTCTGTCATCCAAGCACCGATGCCCTCAATACCACTGTTAGCCAGCACTGGAACGCCATAACAGTGGACTACATCCACAGAAGAATAGCCACCTCCCCCCAAAGCCACGGAACCCCCCATTAAATGCAACAACCTGCGTAACATATACTTCTAAGACAGGGATATACTTTCAAATATTAAAATCCCATAGGATTACAGCAATAATTTATTAAACCAAAACAAGACCCAAAAATAGCCTTAAAAAATAATAGCATTGATCTTTAAAAAATAGCCAGTTTTCCCAACGGTATCCATGAAAAGTAATATTTTATTATTCAGCTGAGTTTTCCATATTTCCCTTCTATACTTTTTGGGGCATCACTCTCAATTTTATTAGTAAATCACTTAGTTATTAGTCGTTATTATAATACCATTGGAATAACCATATGATACTACTCTTTATGTAGATGTCGCTCCGAGCATTAATTAACATAAATGGAAATGCTGCTTTTGATATAGATCATAGGTCCATTTTTGCTGGAGCAACGGGCTAAGTAGAACAATGCCTTATTACCCTCATCGAACCTTCACAAATGTCCTTTTCGTTTGTGGTTGAGCTTTTAGGTCGATTTTTGGTGGAGATTCGGGCAAAGAGATTAAGTAAATTTATCAAATCATACTCCTTGAAATCCCGAACAACGATACAGACAATATGTCAGGGTTCTAATATCAATATTTTTAAACTAGAATTAGGTATTCGGCAAAACTATAAGCTATTTTTGATCTATGAAAGTTTTGATTACCAGAAGCCTGTTCGGATCTCAGATATTACAAATGATCTGATTCCGTACCTTAGCAATTCTGAAACGGACCTAAGACGCGTCCTATATTTACTAAGAAATACTATAAGCTGTTTAAGATCGAAAAACCAAACTGGCTTCTGTTACTTGGACTTTTATCGATCTTTTTGGGATAGTACTTTTGATCTGGTTCCAAGACCTGTCCATTGTCCTTTCATTATTTATTTTTCTCTCTTTTTCTCATAACTAGAGAAAGAGAACTATGCAGCTGATTCCCATACTGTGTTTGGCATAATCTCATTTGTGGTTTTTTACGCTAATTAAATTTAATCTATGAACTGTATTAATTAAGTCAATTAAGCAACATTTTGAGATGTGATTAAGATTAAGTAAACAAACGATTAAGATCTACGAAATGTATACTTCTTTTTATTTGTTTGACAAAACATTGCTAGAGATTGAAAAGCCTTGTATTTTTGTATACATCATCATGTCAAAAAAATAAAACTTTTGAACTTTTCTTACCGAAAATAAATGCCCTTCCTTCAGTACCGATTTCAGAATAAGCTAAGTTCTTTCAAGAATGATATAAGGGTTTGGACTTGTACTAATTTAGTCCGTCAGAATAGACAAATAATTTGAGGAAATAAGACCAATTGAAACATGCCTGACAAAATACACACTTAAAACAATACAAACTGTCCTATATAAAGTCAAAAATGGGCAAATTACCACGTCTCTTAAGCATTTTAAATTGTTACAGAATATGAGACTTGGTTTAATAGGTCATTTGCACTAGACTCTTTCATTTTCCCTTGCCTAATTGCTCGAAACTGGGTGAGTGTACCTATATATAAAAGCAAAAAATGAAAATTGGTTATTATATCGTAGAAACTTTGAAAGAAATTGAGAAGTTGTGTGAGGAAAGTGACAAAAGAAAGTGACAAGACGAATTGAAAGTTACTACAGAATTGAATAATTGACTAGTGTTGTCTGGATATCAATAGCTTCTCTCCAACTCCAAAATTGGTAAGGGTAATTTGATACTTTTACGCCCAAAAATATGAAACAAAAATGTAGCAAAGGGCATACACTTATGGAGTGTCTACAATATTTTTGTTTAGGGATAGAGGTGCTCAGAAATTTATGTGGTTACACCATGGGAGAGTCAACTCTTTAACCACAAATTTGCGTTATACTTTGAATAATGACTGACGCAGCAGTGTGGTCCCTATTTATTCGGTCCATTCCAGTCTTAGTACCGGTCGTCTCGGTCCTTATGAATGTCGATCATTGGGACCGGTACTTTAATGCACGAAGAGTGTTTTTTTTTTTTTTTTTTCAAAAAAAGTTTTTATTATGGAAGAGAGAACATCCAAGTATAATTTAATCACTAGAAGTGTCGTGTCAGTCCTTATTTATTCAGTCCAGTACAGCTTTTAGTATTGTAGGTTCTTGAGACTAATTTTTCATAAAAAGATCGATGGTTTATTAAGAATAATAAAATATATGAAATATGCATTAAGATTATTGCAAATATCTTGCAAAAAATATTATTTTTTTCGTAATAGGTCAATATAATACGAACATTTCCTATTGTTACTAAGTTATATATTTATTCTATTATATAACGGAATAATTTTAAAAAAATGGAAAAACATCCTCATTGACGTCACAAAGGATTGATTTTACCTTCTTTAAGAACCGGGAAGTGGGACTGGATTGTAGTCCTAAATACACGTTTTGTTTTTGGCTCAATTATTCTGAGTTGGATTGACTTGGACGCCTAAAGTTGTAACAAAACAAGCCTTATATGTTTATTGTTTGCATCTATTAAAAGGTTACACTTTGAAAGAAAATATTGAATGATAGGTTGATCCTCGATTTTGTCCATTTTAAAAAATAAAGTCACATCAAGTCACACAAACGACTGTTTTACAATTGCACGTTCAAAATGGCTGAAGCTTTGGTGAGTAACTATCAACAGACTACTAGCTTTTATTTACAAGTGCCACCATTTTCACGTCGAAGTTGAAAACTTTGCAGACACACCACGTAGTACCTGTATACCGAAAACACTATACTGGATCTGCCTTCTATTTTTACAGTTAAGAACGGGAAATTGTCTATAATACTCAATTACTTAAATTGACGATGTTCAGTAAAAAAAAAAGGGAGAAAAGGCTAAGTTCTTACTTTTTCTATTAAAAAAATGAAAAATTTGACTTCTTAAAAGGATCAATAGAAGCCTAATATCCATAAAGAAAATATGGCCGTTTGATAATAATATTAAAAAAATGTTAAATTGGGTAAATCTTTCCTCATAAACGTATAAAGCTACAAATATTAATGTATACATACGAACATTAATATTCTGAGAGTAAAGCTACGCAAATGTCCATATCCAATTTGTTACTTTCTAAAGGGTTATACACTGAATATATAAAGAGCTTTATAGCGCCCTCTATTGTAAGCACAAATATTGAAGTATATAGACGGTTTATAATTTGGCCCTTCTTGGCTATCTCTGAATTTATAAACTGATGATATCCCCCAAAATATCAACAAATTACCAAGTGATCCATTACAATCTGAACTCTCAATTTAAGCTTTAACAAGATATAATTTATGAATTAACAATAGAATTTCAACAAAATTAATAATATAAATAGTTGTGTGTCTGAACTCTCTTAATCGTTCATTTAAGCGCCCTTAGAGGCAATAATGGCTTGCAGGGAGTAAAAGAAGGCCTGGCAGCCGCTGTAGATGTAGTCCTTTATCATGACGTCCCAGTGCTGGCTGACAGTGGCTTTAAGGGCCTCGGTGTTGGATGACGGACAATAAAACCCTTCTCCTCTATATGCATCCATAATGCATGTAATTGAAGGGATTAGCATCTGGGCTGTAGGGAGCGTTCAAAAAATAAAAATGATTCAAAAGAGTATTGCAACGGAGGAGATGGTTTTTTTCATTGTTGGTCTCAAAAGTAGCCTCATCCATCCTCACAAGCTGTTTACTCCCACTTGTTCATAGTTTTCTGGACAGTCCAGAGGGAAATCACGAGATCTCTTTTATGGGCCCTCGTGGACTTGAGGAAATTGGTCTGAGATACTTCCTTTAACTCATGCGGGTCCAGTTTAGCCTTTTTGACAGGGACCTTCTTTCTCTCCAATATTTTGGACTTGCTCATGGCGTAGACGGTGGTCCTGGATTTGGATTGGGCGAATGAAAATTCGTCAATCACGTTCAAGTGTCATTTTCTCGACTTATTCGCAAGCTAGTGAGCTCAGTTTTTGTTTTTGTTTTGTAACTAATTACTTATGCTTTAATATATCAAAATATGAATTAAGGAAATCACTCATGCTTAATTTACTATTGAAATCTGTAAATGTTCAGGTGTACCAGGGATGTTATTTGCGAGTTACACATTGGCTTAGGATATATAATATATTAAGTTTTTTTTAATATAATTTTTGAAATTCAATTGTATATTTTACCTAGGGTGTCATAAAGATACTGCCTTTCACTAGGTAGAAGAGTGTTAGACCTTTTCCCCTTTTGTCTGCCGTGCTAAAAGTGCCCCCTTTTTGTAAAACCTATTTAAAAAATCCAAAACATTCAGTTTTTCACTTTTTAAAGACCTTCGACTTTTTGGGTGATATTAGATATTTTTTAACAGAATGACTTATAAAAATTCTTAGAGATACCCATTATTGACGGCTCAACAATCGGTTATTTAACGTATTTTGAAAATGGTTCGGCGGCTGGCGAATCTTTCCCAACCCGCAATATTTGATATCACAAGTATGCTTACCCTCAAGGACTCTTTCTAAGATAGTTTTGGTAGAACATAAGACAATTTTAATATATTTGGCGGCTAATTTATTTGTTTTACAAAAATTTTGTTTATTCAAAATTATCTCTGCACTAATAGAAAATCCTTAAAGCTATCAAACCTCTTGGCAAAACGACGTCCACGTTATCGACTTTTGTTTAAATGTAAGTGACAAGAATTATTCTGTAAGGGGTGCCAATGGTACTATGAACTACTTTATAACTATTAAGCAACCTTTATTAATGCACTTTTTTAAGAAAAAAATTGCGTAACTCACGTGAAAAAAATATACAATAACGTCATCTGTTTTAGTAACGTAACTAAATATATGTACCTCAAAAGTGACATCTTGTGGGCATGAACGTTTTCTCATACCTAAAGAAATCTCTTCAAGTACACATGTACTTTTCTTTACTTTATTTTACAGCTTTGCTCCTTCCAAGAGCATTAAATAATAATACATTTTCCACCCTCCAAATCTAAAAAAGAGATAGATGACGGTATCAAAGACTGTATTTATAAAAAGTACCATATATTTAGCTTCTAAAAAGTTAATCTTAAGTACAGTGCAGCATTTTGGTAAACTCTTGGCCTACCCAAAAATCAGATCAGAATGCCTTGGATTATATTACATAGTAGAGTACCATACCTGCAGAACCCAACATCACAATGCTGATGCCGTACAGAACTATATCAATAAGCAGTTGGCTACCATTTTATAGACTTACATCAAATATACCTGCTGTAAATTTTTCCCACTACCTGGAAGCCGTTATTGCATCCTACTTTGGTCATATTCAAATTAATTAACTATCCTTAATACATCATTGTTTAATTATTTCATTTTTTGTCTCAAACCTTTTGTAATGCCCAATATGTTGGGATATAAGTATACATATTACAAGGTACATGGAAAGAAAAGCACTGTCTGTAGCTTGTAGGGATTTAAGTCAGAGTTCCCAAAGTTGGGGTCGTGAAATTCATTCCAAAAAACAAATACAATCATATATTTATTTTATTAAAAAAAATTTTTTTTTTTCAACCAAATCGAAGAAACCACAGGAATAGGACAGGCTACTTGAGCTTCACAAGCTAGCAGAGCTTGAAATGCAAGTGGAGCAGGAGAGGTCAGAGGAGAAAGAGATCAGACAAGCATCTCCGTTCTCAAGTGCGTATATCTTCGTCAGAGGTAAAGACCTGTGTGGCAATATCCATACCAGTCTGAACAGCACGCCAAGGATCGAAAATATCAAAATGAATGTATCCAGTACGGATTTAATGGATTTATATGTTTATAATCCACAAATGACGACATTCTCAATATATGATGTCGACTGAGATATTGGCTCATGCGAGCCTCAAGCCGGCAAAAATGCTCCGACAGCTGAAAACAAGCATCCTTTAATCGCTGATAAACTATCCGATTATTTTCCGCAGAAAGGAACGAGAGGTAATAGGCCATAAACAAGTCCTTACTGACCAAACAAGAATCTCGGCCAAAGCTCAAAGGGTATCATATGAGGCTGCATATTTCATTGTACAGGCTAAAAAGCCACACACAATAGATAAAACATTAATTGAACCTGCTGCTAAAGCTATGATTCGAGCAATAGATGGGGATAAATTAGCCATGAGCTGGAATCAGTGCCGCTGTCAAAAGGGACTATTGTCTGGTGTATCACAAACATGGCCCGGACATAATGTCCCAGCTGGTGGACAGAAAAAAAGGTGCGAAATATACTTTACAACTAGATGAATCGACAGATATATCCAATTCTTCAAACTATGTACTTGTTTATGTCAGATATATCTTTGACGGATAACTAAATGAGGACATGCCGTTTTGCTCCCTGCCATGCTGGAGGGAACGTGCACAAGTAAGAATATTTTTGAAAAGCTTGAAAACAAACTAAGAAAAGAGGGACTATATTGGAATTTAAGAATGTCCAAATGTCCATTCTCTTAGTTCAACAATACTTCGAACCATATACGTACCAGAAGGGAGGTGAGGGACCTCACGTGACGTCAAAGCGTCTGTCTCATTTTAAAAGGGAAGAAATAAAAAAATAAAAATTTGTTTTTGTTTTATCAACAATAAAACTGATTCATATTTAACCAGGGGCGTCCGCAGGGGTGAGCTGGAAGGGCTGTAGCCCTTCCCCCATTGAAGTAATCTTTTTTTTTACAAGAATTTTTTTACCGAAATATATTTGCAATTTTTTCCCAAAAATTTCATTTTTGTCCATAACTATGAATTTTTGAAGTTTGTTTCCAAAAAATTTAATGTTTGAAATTTAGTTTCCTGAAATGTAGTTTTTTGGGAAATATCTATAAGCTTCGAAAATTTATGTTTGAAATTTAATTATTGAAATTTAGTTGCAAAAAATTTAATTTTTTGTCAATAACTATGAATTTTTGAGTATGTTTTTTCAAGAAATTTCAATTTTGAAGTTTATTTTTTAAAGAAATTTCAATTTTTGAAGTTTACTTTTTTCAAATTCCATAACCCAAGCACGCCCCCCCCAAATAAAAATAATATTATTATAATAATCATGGAAAGGCCCTATCAACTGAATTGTTCTTTTTGAAAACATATACTTAGACACATATACAGGGGGATTAAAAACTAGTTGTTTTTTTTTTAATTACCCAGTAACTTTATTGTCGGTCTTAAAATAGGCTGTGACGTCCCTAACGTCACAGCTCAGGAACGTCTATGCTTCGAACAGTCTTAGTAATTGGTAACGACGAGGAGTTAGACTCGAGACTTGCACCTCCTCGACATGTAATCAAGTTTATATCTTGTAAACTTACGACCCGACTTGATCTCACAAACAAAGCATCGACAATGACCGGGACTCGAAAGTCATGTCAATTTTTTCACAGAACATAAAGTACTCTTTAAAGCATATTTTACTTTCAAAAGTACTTGAATTGGACTCCATGAAAATATTCAAGGATCAAAGGCTTGAAACTCCTCTTGAACACGCAATATGGGGATTTCCCCCACCTTTGATAATTAATTGATAATATTTGTGTCGCAATATGTAAATCCTTCTGTTTCTCAACTATTCTTAATGTCAAGGCAAATATTTTTTTAATATTTGTTAGCTTTTTAGTTCTTTATATATTCATTAATCATTTTATGGTATATACAACAAAATATATGCGAGGTTTTAAGAAATATATGATGTTATAAGTATAATATATCTCTCCATTTTACTTATAGTACTCTATAGCATTTTCATTGACGTCATAAATTGTATCATAATTAAAGGAGACGCCATCTTTGGGGCTCAAAGTAGATATTTTTACTACATAAAATGGACTGATTGTCTGCATATCTGTATGTAATTTCATCACATCGCTTTAAGAATAAAGAAAGACTCAATAATTAGATTGAATACTGCTTCATATCAATGATAAACAGTGATATTTGAATTTAATGAAATTAATTTGTACTAAAAATCACTAAAAATTGGCCTTATGGTACATTTTTTTTTCTTCATTAATTGATTAGGGACTCGACGTGGACTATAAAGGAGTTTTCCCTGAATAAAAATCCTTTTGAACAACAAATATATTTCAAGATGTTTACATTCCGTATGAGATTTACAATGATTAAATAATACTTGTCATTAATTAAATAATCAATACACTTAATTATAATAAAGTATATAATTATGTGAACAAAGCCTCCTCATGAGAAGATTCTTTTAAAAACATAACTCAACTCCCTTTAGGATTTACTCTAAATTAATCAACTTGTCACACTCCCAGTAAAAGTTATGTACTTCTTCATTCCCACTCTTGATGTTTTAAGACTATAAAAAACTAATTATTTTTTAGGTTTCTCTCTTACAATACTTTTTGAGTGGAGACAAGTCCACTGTGCGTCTAAGATTTCCATCATTTTTTCTAGTCACTGCCATTCTGTGGCACCAATCACTTGATTCTCCCATTGTTACGAGTTCTATGATACCCATGGTCTCTTGGTTTCTCTGGAGGCACTTTGTGCCTCAAACAGCCACAATATGCACATTTTTTATGATTTTCCTTTTTCTTCTAGTGCAACCTCACAGCATTGAAACAATTGGTTCACTCTTTCTCGACTTTCAACTTTCTTAATTATTGTACACTATTCCCTTCCAGCCAGACAACTATTCCAGCCTTCTTCCGTTGTTTCAAAATCAATTTGATGTCTCTCACAAGGCGGTGGACTAGACTTACTTCTGGTGAAAGTGGCTTATGATGACTGAAACTATGAGTATTGGATAGAGCAATTACGAAGGCCTCTGAGTCACTTTCAATAACTTCATCACAATCTGGGAACGGGCAACCGATAACTGTTGGTGCTTCAGGCATTATGTTGAATCGTTGCGATCCACGAGCACATAAACTCGTTTAATTAAATGTAATCATAAATAAAAATCCTCCTGAACAACTAATGTTTACAAGATGATAATATGCTAAAAGATATTTACAATAAAATAATACTTGTCATTAATTATATAATCAATACACTTACTAATAATAAAATATATAATTATGTGAACAGATCCACCTCATGTAGTCTCTTTTAAAATAGAAGTCCCTTCAGGATTTATTCTCAATCAAATAACCTGTAAGGCTCCTAATAAAGCTATAAATTCTTCATTTCCCACATTTGGCAATTGGTTCTACTCAACACTCTATTATTTTTGCAAGTAAATGGCCGATGGTACTATTATTAAACAGTATTGAATCCGGAGTATTCGAATCCAGACTAAACGGGATATTCCTGTATATAAAAGTTATTTACGACTTAGTATATCATATGAAACATTTCCATAAATGTATTAAAATGTCAAACAGCATGGCTTGTGTATCTATTGCATAAGGATCCTTGGAATATAAAAAGTTGAAACTCCCTGGCTTTAATTGTTTCTGCATGTACAAATACGGATTAATCTTCAATTCACATCCTTGCAAAAAAAAATGCAGTAAATACATTTTTGCAAACGTGGGAATATTTTATGTTTATCAAGCAGAATTAATACAAAACACAATCGAATTACACAACTATTATCGTATTTTGACGCAAGTATCTCATTACAGCTCTTCAATATGCAATAATTAGCGGTCAATATTTATTGAAGTGTCTCATTATTTTTTTCCAAATTTAAGAGAATGGGTTTTCTTTTGTATCTGCAATCTGCTTGAATAAATTACCGCTTGCATTTTTTTGATAATGGTTTCTACCTTACATCCAGCAGAAAGGTTCGGATCCGTGACCACTACCAGATCTGTTTTTGAGGCCCTGCACGAATTTCATTTTTGGTTTACACATTTGCATTAACACATAACTTGCGATTGGTTAATTAGTTTACCACTACACACCGGGTGGTCCATTGTAATCTGAGTAACTACTCATTCTTTATTTAATTAAGGTTAAATGGCTGGAATTAATTCATATTTTGATATATGAAAGCATAAAGACAATTAGTTACAAAACAAGATAAATCGAGCTCTTTAGCTTACGTACAAGTCAAGAAAATAACACTTGAATGTAATCTACGAATTTCCATTTGCAAACTCCAAGCAGTTGGGCGTCTCTAGCACCAGGGTCTACGCTGTCTGCAAGTACGAAATGTTGGAGAGGAAGAAAGGTTCTATCAAAAAGGACAAACTGTACACGGAAGAGTTACAGGAAAGTGCTAAGGCAAATCCCCTCAAGTCCATAAGGGCCCATGCACTAGATCTATGGGTTTGACACCTGACTGTCCAGATACCTATAAAAAGAGTGGGTCGATAGATCCTTGTGAGGGTGGAGAGGCCACTTTTGACACCAGAAATTAAAGAACCCCATCTCCTCCATTGCCAGACTCTTTTGAACAAGTATTTTGAGTTCTTTTGAACTCTTTTTTGAAACTTTTGGACTCCATCGGAACACCAAGTCCCTCAAAGCCACTGTCAGCCAGTATTTGACGCCATTTGACGCTACATCTGCATCGGGTGCCAGGCATTCTGTCACCATTTGGATGGCATTATTGCTACTAAGAGCAGCTACATTAATGATTAAGACAGCGCATATACACATGTATTTATTGTACTAATTTTGTTAAGAGTCTATTGTTAATTAATAAATTATATTTTGTTGGAGTTTAAAATTGAAAGTGCTCAGATTTCAATGGACCACTCGGTATAAGTATAAATTTTTCAGTCTATATAAAACATTTATTAATTAATTTATATTAATGTGTCGTCCAGAATACTTTACTTAATATTATTTCTAAAGAAAAGAATACAATATTTACTGGTGCGACTCATTAGTTAAGAGTCTTGCTCGAATCGAATGTTGTTCAATTCAAAATTATGGCTCCCAGGAAAGGTGAATATTTCGTACAGCATAAAGGATACATATTGAACTTCAACTCTATATGTTTTTGTGATCCTTGATGTTACAAAGGATCAATTTTTAATCATATCTATTAATAACTTACATTTTTGCTTCATTTTGAAATTAGACCGTGTAGAATTAAACATCTCGCCATTAGGGTAAGCGTAGTGACTCATCAAAATATATTTTTTTTATATAAAATATATTTTCTTACAAAATTTTCAATACAAATTCAAAGACAGTCAATTTCCTAATGCAATAGGGAAAAATATAATTTTAAAAATATGTGCACCTGACATTTTTATGAAAGATAAATTATCAAAATTTAACTCTGGTTAACCCTAGTTATAGAACAGAAGTACGAAACATAATCTTGTGTTATATTTGATAAAATTGCCAATTCAAGCCAAAAATCATGGAGCACATAATTAAAAAAAGAAAATAATTAAACACAATATTTGTAACGGATAAATTGATTTCTAAACAATATCCAAAGTATCATTTTTTACTCATAGCATCATTTTTGGGCCGGTACAAGAGTTGTAAAAATAGTCAAACTTGACCCAAAAATATCATTTTCCCCAAATTTTTCAAAAAAATTATTTGAGAGACCGGAAACTTTACCATAGTCAGTTTGTTTGTTGTTTCCAATAGAAAAGACTTTTGAGCTAAGGGTTAAAACTATTCACCTCAAATAG
Source organism: Lepeophtheirus salmonis (assembly GCF_016086655.4). NCBI lineage: Eukaryota > Metazoa > Arthropoda > Copepoda > Siphonostomatoida > Caligidae > Lepeophtheirus > Lepeophtheirus salmonis. The sequence continues at coordinate 50,726,295 of NC_052131.2, read as the reverse complement.
TACAGTCTAATACAAATATATTAAATAACAGCTAAAACATTTATCTACCATGAATTTGATCCTCAAAAACTCATACTAAAATTAAATATCAAATACTTGGTATATATAAGCATATTATAGATACTTACACTCTACTCCATGGGCATGTAGGCCCCATGGGATGTTAGTATTTTTGTGTGAATATACAAAATGCATCCTCTGGCCATATACTGTAGTAAAAAATATAATTAAAAGCTGGGAATTAAAGGTTGGAATGAGTAAATTGATACTTTGATGTATATAGGTATACTTAAATGACTCTATGGAAATAGTGGAGATGAATATTCTACTAGGCATAATTATTTTTCTCTTTCCTGATAAGTTTAAAATTGACCACCCAAGTTTTTTAACATATTTAATATCTAACATTCACTTTCGTCAGAAAATGTTTAAATTTGAGAGTATTTGAAAGTATTTGTCTCCTTTCCCTCCCAACCTCCCCATTTCTTGATACTATCTTGGTCTGAGTGCGAAGACTAAATGTAGCGAATCACGTCTATCATGGGTGTACATGTAATATATTTCTTAGAACTTCACATATTATAGACTTCAAACGTCAACAATACTCCTTTTCAAAATGATGAGGTTCTGTGATTTAAAATCTTTCTTGTTTGGGGGAGAGACAATGCCGCGTTAGTAATTTTGTGTTTCTTCATTGCAATTTATCAGAGCATTTTCACTTTTTAAATCAAAAAACCTCTTCATTTTGAAAGGGAGGATTTGTTCAGTGTGAGCATTCTAAGATATACAGGGTTGATCTTATCTAGTGCTACACATTTTATTGTTTTCATTCCAGAGTGACATTGTTGCAAAATCACGGAGGAGGCCTACAAGACATCTGATCTCTTAACAGAACAAGCTAAGACGGTTGGTAAGAGCAAAGAAGATTCTAAATTTTCTCCAGGTCAACGAAAATTGGAGTAAAGTTTTGCTTTATCGGATGATTTTTCAACTTCAGTGAAACATGTCTTCAGAACAAAAAAAAACAGCTGAAACCATGGTCTTGGGCGTTGCAGAGTCTCTCCTCCCATTTTTGTGGAAAGGAAGGAATGGCTCATTGTAAATGCTTACATCAAACTTCTGGATAAGAAAGTTACACCTTGGGCCAGAGATTTTTTTGAAAAACTTTGTTTTCACTCAAAATGGAGCTCCATGTCATCACGCTCCTAAGACACGGTCCTTCCTGAGAAACAACTTTCCGTAATTATGGGATCTGAGCATGTGGTCAACCTTCCTCTCCAGACGTGAACCCCTTGAACTACTTCAATCTAGGTGCGTCTTGGGGAGAGGGTGTGTGCTGCTCCTACATGAATATCACATCTCTAAAGGCTTCCATCAAGAAGGTGTGGGCGTAGCTCAAGTCTGACCATATGGTCAACGTCTGCAAGGGATTTAGTCCTCGTATTGAGGCAATTACATATTGAATAAAAGTAGTTCCGAGCACAATTTTCAGATGATTTTATTAAATAAATGTCCTAACAAATCTCTCGTTTAAATTTTACTTTTGAAAAAAGTAAATGCGTGCCACAAGATATGATCAACTTTTGTATATATACGTAAATTGCTAGAATCTTGATGAGTGTAAAAAATCATCTTTGAGAGAATGTCATAACGAATATGTTAACTCTGAGAGACAACATATCTGCTGATTAAATTCACAAGTGTGTTTTTTGTTGTCTTTGATAAAATTTGAATCTTCAAATAGGGAGTAATTATTAATAAAAAGAGCATATATATTTTTGCATGTTACCAACATAAACTTCTTCTTTTTTAAATATACGCTCGCCGGGATTACCGCGATTTTCAAATCTTTATCTACAGTACTAACAACTTTATTTTGCTGGCCTGAATGACGACGATATATTTCTATTTGAGTGAATTTATATGAGCACAGAACAAAAAATATTGAAATAAAGTGTTTCGAACCAGGGCAGTATAAGAAGGCTCTGAGGGCACTTGTCCCAGGCCCAGCTTTTGACTGGGCCTCTCTCTGAAAATAACTATGAAAATATTTGAACATATATACACTAAGAAGAAATGCTAACAAACAGAACATAGAAATAGAAAAATGATTGAACTCATTTATAAATAGATAGAATCATCGACACAATTTATTAAAAAAGGCTATAGAAAGGCTTAGCCATTTTAAAAAAGATGAAAAAACATTATTTTCTAAAAAGTTTGGTCAAAAATAAATTTTTCTTCCAAAAAAATATCCTTTGAAACAAAGGAAGGGTTTGCCATTTTCTGTTAAAAAAATCGAGTTTAAAAAAAAGCAGGAAGAAATGAAGCCGCTCACTTACCTTTGTCCCTCTCACGCTAAACCTAAAACCGACCCTGGTTATGAAGAAGGACCTGTCCCCACAGCAACATTTTTATTTTTATTTAGGGTATCAAGTGAAAATGAGCCATGGTTCGAGCATAGCATTATTTTATTCATGGAGCCTTTTTCATAGATTTAAAGGATTTCTGCACAAATTATAAAAAACACTTCCAAGAAACGTCCATTTTAAATATAACTAAAGATTTTCCTACATTTGACTACTGGTAGTGTATTGATAAAAGGGGGGAGGGGGTGTTAATTTATAAAAATGAGCAAATTAAATTTTAGCCCAACTTTTCGGATGCAAAATGAGTTTTTAAGGACTCCGAAAAAAGACATAATAATAATTTCCGTTGTCCAACTATGTGTACATTTGTTTTTGGCTCTGCACTTAACAGTAAGTTATATTACTTTAGCCATTTACAATAAAATTTAGGAGTGAGCTCTGATACTTATTTGATTCGATTCGGAGGCCAGTACAGTTGTTTTGATTGTTTCAGTATCCAAAGTATTTCGATGGCCTATAATTTGGTTTTCTTCAAAATAAAAAATAAGAATTATATTTTTATATATCACTTGAGAAAATGAACTTTAATGAAACTTCTGAAATTCAGCAACATAACTTTAAAATTGAAATTTTTGAATCCCTTTTCAAATTTTCAAAATGGCTACAGAAATAAAAAAACGCCCTTTGATGACTGAAACTTTAGAAACATAATTTTTTCGTTTAAATACAATATAATATCGAATTAACAGATCACCCTGAAAATTGTACAGCCTAGTACACACGGTAAAATAAAAATTTAGAAAAAGTTGACCTTTTTTTCTCACATGTGACCTTTTTATGACCTTATAACTGTACTATACTAACTTAAAATGCTATATAAATATAGCTTTAAGCATAAAAAGGGTTTAATGATCCCGACATTCGCGATTTTCTTTTACTTACATTGAAAAAGTATTAAAAAAATACGCAAAATCATGTGTGAAACAATAATTTTTGGGGTAGGGAGAGGGGTTTGGCCGGATTTTTTTTTTTTTTTTTTAGAGTGCTTAAAAAGTCATTTGTATCCAAAAAGTTGGGTTAAAATTGAATTTGATTATAACAGCCCCCTCTCCCGTCTTTGCAAACTGTAAAGGATCTTCTTTCTTTCCTTCTTCCCCTCTCTTCTTTTCTTGTAATTATGTGATATGTAAAGTACTTACATACTTTATAATTCTGAGTATAAATACCCGCTCACTATTGTAGATGTGAGAGTAGTCAATATTATCTATCTGAGCATAATTTACATGTGTTCCTTGTAAATTAAACTTTGTTTTATTCCTCTACGCTACTTCTCGTCCTGAATTCGGATTGATTAATATAGATTCTGTCTTACACACCTTGCCCATACACAAAAGTACCTGTTATAATTTTTTTATTACTAATTGAAATCAAGATCACTGTCAATGTTAAGAAGGATATATTCTTCGTGTTGTATGATAAGAATTTCAAAGGTTACCCAGAGCTTATTCCAGAATTTACAAAAAAACAAAAAACCAATGACATATATCCATCAAAGAAGAGGAAGATATCCAATGAAAGACTGAAATTCGACTTTTGATATAGCCAGCTTTTGTCTTCAAAAGAATTCCCCTCTACTAGTCAGAAGAAAACCTTCACAAGACTACTCGAACAAATCAATATACTCCAATTTACGTTATTTTTTCTATGGTTGTGTAAATATTACTTCTCTAAAGCCTCATAGTGAATATGAGAGTAAATTAATTAGGAGAAAATAATTACTATGATGATTATTTACATCTATTGATTTACTCCTTACAAAATATTATACGTATAACTTAATGGGTGTATTAAAATTCACTTAAGAGCTGTCCATTACAAAACATTCTTTTTAAGTACATTTATATTCAATATATAAGTTTTATTTTATACAAGCTTTGGCCTCCTAAGATCAACTATGAAATTGACAAATTTTAAAAGACATATAAGTATTTTTATCTACCTTATTGTAAATTTAGTTTCATATACGATGTAATAAGCGTCTAAGTACAAATAAATAACTAATTTATTTCCACACTGATACAAATATAAATTTTGAAGTCCTATCTTAGAGTCATAAAATTAAGAATTTTTGACACAATTTAAAAATGATTCAGATAATTCATAGCCTTATCGTTCGTTTGAGTGTCTTTCGAATAGAAATAAAAGCAATATGACAATAATTATGTTCTTAATTCCTCTGAAGATTATGTCAGAAAGTTCTAATAGATCCATTATGAAAATGCAATGATCACTTTCTTCAATACGAAAAAATAGTCATTCTCTCCATTTATTTGTTTAGTAATGACCTAGAGATTCTAATATCGTCTTCCACTTTTTTTATTGACAAAAGAAACTCACAAATAAAAGTAATAACTATTAGGAAATTGGAGGTGAGAATTGTATAATGTACTGTATGCCTAATTGACCGTAAGAACTGAACAGTAGGAATTCAGTCATATATACATGGAATTGATACTACTTATTTATGTATTCGACTAAAGTACTCTTTTCTTTTTTGTGTATCGAGCACACTCAAGGACTCAAATGGATCAGATAGTTAGTGTCCTTTGGCTAGAATACTAGGTATAGTTGACTTTAAGATGAATAGATTAAGGAATTTCAATGAATTCACCTGAAAATGATCAGACTCCTTCTATTTCTCGCAAAGAAATTAATCACTCATCAGTTCTCACAGGAGTATAAACAATTCCATATAAGATCTGGAGCGGATGATATATTCTTGAGTCGATGATTTACTAGATTAGAAGTATTTTTCATGGATCTCTTTATCTTAAAATGTATCTCCAAAATGAATTATCCTTCCATGTAGGTGAGAGCTAATATTTGAGCACAAGAATCTACTCAAATGAACGAGATCCTGAGCAACAAGTTAAAAGTAAGAGACGTGCTGCTAGGATATTTAATTGAAATCAATTGAAATTATATTCACTCATGGGAACAATTGGTGGATGCAGATCCTTACATACGAATGTTCCGTCGAAGAGATCCATCTAAATAAAGTAAAACAATAAAAAAGAAATACCGAGTAACACAATTGTCAATTCAAATTCTTCCACTCATTGTCATAGCCAAAACGTATTTTTAGGCTCAAAGGTTATGTGGCAATTCATATTCCTAGTGATTAAATAAAAAGTACAGATGAAATATCCCTACGTAAGGAATTAATTATCTTTCTTTAAAAATATAACTCAGCCCTACGACATATTAAATACTCTACAAGTGGTATCCCTGGAGTGGGAAGTCTTCAAAATGTGGACTCGAGTTCAACTCAAATTCCAAGTATTTGATTCTGTGTTCAAATAGAGTCACAAGTCAAGAAAAATGGTATTCGGGAGCTCCTCACGTGTCTTTCAAAACTCAATTGCTAAAGGGTTTTTTTTTTTTGGTTTTTTCTCCTTCTTCTTTTCTCAAGCATATGGTAGTACATTTGCTTGGTTTTTGTTTGTTTGTATGTTACGGTATTACTTATATTAAGACCCCTTCCCCTCCTCTGCTCCTCAAAAAACAATTATTCACCAGGCATGTCTTCAAAAGATACATAATAAATAAGAATAAAAAAGAAATGCAAGATGATTTGACTATGACTCTCATAAAATTATATTAATGATACTGCCTTTCGCCTCCTTTTCTCCCGAATCAGCTGCAATTTAACTCCTTTTTTTTTATTATTCTGCGTGTGTCTTTTACTTTAACTATACTATATTTTACTATACCATCATGTGATAGGGTTTTTGAAGAAATGAACAGGAATCCTACATTATATACAATAAAACAGAGGCGGGCCCTTCTATATCTTTGTACATAGAAATAAGCATTTAAGAAGGCTTTCACAAAGGGATAAACTATTTATTACTCAAATATTTTTGTTAAATGTGGTATGGATCAACTATTTGATAAACTAAATGAATACATTAGGATGTATATATGACATCTTTTGAAGTATAACAGCTGTTATGTCACAATGCAGGGACTCCCTCATATTTTCCCACCTCTTTCCTTGTTTCTATTTCTCCATAAAGCTGATGAAATACTATTAAAAAATATACCATATCATAACTTTCGTCCTCTTTATAATACAAAAAGTCTCAACAAACAGTACATACATTGAAAATAGGCCTTTCCTCTCCCCTGGCTGATATATTTCTGCCATTCGGCGCAATTGATGCACCCTTTCAATTTCTCTCGTAGTTTTCTAATTATTTTTGTTATTGCAAAACTGTGGGAGTGACTCTCTCTTTGTTACAACTTTCACCACCATTCATATGGAAGTGATCACATGGCCATCTATATAAAATGTAGAATACCGAATGGTCCATTTTAAATCCAAACACATTTAATTCTAAGCTTCAGCAATATATAATTTTTTAAATAAATACTGTAAATTACTGTAAAATTTGATATCTTAAATTAAATTTATATATAATCAGGTGGACGCCCTGGCAATGACGTGTAAATCTCATTTGGCTTAATATCCTCCAGGCAAAATGTGTTTAACGGGAAATGGTTTAAGACAAAATAGTTAAAGAGAAAAGTACGTGGAGATAATGAGACTATGAACTATCTGATACAAATGTACATGATCCAATCCCAAAATGAGATGGATAAGGTTAATGCAATGATTGAACTATCCATGGATTGGAGATATTTTCATGTGATAGCTATTGATTTTTTGGGGGAAATCACTAATTGAGCATTACACTCTGAGGCATTATAACGTTCAAATGCCCCGAAGTGATTTTACTACTAAATATGTGTGTTATAAATATGTCATTCTAATTGATCAAATGTAATTAAATAAAAATGTACTTTGTACAATCTGGTTGTACATGTTGTAACTTGTACACAGTCTATATGTGTTGTTTTTTTGTTTTTTTTCTATTTTGAGAATCTGGTTGAACATGAGAGAAGGAATCAAAAAGGAAAGTCAATGGGAGCATGCCCAGAGGAAGAAACGTTCCATCCATTATATCGATCCCTTTTTTCTTCCCCTCTCTGTCACATGACTTCTTCCTCTTCAATGTTTCTCCTTCGATAATACAACACTTCTTTTGGCCTTACCAATGGTTGCTTCCTTCCTCTCTTCGCAGGCCCTTCTGCTCCTCTCCTTTTCTCTTCTTTTCTCCTTCTCACGCACTTTCTTCTTCTCCTTCAAAAGCCATTCAAGTAAAAGTTTGAAAGAATCAGTCACTCAGTGAAATTTTCTTGTTTTTATCTAGTGGTCTTCTGCTTCTTCCATTCCTTCTGAATAGTTATTTATCTCCAACAAAGAATTCTTCTCCTGATTTGAGTGAGTGGTACTGCTTATTTCGGCATACATACATAAATATAATCCCCTTAGAGAAGAGGCTGTTTCCCTACGGCTCCGTACTGTTTTCCTCTCTCATTATTGTGAGTTTATGTGCGTTTGTGATTAATTAACTAATCATCATTTCATAGCCATCAACACAACCTCCTTCCTTAGTCAGTCCCTCCCGAACGAAGACCCAATCTTTTTTTTAAGACACACCAAAAAGTTATTAGAAAATTTTAATTATCCAGGATGTCAATGTTCTCGGGATTAACCAACCAGATCTCTGGATGGGTCGCAAACAAACAGGGTAAAAACGAAGGTGAAGCTCCTGTTCCACCAGAAAATGGAGGTGGTGAAGATCCACTTGCTCAACAGCAACAACAGGCTGGAGCCATGGGCGAAGCTGGTGTAGAAGGAGGAGAAGCACCCAACGCGGCAGGTCGAGTGACTGGTATGGCCCAGGGATTCCTCTCTAAGGCCATGGCAGCAAAGGACGGAATGAAAGAAAAGGTGGGTGGCTTTCAACCCCCAAATCTTCATGGTCTAGGAAATAATATTATGTCGGGAGTGACAAATCTGATTCCGGGACGCAAGGAAGAAGAAGTTCCTACACCTCCAGAGCCTAATCCTCCAACTGACATGGGAGGCGAGATGATGGAAGGGGGTGAAGAGATTGTCCAGGAGTAAAGAAAGAGGCATAGAACCCAATCAATTCCCCCTTACAACTCAACGTATCCTACAACAACCATGAATTAATTAGTACTCATTATTAATTCCTTTAATTTTTATTATTAATCATTAAATATTATCAAATAACTTTATTGTTTTAAATTTCTGCGACTAATTAAAAAAGAAATCAAATTTACGATCTTCATATTAATCAAACAAAATTATTAATATTATTATAATTTTTAACAAGAAAGTAATTTTTTTTAGTCATAGTGGCTTTTGAACATCATTGTAAATAACTAAATTGATAAAATATTATAACATCAATCAGAATTATTAAAAAAAAAAGAAGGAACTCGGCACGAATAAAGAGGGAATTTCATATTTTAGTTCAAATTATCCTTAAATATATCCTCTATTATTATACACAATTAACTAACTACTAACTAAGAGCCCTCTATCCTCGTGACGCCTATTTAAATATCTAAATATTAATCTCTCTATATATATAACTTTGTAAAGTTGTTTTTAAGTTTTATTAATAATTTTATTAATATCATTATTTGTTGGATTCTGCAATAAAAAAAATGTAATGTCGTTAAAAAAAAATAATAAGACGTTTTGATTATTAAAATGGGTGCATTCTTACTCTTTAGCGAATAGGGATCCAATTAACACATCATGTGACCAATTTTTTCAATACAGGTCCGAGATTTTAAATCTGGAAAGAGTGTAGACCTCAATACCTTAGGATTAACCCAAAGAAAAACATCCTTGAGATGTCCTCCGAATACGAACGCCGTCCCCCCATTGTGGTATGCCTCAATGGTGGTCGCACAATGTGATTATTGAGTTTACGAAGCTACCCAAATAAACTGTTTACAATGTTGCCAAGGCTTTCAAGGAGTCTGCCGGGTATGGAGCACATACAAGGAAGATTTATGACTGTTCTGAAAGCAAAAAAGGCACTTTAGACTTTTTGGAGCAAACGTGGTCAAAGAAAATGTGACCTCTTTTCTACCCGGATCTGAACCTCTTGGACTAGTATGTGTGAGGTTTTTTTTTTAAAAAATGATCCATTATATCGTATATATTTTGTGGTAAAAATACGGATGAAATTCTTCACCCCTGTGTTTTAGGTTTGGTCCCATATTGTTTGATGTAGTATATAGGAATCTTTCTTCTGATTATTTTCGACGAGTCCGTAAAGAAAAGTCCACAATCTTTCCCATATATCCAAACTCCCTTGAATCTTTGTCCTAAGCCTTCCCATATCCACAATTTTCAGATAATTTGTAAGAAATATTTCATTGTATTCAAAGAGCTAGGCTTTTGGGCCTTGAACAAGCTGCGCTCGTTCAGCGGGATATTCTCAATGCTCCAACCCAGCACTGGGTCGTTTTGAATGTTGTAAGCCCCCTCCACGATGAAGATGTAGGCCTCAGATATAGAAGCTCACTAAAGTCCTTTAGGGGCTCAACATTTATGCATTGTATATTTCATACCCGTGAAATCTTGGAGAGAGATTCCCACAAACGTGCACTTAACATAGTTGACTCCTTGGTAGTTTCAATTCTCGAACCAGTGTTCAACATGAAAAAAAAGCTCTTCAGCAAGGATTGTGCAAGGTTCAGGGCCATGTTGGAGGCTGTAGTTGAAGCTGGAAGTGGTTGGTTTGAGTGATTGACTTGACTTTGGAGCCCGTTTTGTAAGAGTAAAGGGATTTGTAACTTGCTAAATTAATTTTGGGAAATATATTATTATATACATTATTCTTAAATGTTCCACATTTAAAATCCGCACATTGTATACATATACGATCACTTAAAATGGGTAGGGGCTCTTTTACAATCTTAAGGCCATATCTACAATTGTATAAAATATTTGTATACCTTAACACCTGCGAGATTTTTTACTAGTTGGTAATCTGATGAATATTTTTTATTTTCAAAAAAAAAATTATTATTATTTTTTATGGAAGAGAGAACATCCAAGTATAGTTTAATCACTAGAAGTGTCGTGTAAGTCCTTATTTATTCAGTTCAGTACATCTTTTAGTATTGTAGGTTCTTGAGGCTGGTTTTTAAACGTCCGTCCTTGGAATTTATCCAATAAAAATAGACTTAACAATTAAAAAAATATAAATACCCCAATAACATTACGAGGGATCAATTTTACCTTCTTTAAGGACCAACAGTGGGTAGTCCTAAATAAGGATCGACAGAATACTAAATTCACTAGTAGGTGTGCTCCTGAAAGAAATATTGTAAAAATGAGGGTTTGTTCGGGAGGTATAAATAGTTATGAAAATCCTCTATACAATGGGCATGTTAAAAAAAAAGAAACCAAAAATCAACAAGGTAGCTCTGACAATATGAACAATGTTTTGGAGGAGATAAAGAATAATGCTCATGACGTTTCATTAGATCAGATACAATCAGCTGTAACAAGGGAGGAAGGAGAATAGGAATTAAACAGAGACACTTGCTAGAATTACTCCAATGTCGATCTCTAATTGTTCTCTGTGGCCAACAAGGACTTACAATTATACCTCTGCAACAAACCCTCAGGGTTACCCTTCGTCTTTTATGAGCGCACATAAATGTTCAAACAGGTTTTGAATATAATTGAATCTATTTAGGAAAGGATGGTCACTACTCAGAAATTAAATAATAATCACAACTGCTAAGGAAAAGAAAATTCATTCTAACAGATTACCAATTACAAAAAACAACACACAAAAAAAAAACAGGGCAGCTAAAAAATTCAACAGATTTATATCTCTTGTTATAAGAGTGAGTCTCTGTTGGAGTCGGACTATAATTGAGGATCGACATTTGGAGTAATTCTTGCCTATATCACTGCTAGATGGGGGAGTGAGGTTTGTGTTTTTTTTCCTTCCTTTCATCGGTATTTCGAGCTAATTTCATCAAACGTCATGACAACTATGCAACGCTCCTTTCAAACAATCTTTAAATTGTCACAGTTACCTTGACGTTTTTCGGTTTCAATTTCTTAACCTGAACAAAATGTAAGCACATAGTATGTGTTCCAAAAGCAATGAAGAGTAATTTAAGAAGACTTTTTGTAGAATCAACCTGAGCAAGGACTTTTCTTTCAACCTGCTGCTACTTGTATGTAAAAAGAAACCAAAGTTTAACATACTAAATTGAATTTTAAAAATGTTTGGAAGAAAACAGCTTATCTATTATCTAACAGGGTCACATTCATTAGGTTACCTTTTTATCATGTGAACAGCAGCATTAAGATTATAGTATGAGAAAATTGTCACTTAATGATTGCAACCTTTAAAATGAGAACATCCAAAACTATGCAGAATAGGGGAGATTAAGCCATCATACACAAAATAAATTTATCTGATTCATATTTGAGAGTCGCTATCTCAAAGTAGCAAATATATCATATTCTTCGTGGAAGAATTAGAAATTGATAAGTTCTATTTGAAAGGGCATGTGATCGTGACCAAATTAAATTTTATTAATCATATAATTTTTTTTTTTTTTTTGCTTTTTTAAATTCAATGTCTCAAATTAACCAAATATATCAATCAATATATAACCCTATATTCTATAATAGATTGGTGGAAAAGTAATTACGTATTTCCCACCTTTTAAAAAAAATTAAGTATATCTTGCGCATTTTTGGTCGCAGGCGATAAAGCATTGTAAAGGTGTGTGAGTCTTTTTCGACAGCATTGCGTTGGGCAGGTTCAGTAGCAAATTATTTTGCGTCGAGTATGGAAGTCTCAAAAGAATAAATTTGCCATATTGTACATTTTTACTACCTAAAAGGGAAAATCGCATCGAAAGAGACAAAGAAAATTTGGGATGTTTACAGGTTTACGACATTCTTTAAGTTTGTGTATCACAAGAGTGTTTCGAGCGATTTTGTTCCGGTATAGTGGAGGTGAAGGAGCATCTACAGCCAAATTGGCAGAGTGAGTACTACTATGACTATGGAAATATGGTTCTTAGCAGGTCGGATCTTAATCTGATGAATTATTTTATCTGAGATTAAGTTAAATCTAAAAAAAAACGAACATCTCATGTCATTCAGGAGATAATGACCAACATACTCAGAAACTACATCGTCAGCCCCTGCTCTTCCTTCCTGGGCATGATACAGGCCGTGATTGATGCTGGAAACGGATATCAAACGCAATTTGTCCCGAAATTCATATGTACAATTCAAATTAATTTTCAAGTAAATGGCTCTCCGAAAAATGTGGCCTCAGTGACAACTGAAAGAGTTAGAAAAATGCAGCGATTTCCTCTTAACACCCTGTATACACATCAGCAGATATTATTGAAGGTTGTAGAGGAACATGAAATATAAGTGATTGAAGGTGAGTTTCAATTTGAATTGATATTCTGTCAAATTATTGTTATTTTCTTTGTATTTCAGCGTTGATTTTGTGGATTTTTAGGGACATCATAATATTCTGAGTAGTATATATATGAATACTGGAAATGAGAAAGTTCGCCGTATATTCGATAAATAAGGTGACTTTTTATTTTTAGGAAATCATATGGATTTATTCATCAATATATATTCGTCCCTTTCAAAGTAATCTCCCTCAGATACAATACATACATATTTGCCAACTCTTTTTCCAAAGCTCAAATCACTTCTCATAAGAACTTTTCGGTATAGCCTGGTGCTCTTCCAGCGGCGCCGACTTACTCACCTCAATCCTTGCAAACCTCCGTCCTTTTATAGGTTTCTTCTCTTTTGGGAACAAGAAAAATCATATGGGGTCAAATACGCTGCATATGGTGGCTGAGGCATGATGGGGGTGTTGTTTTTGACCAAAAAATATCTCACAAGCAAAGGGGCATTATCGTGCTGCAAAAGCGACGAATTACTTTTCCACTATTGCGGACGTTTTATTTGTATTGTGTATAACTTCAAGATAATACTCTTTATTGATCTTAAGACTATATGGTAAGAACTCTTGATGCACTACGCCACCGTAGTCGAAAAAACCAATAGTAAAACTTCGAAATTTGTTCTAATCTTCTTGGCCATCTTGGAAGAGTTTGCATCAGTTGTAAACATTTTTTTTACGTAGAACAGTTTCACTATGTGCTACAGTCAACATTTCAATTGTTTTGGAGGACTTAATTATATTTTTTTACACAAAATTCGATGTAAATTCTTTGATCCATATTTTCCAATAGCAAAATAGTTATAACCCTTATGCCTCTCAACAATAAACCAAACATATTCTGCAGCTGAAACAGTAAAAAGTGTACTAAAATAAAAAAATGAGCATACCAATTGTATCTTGCCCGCAGGATTCGAAAAATCACCTTACTTTTTGAGCACACCGCGTATACATATAATGAAGGGCTTAATATATTACGAGATTGTGGAGGAAAGGCAACGTATTAATCGTAATGCACTACAGAATGTTATGAGCTTTAATAGATTTTATGACAAATTGCGAAAGATGTTAAAGGCTGGGAATTCCTCGTGTTAGTCAAATAAAGCTAACAGATTGGACTACACTCTGAACGAAGCCATATAATATTGTTATTACATATATTTGTATATTTTTTTAGAAGGAAATCCTCTGGAGATGCTTACAAAAACAATACAATATGTAGAATGTTAGTTAAATAATTCATTGCTGCTTACCAAATACATGCGCTATACAATAGAACATGAGGCAATGAAAACGACCACACAGCCAATATCTACTATGAAAAATGACAAATTATTGTGTGTAAATTAAGATAATTTTACGTCTTTTCATTTCCATATTCTCGAGTGTGTTTATTTTTGCCCCTTTTAAATATATGCTAAGTATTTTTGCTAAAAGTCTTGAGGAGAAAATATCAATTAGTCAGTAAAGAGGTTTGCTCAAAGAAAGAGTGTTTTTTTTTCTTTCTTGAAATTAAAAAACCATTTATTTTGGTACAACGTTAACTTGATAGAAAAAAATATAATATATTAAAAAATGATTATGTAAGAATACAGCAATTCTAATTAAATTAAAAGGGATAACACGATAAGAATTTAATACATCATTACATTTTAAACTTTAAAGACTCATAGGTAAAATATAAGAGAAAAAAAAAACAAAGTTAGTGGATATATGTAAAATAAATTATATTAAAATTATCAGACAATAATTTTTTTTTTTTGTGAATTGGTAATCTGAAGAATGAATTTTCTTTTTCCTTCAGAATTTGTCATTATTATTAAGTTCCTGAGTGGTGAACAGCCTTTCATTTATTCTTGTTTATATCCTTTTCTCCTTCCTGCCTTGTCACCAAGGCTGTGGAGTTGGTCAATGAATGCCCAACTCCAACACACATTATTATTTTTTAATAATATGTTTTATACCCAATATAAGTACTATTGAGTCATTTTGAGTCTATATACTTCAAATATAGATTTAATTCAAAGTTATATGTTGTAAATAATTGTACTATGTATGAAGAAAAACAATTGGATATAAGATATTTAACTAGATAAACAAGAAATGAAATGGATCAAAATCTTTCTATTGCTAATACATTTCATTTCTTGTTCATCTAGTTAAATGAAGGAATTGTTATTTATGGACTATAAAGCACGTAAACTTATAAATTAGTTAACTTAATGAGTTTCATAAATTAATTCTACTTAATACCTATCATTTACAACCATTTAAAAAATAACTTTACGACTACTCAATATATGCCTAAGATTATAAATAAGTTTAGTTTACATTAATTATAATAACTTTTGTAGCCGGAGTTGGTACGAATTCTCCAACTCCAAATGCCTACTCCACCAAAAATGGAACCGACTCCGATGCCCTGCATGTCCCAGATGATTGTAGCTGTTCTTATAAACCGCCATGAGGATAATTCTTTCTCTATTTTTTCATCTTAAGATTTTCATCACTTATATTACTTTAATTTTCTATTTTTCTGACTAAGAAATCGGCATGGGACAAATACTGCTCTATTTATATTCATAAATTGATAGTATGAAGTATTTTATTATGCACTCCAACTTTATATTTTCATCCACTACCATGTTCATCATTATGAGCCAGTGGCTCTCCGAGATCATCACTCGAATAGACTGAACACTCAACCACCTGCTCCCTTACGGAGGGGGACCATCCTAGACAAACAATAGAATATATGACGAAAAGACTCTACTTTGATTTTAAAAAAGGGTATAATATTTCTCCTGCGGGTTTGAAGTCTTATTATTTGTAAATAAGGACCTAATTTATAGTCAAACTACTTTTATTTCGAGTTTGTAAAGGGATTTTGCAGAATATATCCATTCTTTATTTAGAATAGGGTGGTCGGAGCATATATCTAACTTATCCAGATGTATTTTTATCAAATATCTTGGTTTATTCACCAGGGCTCTTCCAGAAAAGGCTCTCCTAACTTTGATGATCCTCACTGACGACATAGCAATAATACCCGGAGTGTAGGGTCCAAAAGTCCCAATGTGCTTCACCAAAAAGTTGTAGGAAGTCAAGAAGGGCTTCCTAACGTTTAGTGGTCCGAATTTGTATACTTTTTCATTACCCTCCAAATTTGAATTCACTCCAAGCTGCCATTCTGACAATGCTGTACGCTATGGACAGGACCTTCATCAACAAGAGCTACCATCCTGTTCGTGGTTGGCGTGTTGAGCCTGTTATCGCTTGTGAAGAAGAATATAGTGAAGACATAATATAGATAAATATATTATATAATCATATCAAAAAGTGGTTGGGATTTGTCTTTCCTTGATTCCATAAAATTCAAGTTTTTCGTAATTTAGTCATACTGTTGCAAGTTTTGGGTCCCCACTCTATACAAATAGATTTAATGAGCACATATTATTAAGAAATAAGCAACAAATATGTAGGCTTTAATGAGCAAGAAGTAAATAGCTAAGGGGGAAAAAAATTATTACTTTGAGGAAAAGTTATCTTTTCATTTAATTAAGTCACTCCCAAATCATGTAAAAAATATGTTGCGATGGAAATAGAATCTTCAAAAGACAAGACAAGGATATATATACAGGGGGTAAATAAACATAAGAACAACAATAAAAAAGGAGATAATCTTAATATAATTTGTTACTTCATATACCTATGATTACATACTCACAACTATTTCATAGACATATAGGAATAAATTATAGGCTTACTATCTAAAGTAATACCCATGTGGAAATTCAATTTGAACTCTCTACGAATCTTTACTCCAGAGAACGTAACAAAGTTGGGAGAAAACAACCCAAAACAGCTGTCATCTCACAATAACACATCATAAAACAAAAATCCTCGGAACTGTCGGCGGTCGCTATCGTGAGTTCCATTGAAATCTGCACACTTACTAATTCAATAATTAATGAAGGTTGAGTGATTAAAATGAATTCATATTTCGATATATTAAAGCATAAAGAAAAATTCTTCACGCATGCTTATATGTTGGCAGACCGCATATGTCTAATGACCATGATTAAGTCTTTAAACGAAGCTATAATACTACTTTGTGTAGCAGGTAGAATAATAACTTGTATTTGTCATAATTTAGGACGAATGACTGCAGTTTTGTAAAGTTCAATAGCAAAATATGGACTCTATTACAAATCGTCTTTTCAGAATTGTCAAATTCTTTAGTAAAAAATCAATCCATAATTGAGTTGATTAAATATATCGGGTAGTCCATTCAAATTTGAACACTAATTCAATAATTAATTAAGGTTGAATGATGGAAATTAATTCGTATTTTGATATATTCAAGCATAAACAATTAGTTACCAAACAAAAAAAAACTGAGCTCTCTAGCTTAGGTACAGGTCGAGAAAATGACACTCGAACTTGATCAACGAATTTCCCATCGCACGCTCCAATCAGTTGGACGTCTCCAGGACCATATTGTACGCCATCCCAACCTTTTTCTAATAAGGAAAGACCTTATTTAAGCGAAACAAATTATATATTATTGGTCGCTTTGGAGCATCTTGAGAGTAAGTGGAAAATATCATTATGTGAAAGAGTTGTGAGTTTGTCTGTTAGAAAGGATGTGGGTTTGGTCATAAGAAGGCTGAAAATAATTATGCTATAAGGATTCATGGTAGATACAAGAAAATAATGTAGAGCTGAATTTAGTAAGAGGTGATCTCCTCAGGCCTCATCGCATGTTTTGGAGGAGATCATCTTAGCGGATTTTACGTTTCATTAGATCAGCTACAATAAGCTGTGACAAGGGAAGAGGGAGGGGGGAAGGAAATGAAGAATGACTTTGTAAAGAAACACTACGACACCAATCTTCAATTGTACTCAGAGTCCAACAAGGACTTACTATTATAACTCCGGAACAAATCCTCAAGGCCACTCTCTGTCTTTTATGAGCACACATTAATGTTTAATCAGGCTTTGAATATAATTGAATGTAGTAGGAAAGGAGGTTCACAACTCAGGAGTTACATAATAATAAGAACAGCTTATGAAAAGAAAATGTATTCTTCAAATTATCAATTCGAAAAGAAAGGAGCCGTTAAACAAACACAGGATGTATATAATTGCAAAGTTATTTTCTTGTTATAAAAAGGTAGCGAGGATTGAATTTCAACTTTCTGCTTAGGCTGTCTGTAATATCCGTGATAGTAAGTGAAAGTATGACGTGTGGGGGGGAAAACTTATAACCCATACACCTTTAATAACAAGAGACACTTCGAGTTAAACTAATCAACGCTCAGAACACTAATATTAAAGAGGCAGAGTAAAGGAATAGACAGCTGACAAAAAAGTGTATATACCATTATGTTATAATGGCCAGACTATTAAACATTTGATTAACTTTGAGAGAGTCTCGAACAAATGGGATATAGGCTTCATCTATAATATTGATTAGGATACATCAAATTAATATGTAATCAATTTGATGAGTTTCGAATTTTTAGTAAATTATAACCTACTAAAAAGTAAAATAACCAATTTCAAAAGAACATGAGCAAACTAACAAATCAAGTAAACAACACTCAAATTCAGAGGTGTATAAAATATGTCTAAAAAGCGGGAGCGGATTTTCATTCGCAATTGGAACAGGCTTGTTTATTTTACAAATCTACTATCATTATTACTTAATTCTTCAGAAGGGAACATCTAAGTACATAGTAGTAACTAGTGAGGGCCTCTGTGTTTGGATAATATACACTGAAAACCTTCCCCTAGACATGTACATCAAAAGTGTAGTTGAGGGAGTTGGTCTATTTTAATTGAGAAACTAATGTTAGATATGCAAATACTTTATTTAAGGATTTTAAATTTCGTGATGTTTTAAATATACACGCTAAATCATAAGTCCCTACGACATAGAATTTTATCAAATTAGAAAGTAAAAATATATCACTATGATAATCTAAAGCACGCGAAGGAAACAATTATAGTCCGCAATATGTAGATTTCGAATAGTATTATTGTATTATGACTGATCAGAGTGGCTACACCTTAGAGTTTCGAATTTTATCTCCTGTATGGTATCATTAATCTGAAAAAGACATAGCAAGAATGAGACAATTTTTCAAAAGACTGGCTCAAGTCGATCAACGATCAATCTTTCACAAATGAACCCATTAATGTGTAGGAAAAAAGTGTGGCTTACAAGTTGAACACTATGATCAATAAATGGCTTTGTTTTTGTATTTTGCTCTTCATATATATATCATATATTATAACTAATTATATTACCAACTTTGGATTATCATGGTTATATATTTTTATTTTTTAACTTTATAAAAATTCTATGTCTTAAGGACTTATGAATCACCCTTTGTGTATGTTGGTTATTTGAAGTTTTTATTTGCTAAGTACCTTTTAGAAAAGGTACTTATATTGGTGTTACATATATGAGTTTACTTTGAGGAAGATAAAACGTCCGAACTCCGGACCAAGAATACAAATACAAAAAAAAAGTAACACAAATAGATATCTTTGGGATTTATTTTCTTTATTAATAAAACAAAATTTGTCTTTCAGGCGATGCCTAATTACTCCGGGTAATGCCGGATACTACCACTAGATTCTAATGAAAGTGCACTTAAAAATAAAGCCAAATTAAAGTATATGTTTTTATATTAAAAACTCCAAGACCATAAAAAATAATCAAAAATGAACCTAAAAATTAAATTGTTTCAAAATTATTTACCCTACAACCGATATTAATTTTTGGAAATCAAAATATGAATATCCTATTAGCTATTTTATCAATGTAAATACTCAAAAAGTGGGGTGACCATCGCCCCTGAGAACTCCCTTTGTTGTGGCCCCCTTAATAAAATAATAAATTCGTTTACATAAACTAATCGCACAGATTCATAAATCACTATTGTTAGTGAATTGGGATTTTACACATCTCAAGATTCATAAAAATGTTTCTTATTCTTTTGAATCTACATTTTATCGCCAATACTTTCCAGTATGCTCTTGAAATATTAAATCTGGTTATGTTTGTTTTATTCTGAATTTATTTAAAATTGAGGTAATTTAAATCGAAGTTTAGTTAATTTAATTAACTGTTTATCTTAAAAGTCATTCCTTTGTTTTTCCTCTAATTTCTTGGATTTATTTTTTTGTATGTCTTATACTTAAAATTTATCATTTTAATATTGTAGATATTTACTAGTGCAAAATAGATAAAAAAGTTAAATAAATGATACAAAATTGAAATAACTTAATTATTATAATTAATCAACTGTGTTTATTATGTAACAAATAAAGTTTTTTTTTTTTTTTTTTGGGGGAGGTTCTTTTAACCTAAAAACTAAAAAAAAATACTATCCCATAGTCGGTAGCTTGATGTTAAATAAAAATACTGAGAAGAATTTTAACTAACTGTGTCTTTTATCCGAGCAACACACCTTTAATTTATATTGAATAATATTATCATTCAGGGAGTTGTATAATGTTGCCGCAAGGGAGCGTCACTAAATATCGCTTTGTTTAGAAACTTATATTTGCAAATAATAATTGTGCCCTATTCTAAGTGTATGATGGTCCTTGAGTAGATATTTTCATGCCTACATAAGCCGGTAAAATAATATCATAATTTCCAAAAAGACTGTCTTGGGACCAAAGAGCCCAAAGTGTTGATTTGACCACGACCTGTTCCTTTTAAAATACAATCTTAATATTTCATTATGACTGATGAATTTTGGGTACTTTAAATACAATTAGCGACAAGACTAAGTGATTAGTCAGAATAGTTATAAAAATTATGTTCACCATACATAACAGTTAAAATCAAAATTACCAGGGTCGGGATTAGTCATGAGCAAACTAATAAAAATATATATGTACTATCCGCAAGCTGGTGTGACAGTCTGTAGCTTGTTCTTCAAAACATGCCGCATGTTGAAAATTATTTTGACAGTGTCTCTCTGTGGGTCACATACACCAATAATTTATATAGAATAACTCAATTGGCAACCCTCTCAGTCACTTTGTTTACTAAGAAATACAATAAAACAAGTCTCATGCTCCCATTGAATATTGTGATATAAATTTCGGTACAGAAAATAAACTTTCAAAATATCAGACATGAAAATAATTTATCATGACTTCCTTGACATATCAAGTCATGTAATAAATGCTTCGGCTTATGAATAAAAGCCTTTCTCAAAATTACTTACCTGCATATTTTGAAATAAGTAACTCAAAGAAAACACGTTCCTTTCAAACAAGAATATGCTTATGAAAACATATTTGTCAAAAGTAGGATTAGGATATAGTATAATCCTTAATTCTCCCCAGAATATATTGCATTTCAGAGCATTGTGAGAACTTGGAAGAAAGGATTTGCTGTGCATTTAGAATAAATGAATCTAGGAAAGCTTGTCTTGAGAAAGTTTGCTATGGGATTATCGCTCTGGTAAAATTTGTCTTGGATAAAACTCCCCGGGTGGAAGAATTGTTTCCCTTTGGTTAATGTAAATAATATAATCTCACTTATGTAATGACGAATTAGGTCGAACCAGAGATAAAATAGATAAGTATTAGTAATGAATTCATGATAAAAAGAAAAATATATCAACACGACAGTAATTCGAATGGAATTCGGATAATCACTTAATTACACGTAAGAGAGGTAAACTGTAAATCTCAGTACAGTTAAAGCAATAATGGTCTGTAGGGCTCTATTAGCAAAAAAGTGTCGTATGCATAGAATCAGTACAATTGGAAGTACTATAAAGTTAAGAGAAATATACGGCGCTTAAATATAATCTTCGAGACTCGGGAAACTTCCCATAAAGATTCATCGATTTAGTGGGACCCTCCTTTATATTCTTCTACAAACTTAAAAAGAACCTTGTATCCCTCTAAAATAATACCCTCCACTTTCTAACTATCCTGGAGAGGTCTTCTCCATATTTTTGACTTTTTGATAAAAACAAGGCTCCTAGAACCCTTAACAATGTCCGTGATCTTCATCACATCAACTCCAGCATCTAGAAGATCCGAGGTACTTGCTGCTCGATCATGATGATGAAATGACTAAATGATTATTATAGTTACTTTATATAAAATGGACGGTGGAAACAGAATATCAAAAAATAATCACTCAACCTGTTCATATTAATTAGAAAATAAACATTAATTTATAGTCCACGTTGGGCTCCCTACCCTGTAATCGAAACAGGATTTAAAATTTGCACATGTTCATAAAAGATTAAGCATAACCCTGAGGATTTGTTGCGGAGTTATAATTGTAAGTTCATGTTAGAATATGAGTAGAATTTAGGACGTACATCAGATTAACTCTGCCCTATGACCGTCTCCATTTACTTTTCCATCTCTCACAAGTGATTTTTTAACTGATCTAATAAAACGTCATGAGAGCTAAACTGCTCTTTTACCAACCATTCTTCAAATTATCAGGGTTACCAACGTAAATTTACGGTTTCTTGTTTTCAATATGCCCAAATGCTACAAATAAATAGAAATTCAAATAATATGAAACGTCGGAGTATTTAAGAAAAAAGAAAACAAAAATTAACGTGGTCATACTTACAGTAGTACCATATGGTTCCCCCTTGTGGCCAGCCCTATGAATGACATATATTATAAATACCAAGTCATTGTTTATCAAACAAAATGTTCTAAATCTACGTTTGATAGTTTGTGACGTCATTGTTTTCAATATTTTTATGACTGTATTTGCTTTATTTTATATTATCCCGGCATATAATTGGTGTTGGAAGCTTTCAATAGAGTTGTATAATATATATCCTTGCCAGCACCTTTTAAAAAAAACAGAAAATGACATGGTAACCCTCTTAACTTTCAGGAGCTTTCATGACGTTTTATGAAATTGGCTGTAAGTAGCATTATGATGAAGTAAAAAAACAGCAAACTCCACTACATTTCTAGCCATATAATACTATCAACCCGTAAGCGAATACTCAAGTGCTCCTGCTACAATGGGTTAGAAAAGCTGAGTAAGGCAATATGTCGATTTATCATACTTTTATAGAAACAAAAAGCAGCCATTTATTCGATTCAAATAGTTGAATGTACATCTATACCTAAAATAGATACCCGTGATAGGCTTTCTATGAGGATTAAATAATTTTATAAAGGTGTGTTCAAAAAGTAAAATTACTTTTCAAATTTTACGGAAAAAGTATATATTTGGTATGCTAGATTTTTTATTTTTTTTATTTTAATACATTCGAAAAAGAACATATATTTATTATTTTATACTATATATTATGTTTAGTTTGTTTGTGAGAGGCATACTGGTGAGAAGCATTTTGCGTGTTCAGCGATTTTAAACTATACGTTCTTTTACTCTTCCACTTGGACGATTAGGCTATGGTTTCCATATCACATCGATATACCCATGATTTGCTAATAGTTATGACCCTTTTGAGTAAATCAGGATCTTCATTAACGTCTGTCAACAACTCATTAGCGATGATCATGCGACGATTCTTTTTTTCAAATTTAAGCAGTTTCGGAACACATTTCTCGCACACTCGTCTCATGCCCAAAACACTAACAAAAATCGGGGCACGAGCCAACTGACATTTTACTAATTTTTCAGTTGTTCATCCCTAATGTTAGCGGGTGCTCTTAGCCTTTGCTTACAGATATAGGCAAGAATTACACCGACGACGATCCTCAATTCTCCTCACGGTCCAACAAGGACATACATTTATAACTCTACAACAAAGTTTTCAAGGTTACTCTTCGTCTTACCTGAACCAGGGATTATTTACTAGTTATTGTTTTCTCTTCAAGAATAAACCCCAACTGCTTCTTAGAGTGGGCGAAAGAAATTCGTCAATCAAGTTCAAGTGTCATTTTCTCGACTTGTATCTAAGCTTGAGAGCTCAGATTTGTTTTATTACTAATTATTTATGGTTCAATATATCAAATGTGAATTAATTTCAATTGCTCAACCCTCATTTATAATTGAATTAGTAAGTGTTCATACTTCAATGGACCACACGGTAGTCATAATTATAAACACGCAATCTTTCCTTAACTTTTATCCTATATATATTTATAATTCATGATCCAATAAAAATAAACTTGTATGGGCATACGTCATACCCAAACATAAATGATTAATGCCTCTATTATTCTAAGAAGGAACAACACCCATCAAAGCAATGTGCAGTATTTTTAATTAAGATGTTGGAATATGTATGTTAATTATGGGTGCATTATAAATATCTTAATCAAACGATACTAATAGATCAATGTCAGATCCCATTTTAGAGTAGTAGTATTTCATAGAATACCATTTTCGTGGAATATGGATTGGCATGGAATTTGAGCTATGTATATATGTGTGCAACAACCACAATTGAAAATGGGGTAAAGGGTTGTAAATCCTAAGCTTTTTTTGGCGTGCGAGTTGTTTTGTTATTGAATATCTCGCTGCCATCATTATTCTTCATTCTTGAGATGAAAACATCTGTGTGTACCGGGGTGTCTATGGAAATCTGAATACTTACTAATTCAATAATAAATTAGGGTTGATAGATTGAAACTAATTAATTCATATTTCATATATTAAACCATAAATAATTAGAAAGCCACAAATATGAGCTCTCTAGCTTAGGCACAAGTCGTGAAAAATGTACTTGAATTTGATCGACAAACTTTCATTGCTGCACTCCAAGCAGTTGGTCGTCTCAAGGACCCCCGTCTAAACCGTCAGCAAGAAGTCCAAAACGTTGGAAAGGAATAAAAGCTCTGTCAAAAAGGATTGAAAATAAATCGTTTGGCATTGCTACATTCTTGTACAACTATGAGAAAACATGAAATAAACCTATGTATAAACCTCAGATTATAACATAAAATACATATATACAGGGTGTACCGGGTATTTGTGCCGAGAAAAGGATTTTTGTCTCAGATTCAATTATCAAATTTTAAAAAAATATAACCAGTTTATCAATGCTTGATAGTTTCTTAATTATTATATTCAATAAAACTACCTCCTATCTCAATTACAGTCTCTATACGAGGCCAAAAGCGCGAGCAGGCCGACTGGTACGTCGTTTCATCACACACCACGCACATAAATATCCATCGAATCAGATCAAGCAAGTTTCTAGGACAAAATTCCAACGGGATAAAGTCGTCAAAATTGTTTTGGAGAATTTTTTCAAGGTGTGGTAGGGAGCTGAATCCTGCTGCCACATCAAAGGCCTTCCGACTAACTCTAACAAGGTCAGCTTCTAGAAATATCTCCCTGATGAACTTCCATGGGTCCTCAGTCATGATTTTCTGGATTATGGCGACCAATTCCGGAGTCCCGAGACAGTCATTTCAAGCTTTGAACTCAGCCAGCATTGCTGTTGCATCAAAATCACCTTTAGGGGACTCAAATTCGCTCTTCGCCATGCAAACGAACAGAGACCGAGTTACTGTTATGTTGTGGCTCCCGGATTCTAAAACAGTTGCCTTTTCCAAATATTTGAAACAACGAATTTGTCAATTGATTATATTTTTTTCTAACTGGGGTAATGTTTAAAAAGTTATCTTTCAAAAAAAAAAAAAAAAAAAAAAAAGGTGCCTATATGACTGCGTTTGCCCAAAAGAGTACGTCAACGTGGCACCATAGATAACTTGCACATCCTGTATATAGTGATTTCATTTAGAAGTATGGCTCTGAATCAAAATTAGTCATTAAAAACGTGATTTAAAA
The DNA here is from genome assembly GCF_016086655.4 of Lepeophtheirus salmonis. Lineage (NCBI taxonomy): Eukaryota > Metazoa > Arthropoda > Copepoda > Siphonostomatoida > Caligidae > Lepeophtheirus > Lepeophtheirus salmonis. Next base: position 50,700,712 of record NC_052131.2, on the reverse strand, counting down.
AAAACCTTTATAAGCGAAACATACCTTAATTGTAAAATTTAAAGATCATTTTGGAGTTCTATGACTGAAATAAGAATGATACATGTTGGTTTTTGCCGGCAGGCTTTCCAAAACAGTGATTTTTTTTTCTGCATATTGTAATATATCCTCTAAATATTTCAAATAGACAAACACCCGAGCCAGCATGGGGAAGCCTATCCGTTAGGACAGAGAGTCAATCAAACCTTTATGCCATCTCCAGTATATGTAATGACTACAAATTTCCAAAAAATAGCCACGATTTACATCACTAATCTGGATAATGAATTTTCGTTTCTCCAGCTGTTGTCATTATTATTATTTAACTCCTGAGCATTGACCTTCCCTTTCTACAAAATTCAATCATTTTAAAACCTTAATTTAAGATACGTGTGTGTTTCATAAATGACAGAGAGTAAACTTGAGGATTTGTTAAAATTGTAAGTCCTTGTTGGAATCTCCTTATATCCATATCCACCTCCTCCATGACACAGCTGATTTTAGCTGATCTAATATAGCGTCATGACAGCTCAAACATTCTTCAAATTGTAAGGGTAACCATGTTCATTTTGGGTTTCCTTTGTCCAAAATACACACGATTTGCATGCCTTGAAATGACCCAAACATGAGCAGAAAATGAAGAGAAAAGAAAAGATTACTGTTTTCAATGTTCCATATAAAGTGTTTTCCTTGCTCTATTTTACATATTCCTACAGATTATGAAAGCAGTAATTGTATTATAAAAGTAATATTTTATAGTGCCCTCTATTCAAAGAGTGTAGCAGCAGCGACCTCTATATTATACAATAAACAATCTTAATTCTAATCGATCAAAAAAGTAATCTCTTTATTAATAAATAGCACATATGTACGTATAATAGTTTCGTTATTGAGGTTAAACTAACAAACAAGCTAAACCGATCCGTTTATTACGTTTATTATTTGAAAGTAACCACATAGTTGTATACTTGCATGGCAATACTTTGCAATAAGACTAAAAAATTGCAAGTTTTGTATTTACCGGATGTGGCAACACCTTTTCCTTTTTTATAATGTGTGGCAATCAGGCTGTAGAAGTAGTGGCAAGGTCGGCGTTGTTTCATTATAGAGGCCACATTCTACTGTTTTTGTTTTTTTAAACAGTTGGTCGCAAGTGCGTTGGAGTAGTGAGAAACGTGCGTTTGCCGTCAAAAATAAACACAGCCAAAAAATTGTTTGACGTAATCTTTATAAATAAAGCAAGGGTTGTCTGTCTGACTGAATATATGACAACGTGTCAACGGGTGTACTGTATATAAGACTTCATGATGTAGGTATATTACAAACATTTTGGCATCCAAGATATAACAATGTAGTCGTTTAAAATGAAATTTTGCAGGCGTGTGTATATATCATTCAACGTGTGTACAAGCGCGTGCACTGTTGCTGTTTCTCTTTTTTCTGCGTGCATTCATACACATTGACAGTTTATGTTAAGATTTAAATAAAATATATTAAAATGCTATAAATGAATTTTGTTGTTTTTGTTAGTGAGCACTCTAAAGATTGAAGTATTCATCAGTGATCCCAATTTATTAATTTATTTATCTCAAACTTTTATATAATATGATATTTATTAGTCTTTCATTCTTGACGAGAGAACTCCTATGAATGGATATAAATATTGAGAAGTACAGTGTGAGTAGGCTTGTGAAAAACGGAGAATAAAATTGTGAATGTCTTGAGGGGTTATCTTCTATACTATTATAGCAAAATTTGTCTTTTATCAACACTTAATGACTCCGGGAAATGCCGGGTACTACCTCCAGTGTTTTATAAATTAAAAGTAACTACAATATACCTCTTGGTTGATTATTGGTACAATTTATAACTATCAGTTAATTGCTTTAATGTTTAATAAACAAAAAATTATTGTTTTTCATAATTTCAAAATTTGCAAAGTTCTTTGAATGCAAATAACTCGTCTGATAAGAATTTTAGAGAGATAAATTTAGTACCATCAGATTTGGTGTCCTAAAAAAACTGCTACTTGGTGCTTTTTATCCAAATTAAGTCAATGGAATCGAATGTACTCTAGATTACCCGATATTTTTAAGACTTTTACTGAATCACCAAAAACTAATTACTTCAACAACTAATAATATACAATAATAAATTATAAAATGTTGTTAATAAAATTGACAATATCTTTGTATAAAAAAGTATCCATCTATAATTATTTAAATGAAAAGCTATTTAAAGAGGAACAAAAATAAAAAAAAAGATATCCGGATATTTAAATACCAAAAGTTCAGTTTATTCAGCGTATGGACAATAGGGGGGGGGGGGGATATAATTTCCAAAACATATTAAGTAAGCAAGAATGTATTTATAATATTAGTAATAGAAACTAAAATGTTCAAACATATAATTTTTTTGTTTGTTTTTTAATCTACCAATTCCGAGTGGAATAATTACATTCGTATACTTCGCCGCGTAGAGTACTTCCTGGACCTTGGAAACAATGTTCTTTATTTTGGGACACTTCTCATATGATGTTGACGTGCCGATAAGCCAATACATTTGGGTGAGTCTCACTCCGTAGTGGCGCCATACCATGTTTTCCACTACCCCCAATATGGGTAAAACCATCTGCCAAAAGTAAAAAATATGAAATGATGTGTCCTTATTACAGAAAGAACACTTTCTATCTCCCAGACTCGCTCTTGATTTATTCATACAAAGTGAGGAGTTTGCCAGCCTGTACCTAAGCCACTTTTGGTGAGAATCGCTCAAAGGGTTTTTTCAAAATCATTAATGGGTCTACTCATTTCATGTCTCTTTCTAGGTCCAGTCTCTTTATTCCTCTCTCAATTAGAGTGGAAATGTGTTTCATAGCAAGGGCGTTACAAAAGGCTTCTCTTATTAATTTACTAGAAACAGTGCCGGAGTTGGAGGAGCCGGACGCTTCTTATCCACTTTTTTGGATCCGGGCCCGTGTTTTGCCCCATAGCGAAAGTATCAAATTCTTCAAAACGATGTTATTTGAGTGCAGCAGACCGACATACATTATCTCATGGTTTTCAAAATAATCGTCACGACTTCTCAGACGACTGTTAAAGTTGACAGGCTTGTCAAGCCCCAAAAGTGGAAGCACGTAGTCTATAATTGATCTGTAGTACTTTCCACATCTATTCACGGCTCTCAAAACTTCCAGTGGACCTGCAAAGATCCCCTCATTAAAATCGTATTTTTTAGTAAGCTGAAATACATATCGAATCCTGAATTTTGTCTTATTGAAACATTGTACTTTTTGTGAAAACAAGGTTGATTTGAATGCATTACTTGGTATATTGATAAATATTATTTGGACTCTGCAACAGCAATATCAACCATTAAAAATGGTTTGCCATTGATTCAGTCAGTTTATCAATTTTCTTATAGACGAATGTTATTTAATCTATTTGTAAAATTCACCTTTTAAATAAATTATAAGTGAAAATTGAGTTTTTATGACACTTCAACGCCTCTACGGGACAAAAAAAGTATCGTCTATACTACTACTACTTTGGACATATATTGTCTTCCTTTTGGTATTTGGTTTATAGCTTTAACTTTAACTAAATTGGGATATCTCGTTTTCTTGATTTGTATTCCAAATTATTTTTATGTTGACGTCCAACTGATATGATTTATGTATTAAAAGCCATTAAATTTTAGACACATGGAATAATCCCTAATGAAGCGTAGATTCTTTTTTTATATTTCCCCTCTTGAGAAACTGATTAAAAAATGACGTTGTATCTTCTTTTTCTTTTACCTCATGTGGGAATAAAGATTCTATGATAATATTCAAGGTCTCCAGAATCCCATGCAAGAGAATAATTATATAATTTATTCATTTATATTTAAGTAAATAATTAAAAAAGGAAAAAGACTCTCAATAACGTCACAAAGGATCGATTGTACCTTATTTAACCAGATATAGACGAGTGTTTTTTGTTTTTTTTTCATTTTTCGCTGGAGATGAATATAGAAATGTGAATATTCTTTTGAATTTATTGTTTTAAGTCGTACTTCAAGCAAAATATTATACGAAATTATATTTGTAATTGTAGTATAGTATCTTTTGAGCAAGTTTGCAAATAAAAATAAAAATTAGACTAACAATTTGAATTGTATGAACGATTTTGTTGGCGTACTTCTGAATGGACACTGGTCCATATAGGATTTAGGACTGACAAGTAGGACCAGACTGACTGCGGTCCTTAGTCCTGTATAAGAACTGACACAATATTATTTGGTTTTTGATTAGCCAGCCTAAGAGTTCATAGAAAAAGATGTTGATAGGCTCGCGCCCGGTCGTTCCGAAAAAAGGACTTTAAAGAGATTTCTAGGTATGATAGAGTAAATGAAATAATATAAAGTTTACTTATATTTAATAAGTGCAACTCCATCTGAACAATCAAAGGAACATTTTATAAAAAACCCTCAGTTCTGGAATCGGTGGACCATTATCCTTCCTGGTTCTATGAATGACTGGATAGGAAGTTTTTAAAACGGATGGTTTGTGAAGAGACGTGGTATCTGTTGCTGTATAATTTTATTTATGTAGAACATCTTTTTGAATTAAATGGTTTTTCATATCTGTGAGAGTTTGGAAAATTAGATGATATTAAATAATATAATAAGTGATTATTATGAGGTCTGAAAAGTGAGTAAATTATAAAAACTATACTTACCAAATACTATACTAATGTTATCGTCTTGCCACATCTACAGGCTTTACAAATAAGGCTAAGCCAGATGAAATATGTAGGCTTTCCACATTTTGCAAGAATGTTTTGCATTTTGCTCTACTTCCATCTCTTTCACGAATGTCAAATCGTGGAACCTGTGATAAAGTTAGTGGATTAAAAAAACCAAGGGCGGAATATGAGCAAGAACTTAGTAAAGATGATTAGGTAGTTCCTAAGCATCCCAAGACTCAATCCCATTTCAAAGCAGACTCCATCCCATCAAGGATTATATGAAAAATTAACCAGAGCAGAAGGTTTGGTAAAACTCTGAAAACATCCGATCTGGATGATTTTATAGATAGACAATTAAGAATTTTAAAACATTTTTAACTGTGAATAACATTTTCTATTTGGCCTAGTAAGGATTAAAAGTCCGGATTATTCCATTTTGTTGTCTATATTTTTCTTTGCTCTTTTGCAGGAGCTCTAAATTTCAATTTTAAATTTGTTTTCACATGGTATTCTTGTGTTGTTTCTTTCCATTTTTTTGAGATCTTCTTCAAACTCTGAATTCTTGAATTTTTTTATTATGTATATATAATATCATTTTATGCCTGTTGTCTATGCGTTTTTACTTTATTTTTACACTATGATAATGAAGTCAATGAAGGAAAAAAAAACTATATTTCATACTTTAATTAATTAATATTAGTTAAATATAAAAATTATCCGGCGTTGTTCAGGCCAGCCTTACGGTATTCTTACAGGTATTATACATAATATTGCGTCTCTATATTAAATTAAATGTATTAACATGATTTTTTTTTTAAATGTGTAATAAACCTCAAATAACAAACCAAAATGTATTCATTAAAAAATTGGTCTAGATGAGAAGTCCATCTTTTATTTTTGTCAAAGAATACCCAAATCAAAATTGGCGAAAAAAATGGGGAAAACTCCATTTTGCACTAATTTTACAAAAAAAAATAGTTAGTAGCATTTATTGCCATTCTAAAAAAGAACTCAAACGTAACAAGGTTTTTTTTTTGTACTCACAAAATCAAAAAGGTTTGGTAGAGAATAATGTCTTCGAAAAATTAACCCTAGAAAACTGATTCATTTATGCTAATATTAGAATAATTATGTAATAAATTGTTTCTAAAATTGAAAATACTCTTTTGTGTTTTTTTAGGCTTAATTTTATGCTCAAAATGCATTGTTTTGTGGCATTTCTTAAAAATTGACATTTGATGAAAAAAAAGACGGGAAAAAATGAAAAGTTTTGTTTTAAAAATTGACAGATATTTCACTTAAATAACAATTTTTATTTGTCAAATTTATATATAAACGAATTTCCAGACAAGTTTCGACAATCTGTATTTTACCTACAAATCTAATATTTTATCGTCGTGTTTTATTTTTTTTGCAGCTGAAAAAAAAATCAAACTGCAATTTTCACGGATTTATTATTTTGCCCATTACTGTTTAGATTTTAAATAAATTTAGAAAACGTTGTTATTTGTATATTTGTTTTTTGAAACCCTATTCACTTTTTGATTTATAAATCAAACCCCTACCCAGCCTTTTTAAGCTCCAAAAAATATTTTTTGCGTTCTACACCAATATTTTAATCTGATGAAGTTCAAAAGAGGTGTCCATGTAAACTTTCAGCCTCATAGGCCCAAAGGTGTGACCCCCCACCCCACCCATTAAAAACAAACACATATTGATTTCTTTATATATAAGATTAGTAGAGGAATTCAATAAAAAAGACATTATTATTTATAAAAAAGTATCTTAGATTTCGTTATTTGACTAATGGAAAACAGGCCTATTATGGTATATGTATATGGAAAGGATAAGAAAAAGTGAAATTTGGATTATAGAAATGATCCTATTACGTTTTGTTGATTGAATTTGTAAAAATCATATAGCGAATTTTTAATAGGATTATCAAATATTTACGTTTTCTATAGATAGAACAAGGAATCAAATACCTTGTAAACTTATGTATAACATTTGAGTAAACTTACAAGCAATTTACGAGTAGAAATGACGAAGATCATTTTTCTCAAACATCAAAAAATATATCGCCATTAAATGTATAGGGTACTCTTAATTAATGTTAATTTTCTCATTAATATAAGAAGGTTTAGTGATTATTTCTATTCTGGTTCAACCATTTCTTGTGCATAAATAAACTATAATGAACATTTCGTCATCTTGTCATGATGAGTGAGTAAAAAGCAAAAAGGCAGCGCATTTCAGGCCTGGTTTCCTAGGCCGTCAAGATGGAGAATAATGGAGAAGATCTGTCTAGCAAAGCAAGAAGTGGAGGGCGCAATTTAAAGAGGGATCCTGAATTCCTCCCTAGCTTAGCAAAAAAAAGTATCTGAGAACGCCACCAAATCGATGAATCCCTTAGCCAATGGTTTCTCCGTGGCTGATGGTCCATCAAGAGGGCCTTGAAGAGCGACTTGGAATTGTTCTCATATACGAAGACCCACGCCACCTTCTAATAGAGGTCATGTAGGGCAGGAGGCCCTTCGTCGCTAGGTTTGAACCCTCTGCACTATGCCGTGTTGGGCACTTTGGCAAAGAAACCAAAAAACTCCACACCCAAATGTGGACTCACTGAAGACCGCCATAATGGCTGCGTGGGACAACTTGTCTTAGGAGTTTGTCCTCAACTCCTGCAAGGCCTTCCAGAGACGTGTAAAGGCCGTGATTGATACTGAATGTGGCCAGATTGAGTGACAAAGTTTACAAGGCCTTTGTTTACAAGCTTTTTTTTAATTACTTTATTTCAATATTATTGGGAATAAAAAAAATTATTTAAGTATTTCTAAACCAACCTATCGAGTACACGTTTTGATGTACATTATATTATTTTCGAGATTATTGCAGTAAAAAATGAATCATTCTGGTCAACTTTTCTTTAAGATATTTGATAAAACTGTTTTTGAAGGATATATGGAATTTTGTGTAATAGCAGTCGGTTCTTCATTGTTTTTGTCATTTGAATAATGGATAATTTTGCTAGATTTTGATTTTGTTGACACTTATTAAGAAGGTAATACATGTTAACAGTACAACACCCTCAAATTTTGAAATGTCAAAGGCAAAGGTCAAAGTAACATAAAACGTTACTTTTTTATTAATAAAGTAAGACTACGGAATAAATTACAAATCGATTTTGGTGAAACTTTGTGGGAAGTTTATATATATTAACAGTAAGAGAGGTCTACGTAAAAAGTTAAGGCCACTCAAAAGGTTAAAAATGCAAAAAAAAAAATTGAAAAAATTGATATTTCTTCATCAAATTAAGTTTTGAAAGGTCTCACAAAACAAATTAGGATACATCACTCAAATTAGTTGTGACATTTGACGAGTTGCATTCAAATACCGAGTGGTTTATTGAAATCTGAAGAGACTTACTAATTCAATAATAAATGAAGATAGAGTGATTGGAATTAATCCATATTTCGATATATTAAAGAATAAACAATTAGTTACAAAATGAAACAAATTTGAGCTCTCTAGTTTACGTAAAAGTCGAGAAAATGACACTTGAACGTGATTGACGGATTTCCATTTGCGCACCCCAAGCAGTTGGACGTCTCCAGAACCACCTCTACGCCGTCAGCAAGCCCGAAACATTGAAGAGGAAGAAGAACTCTGTCAAAAGGGCAAAAGAGGATCTAGAAGGGTTAAAGAAAATAGCCCAAGATGTCTCAAGTTTTCACAGCACACTGTCGAGAGGGCTACCAAAAAGTGTGACGAAAGAGCCCTGTGATGATGGAGAGGCCACTTTTTTCACGAGCAATTAAATAAAACTATCAGCACCCACTCCAACCCCCTCAACGACACCTTTTGGGTGTATGATTAGGGGAAGTCCGCCATCCAAATCCCGAGGCCCTCAAACTCACTGTTTGCCAGCGGGATGACGCCATGACATAAGACTACATCCTCAGCAGGTACAAGGCCTTCCACCGCCGCCTGGAATCCATTATTGCCGCTAAGGGTATCTACATTAATGCCGCTAAGGTATCTACATTAATTATTAAGAGAGCTCAGGTGCACATCTATTTATAATATTAACATTGTTAAAATTCTAATGTTCATTAATAAATTATATCTTGTTGAAGTTTAAGATTCAAAGTGTTCAGATTTTAATGGACCACTCGGTACAATACATTTAAATCTTTTTACTGTTATAACTTTTAAAATATTCAAACGTCAAACCAGGTTTAACTGAGCTAAAAAGAAAAAATGTTGGAACTGTACACGGCCTACCCTATGTGAAACGGTTTCGAAAATATAATGCATGCATATTAAGTGCCTTAATTGGGTGATCATTGGAATTTCATGGATCATTAACTAATATTCACAAATAATTAATCATTGCTATTACAGTGGTTGTAATGCCTGACGATTGACCATGGTTCGATATCATTTTCACCCTTATTTAAAATTTCAGATATGGCATGTCAACTTAAAAGTAAGTAAGAACCATATTTATTAAGGTATATTTTGGATTACAATTGGGAAAAAAACAATAAACTAAATATGTGAAATTGATTCATTTCAAACCTTTCTAAAATTGCGAACCAATCGATCGAGGAACTTTAAACTATTATTACAATTCACGTTATTCACAATGGCTCAGTGCTTACTTATGGAAAATTTATCTCCCCACTTAAAAGAGCAGCATTATATCATTTTCCACCTATACCGTGGCACTTGGCAATGAATTATTCGTCTCAAACAGGAGCAGAAGCTACATGAATATGTGACAATTTTCTAGATTTACGTTGTGAATGGACAAACAAAATTATTGTCTCAATCTCGAACATATAAGTTGGGAAAAATTATCAAAATTTACAAATTTTATCAGGCTACATTTAACGCTCCCTGTAAGGATTGTAATCAAATGTTCAATTCGACAATTCACACTTTTCCCAGTTGCCTGGCTCCCGAAATTCTAAGAGATCTTATCACACTGAATGGTCCTAAGATTACAAAGAAATTTGTCATCACTTCATTGTAATTTAACTTCCTTCGAAAAGCCATAATGCTAAAAATCGATTATTTGAACATACAAACTACAAAAGCTTTACTGCAGAAAAATTAACTATTACAGACCCCATCAGGGTAAAAAATCTTAAAAATTAATAACTGCGGCTGCAGCAAAACGTCAATACTTTTAATCTAGATTCATAATATTGGTTTAACTTCATGGAACAATGCTGGAGATCTAATAAGATATTATTCTCTTGCTCAGATCTAAGCTTAAGGTTTGGATTACATTAGTATTCCGATTAACCCTTTGGATATGTAGCAGTAATCAAAATTAACCGTCACAATACAAAGAAATAGATTGTTTTTTAATTGAATGGGGCCAATATAAGTATCTTAAAACAAATAAAGCCTTTAAACTAAAGCTAAAACTATTGGGTATTAAAACCTATAGCTGACTCAAATATGTAAATGAAATATTGGGGCTACAATCTTAGATATATGTGATGTAAATATACAAATTGAAACTTTTTTCACATATTCTTTTATTTGGGATTCTCCTTTGTATAAATTGGATTTAGAAAAGGTGGTTTTTGGAAAAATTCGCCTTGGATAAAAATCACCGCGCAGAAGAATCACCTTCCTTACTATAATATAAATAATATTCTCACTTATGTAACTAATGAGTCTAATGACTTATGAGTTCGAACCAGAGACAAAATATGCAATAATGATTATAATATAATAAAAAAATAAAATGAACCTAAAGTTCAGTTAGTTAGAGCAGTTACAAGACTCTTCAGGGGTATATTTCCAGTATGCACCCTATTAATTGATTATATAAAATAGAAAAGGGAATCGCTTGGTGAAAAAAAAGTGACCTAGAACTTGGAGATATTACACATTCAAAAGTATCAATGAAAATCGTAATAAACGATTACATGGAGTAATATCCCAATATAATCCGAGTCAGAAAGTAAGATATCTTATATCAATATCTTGGAACTTACATTCATTTGAAATATTTATTAATATTTAACATTTTCTCGTATGTAAATAAATAATATATCAAAATCTCAAATAATATGGATCAAATCTTTAATTAAATCCAATAATACCGTGCATATTACTAAAGAGTGACCCACAAAACTTTTTCTTTTTGATATTGTTATAAAAAAAAAGACAGCTGAATATTTTTCAATAATTTTTTTTTTTTTTGAAAGCCTCAACATTCCGGTTAATAATGGAACACCACTTTATTCATATGGCCACTGTCGCTGGCCTTACAGTAGCCCATTCTGTCGACCCAATTTTTCAATACATTTTCGATTGTGTGAGCTTCAATAGCTGCAATGGCAACTCCAATTTCGTGTTTCAAATCGTGAATCGTCTCTGGATGGTTGGTGTAACATTTATCCTTGACGGTTTCCTAAAAAAATGGTCCAACGGAGTCCAATTGCAGCTACGAGGTGGCCAGTTGATGTTGCCCTTTCGGCTTATGATGCGATTTTCTAAGACAGTGCGCAAAAGATCCACTGTAACGTTGGCTGTGTGGCACGTAGCGCCATCCGATTGGAACCAAATGTCGTCGATGTCTTCCTCTTCCATTTGAAGAAATAAAAAATGTTCCAACATGGCCCAATAGCGCTCACCATTGACCGTAACGGCAGCTCCTAGCTCGTTTTCTCGTTTTTTCGCTTTCGGCAACAGCAGCAATGTTTTCGATTGAACGCACTGGACGAACATGGGAACGCGTTGTTTTATCCATTAATGAACCAGTTTCTCGCACACGCTTAACAAATTTATCCACAAACTGCCTGGAAGGCGCTTTATTTCGACCGACGTAATTTTCTTGCAGTTTCGTTTGAAGACTCTCCATTTTGGAAGTAAGTCTTCAGTATTTTCCAATTTTCTTTGAGTGTAAACTTAACCATTTCGTAAACCGGAAACCTTTTACAAAACATTAGACACAATGAAAATGTTACTACAGCTGTGAAACGTCAAAAAAGTGGTAGTTCAAAATGTAACTGCTAGAAGGGCCACCCGTTATAAGTATTGTAGGCATATAATCAGGACAATTTAAAATAGAATACCGTTAAGAAAAATAAGAGGGGCTTGAAATCTTCAAGAGGCGTGCCCCTTCCATGGAGTTGCCCAAATACCACAATTAATTGAATTAAATAAGTCCATGAAGTATGGAATAAATATCAAACAACAGAAAATAAAAATGGGACAGCCTAGGACAAACAGTAAATTAAAAAATGGTCACAACTTGATATTTTTTGCCACGTTTGACCTTTAATATGATCTTAAAACTATACTTTATTCATTCTAAATTTATAAAACTATGGCTTCAAGTATAAAATTATATTTTGTTCAATAAAATACTACCAAGATAAAATGGTCATCGTAAAAGATGGGCTAAAAAAATCAATGTTTTCTATTATACACTTTGTTATTGAGTTTTATAAATCATCTCAAAACTATTGTACAACCCGGTATGTTGGATATTTTTAAGCTTTTTGGTGGTTATGTAATTGTTGTACTCACTTAATTGAAAAAGTTATTAAAAACTATTCAATGTTATGTATCCAACATTGAATCAATAAAGTATGTAACTTATATATTTATCCTCCTTTCTTTTAAATTAAATTAAGGCCAATTTATGTTTTTATATATATATATATATATAGGGTAGGGCTGTTAATTAATGTTTATTTCATCATTACTAGGTTAAAGTTTTTTGGTATTTTGTTTCCGCCATCCTTCTTACATAAACAAACTACAGTATGTCCAAAAATTGATGTTGGTTTTTAAAAAAATCATGAAATAATCGAAACTACTGATTTTTTTTGTCGAAAAGCTTCATTTACTTCCCAATATGAGGACCTTTCAGCTTAATACATTTGTTTATGCGTTTTGGCATCCCTTCATACAGATTATTCAAAGTATCTGGAGAAATTTTTTCCCAAGCTTTTGTCAGTTTTTTTTTTTCTTTTAATTCATCCTCTTAAGTTGCTGGCGTATTTTCATTTAGTTACCTCTGGATCAAGGCTCACAAATTTTCAATGGGAGACAAATCAGGACTATTGGCAAGCCATCTTTCTTTGCTTCAGAAAGAATCCAAGTTGTCTGAACACCACTTTTGTGCCTTTTTGGAGTGGTGAGCAGGGGCAGCATCTCGCTGGAAAATGGCTCTTGATGTATCAGACAACATTTTCCTCTTCAAAGGAGGTCTAGTTTCTTCAGTACGAGGCAAAGTTGATATCAAATACTAGTTGAGTATCTCCGTTACGTAGTACTCGGCCGTCCCAGTTTGGTTTCGTGGAATCAGGTGAAGATCTGACACTGACTGATGGCTGATAACGGCCAAAACCTGAATTTTCAGAGGAAATTTCACAGTTGGAGTGGGTTCCACATCTCCCTTATCTCTTACCCAAACCCGATCTGTTTGGGGATTTGGGGCATGAAATAGCTCAAATGCACTTTCATCACTGAAGAGCATACATTTCAGGTCATCTGCAGTCCAGGGTTTCCGCTCACGACAGAATTGAACCCGGGACTTCCTTTGGTTTTCTGAAAGTTTGGGGTGCAGACGAGGTTTGTATGGCAAAGCATTCAAAGGATGCCTCAGGTAGTTGTGGGCGGATGACTTGGATATTGGATAGCCCTATGAAGTCAATCTTTCTGCAAATTTTCTAGTGGATTGCCTCTTTTTGGTCAAAGATTTTGAAATCACCAGTTTGGGAACTTTGCTAATTTTTTCTTCCTTCCTCGACCCTTTTGATTTGCAAGGGTTTGTCCATCCTTCCTTTTCTTACACCAATTCTCAATGGTCCTGAGAGGAATTTGTAACCTTTGAGCAACGTCTCTTTGGCTTGATCCACCCTCTATCATACCAATAGCCTTGGCCCTAGTCTCCAAAGAGTGCCCTCTCACCATTTCGGATTTAGAATTTCAACTAACATCCTGTGGTGTTTTCTAAGCCCTTTTATACTAATGTATGATGCAATCATCGAAAATTATTGCATCAGAAAAATTCAATATTGCCTAATGATTATATCAGCCAAATTTTATTTTATTCCGACCAAAAATATATTTTTGTTTTTACTATAAACGGATATTTTTAATACCACCATCAATTTTTGGACTTACTGTATACTAATCATTTAGTCATTTCATCATGATGAGCGAGGAACAAGCAAAAAGGCAGTGCTTCTCAGATCTCCTTGATGCTAGAGTTGATGTGACGAAGATTACGGGCATTGTTAAGTGTTCTAGGAGCCTGGTTTTTAAGTTGTCCGAGATGAAAAAAATGGAGAAGACCTCTCCAGGATGTCATGAAGTGTAGTGCATAATTTAAAGAGGGATACGAAGTTCTTGTTAAGTTTGGAGAGGAATATAAAGGAGGATCCCACTAAGTCGATGAATCGCCTCGCCAACGACTTCTTGTCTCAAGGACACCATGCTACCTTTCGATAGATGGCATGAGATCCAGGAGGCTCGAGAAGTGCAAGAAAATCATCAAATGGATCCAGGCAAATGGGTCAATTGTGAAAATTTTCTCAGACAAAAATATTTTCCCGAACAATGGTCCTCGGCGTTGTTTTAATAATTGTAACAACCATTAAAATATTGATACATGTAAAGTACTCCCAAACATCCCGCATATGTCAGAGAGTAAAAATATATTTATCGAGAGAAATCGAAGCACTTCATGAAAAAAATAATAAACAATTGTGTTAAAGAAGATATTGAAAAAATAGGGATCTGAGATAATATATTCTTTATAAACGAGGAATGATTAAAAAATGTATTTTTTGTCGTTAATTCTTCTCTTTTTTGAATTCGTTGATCGTTATAAACAATTTTTTGATCGATTATCACTTTTTTACGCTTAATTATCAACAATCTTGCGAAATACCCGTACTATTTTTGCTATTAGAACCTGTCCGAGTATTGTAACATTACTAATTGAATCATTGAGGCACTACGAGGGTTGAACTCCAAGACTCTGAAACTACATTAGTCACCTTTCTTTAAAAGGAACAAACAAAAAAACCCTAATCAAATAAACAAACTCCATTATTTATCATCTCAGTGACAAATCTTTATTCATTGAGTCCATCGATTAGATATGTTATGAATGTCATGCCTTTTGATTCATTACTAAGAGATTTGTATTTTGTTAACCCATTGGTGGTCATTGTTATTAATGATTTGTAAATATTTTTTCCACAACCAAATTAAGTTACTCCTGAACATATCCTCTAAAATTGTCATAATAGTTTAACCGCTATTCGCAACAATTTATAGGAATCGCGTTCAAAAAACAATAAACTCTCAAATTTTCTTGTTAATTTATTTTTAGAACAAGTAACTATCATTTGTTGATGTAATTACTTCATACTTAGATGGTCTATCTCTCTTTTTTCTTTTCTTTTTAGAGCCTGATCTTTAATCTTAATCAAGACAAATATTTAACTTGGTGCAATACAATCCCTTAACATATCTGACATGGGTCAAAAACAGTATGGAAAGACAATACAAAACGATAATTTCTTGTTTTTTCATTTTTTTTTTTGCCTGTCCCACTTTTTATAATTAAAAATTCAATTATACTTAATTAAAATGGTGCACACAAATAAACAAGACTAATTGTGCTACATTTCTCAGTACAGTAACACCTGTTGGATAACTACTATTCAAATTAAAAGTTCAAGCTAACAACCATTGTCGGATAAATTTGCTAAAACGTCGAGTTTCAGGACGATTATACATTCCAAATTTGATGGAATGGGTTATCTGTTACATCTGCATGAATAAACTATATCCTGTATTTTGCTGATGATGGCCTCTATTTTAAGAGCCATAATAAGATTCGGACACGTGGCACCTACTGAATCTCTTTTGTGGTCTTGATTTGTAGATTCTCTTATAAGCATATATCTTATCACATTTGTAGAGAGTGTGCTCCAACGATTCCAGTTTCTTACTACAGAATATGCAATCTATACTTTTCTCTTGAGGATTGGACTTAATAGTATCAAATTGATGAGATATTTGCTTAGAGAAAGTAAAAGATTTAAAAAAAAGTTTTTGTATCAAAGTAAGACCTCAGGAGACCTAATCAGTCCATCTTTTCTTCAAGAATGATATATTATTGATAACAGCATAGGAAAAGAAATCTTGCTCAGTCTGTCAACTACAAAAATTTTTGACTACTTTTAAAGCCATATTTTTATAACTCTGTATATTGTCATTTTGTACATCTCTTAACGTCGCTTGGCAAGACTCTATCCCTTTGTAACGATGAATTATATTTACCACAAGAAAATAAACTTACATCAATGTTTAAATATGAGATATTTTTGGGTTTCCTTATATAAGTGGGTCTATTGAGATTTCTACAAAAACTAGTGAATATTAAATTAAATACAATATTTATCAGGTCCTATGGTCGGAGGAGTCTGTCTTTGACAGTCTCTAAGGCTATAAATCCTTAAGGTGTCATCTCAATATATAATTCTTAGGTACAATGTTAAGTAAGTGGGTTGGATGTGGTAGGTATTTTTGGACCTATTTTCCTTCTTTCTATAAAATACAGAGTGTATAAACAAAAATGAAAGATTAAATTGTTTGATATACATTGGCAATCAAAATTTAAATATATTTTACTATCAAAAGGTTACCAGGCGTTGCTCAGGAAAAGGATAGAGCGAGAAATCACATGGACTAGGGGCAATGTGATTTTTTCTTATTATTCAGACAATTTCGGTTCGGGCGAGCTTTATAATAATATAGCGCCTGTTATATAATATATTTTGAATTTAAAAAAAAATGTGTTATAAACTTCAAATAAAATACCAACCTATATGCATCAAAAACTTTGTCTAGATGAGTAGTCCATTTTCAAATAATTTACAAAAACGAAATTCGCGAAGAACATTGCAAAAACTATTTTGTACTAATTTTAGTTAAAAGTTTTTGTACTAATTTTGCAATAAAGTAGAAAATTGCCTTTATTGGAATTGTAAAGAGGAACACAAACCTATCAAGATTTTTTTTCGAACTTACAAATCCAAAAAAGTTATGAAGAATAATGTCATCAATAAAATGACCTTCGATAACTGCCTCATTTTTGCAAATACTGCAAAAATAACTAATAAAATGTTTTACAATTTATGTCCAAAATGCATTGTTTTGTGGCATTTTGTTTTAAAATGTTTAAATTGACGTTGGATAAAAAAAGAAAAGAAAAGGATCAAAATTGGAAAATTATTCAGAAAATGACAAATATTTCAATTAAATATCCATTTTAATCTGTTAAATTTATATGCGAAGGAATCTCCAGACAAATTTTTCAAACTTTATTTAATCTTCAAATACAATATTCCATTGTAAATCCATTTTTTTGCAACTGATACTTGGAATTTTCACTGATTTCTTTTTTTGTCCATTATATAGTTTGTTTTTAATTTTAAGTAAATTAAAGAAACAAGCATTATTTATATTGTTGTTTCTTTGAGACGCCAGTCACTTTTTGGTTTACAACTCAACCCCTTATCTAGTCTTATTCAGCTCCCAAAATATTTTTTGTCTTTTGAGTATAGAATAAGCCCCCTTATATGACCCCCCCCTTCCTAAAATGGGCAACCCCAAATTAGCCGTTCAAAAGAGGTACCCATACAAATTATCAGACTCATAGGCCCAAACGTGTGGGTACCCATAAAGACACACAAACAAACAAAGATTTTATATGAATCAGATAATATTCATGAATTACAAATAATAAAAAAAAACAGCTTTGTTTCCAAAGTTTTATCAAAATCTGACTCATGAAAATGTGTCAATATCTATCGACATTTTTCAAATCCAAAGTTGAAGTTTTGCTATTGTATTCGACAATGTATACGGTCAATAAACAGCACAATCTTTTTTTGTAGCCTTTGGACATGGTGATACTGAAAAATGTATCAAATTTTTTTCTTTTTTTTTACTTCCATTTTGAAACACTGTAACACAGAACTGGCTTGACCAAATACAAAACTGTAAATGAACTTTTAACCTTTGAAGCATACTTATAGGTTTGTTTTTTATGCAATGTATTAATCGTGAGATATAGCTCACTAAAGACATTTAGCGAACAACTCTTATAACTTTTTAATTAACCTAATATAAAATAGTTACCAAGAAGATGTCTCTGGGTAGTGGGTACTAATGAAGTGAGAAGTAGCTTCATTTGTAAGGCATCAATGCTATGGTACTTTTATTTGGATGTGAGAAATTATCAAATTTCTGGAATCACTTAATGAAAAGGGAAGGGTTGTTCGTCAAATGATTGAATGACGTCATTTGTTATACTTTAAAACTTACATCTCAAGTGGAAGTTTAGCAAAAAAAAAAGCTTAGAATGAAGGATATGAACCGTTTTCAAATCTGCGTACATCATGGCAAAAATGGAAGATTAAGAGTTGTAGCTGAGTTACCAAATCTATCAACGTTGCGAGTTGATATATTTGTAATGAAAGTAAGACTGCAAGGAGAAGGAAGGAGCGAGACATATTGTAAGCCTGAATTAAGATCTGCCTCTTATAGGATTTTGGGGGAAGAAAATGAATTACTGCTATAAAGAGGATCATTTTCTACGTTTAAAATGACATTTGTGCAGGTAAATGTTATAATAATATTGAAGTTATTTGATATTTATTTATTTTTAAAACAATTTCACACCTAACATAGGCGAGAGTACTTACTTCAGAGGGAGAAATTAACACCAAGAGTACCTATTAAGTAATAACAAAAAAGAAGGAAGAGCACACGCAACCACCGTGTTTCCATTTCTAATACAGGGTTCGGAAGAAAAAACGTGGACTGTTAATAAATGCTAATTACGTAATTAAAATAGAGAGGTTTTGTGATTTTCCTGCATATTTCGAATCTCCTGTCCTTTCTGCATAAGTAAACAATAATAAAAATTTCTCAAATCTTTCATCATGAGTGAGCAAGAAGCAAAAAGGCAGAGGATATCAGACCTTCTGGATGTCAAAATTGAGGTGGCAGAGATTATGGACATTGTGAAGTGCTCCATATATGAAAAAAGATGGAAAAGACCTCTTGAGGAAAGAAGAAAGTGGGGGCACAACTTGAAAAGGGATTCGGAGTTTCTGGGGACCTGAAGAAGAAGATCAAGGAGGACCCCACAAAATCCGTGAATAGCCTCTCTAAGGAGTTTGACGTGGACGAAGGGACAAGCAGGAGGGCTGTGAAGGAGGACTTGGTGTTGTCCTCTAACACAAGGATCCCATACAACCTGTTGACGGACACTCTGAAGGAAAAGAGACTGCAGAGGTGCAAGAAAGTTCGTGCGTGGATCAAGGCAAATGGATCCGCAGTAAAATTTGTCATTAGAAACTACTCAACTCTAATCATAGGTGTAGATACAACTCATTTCTAAAAACTTTACATATTATAATTTTCAAACTTCAACAGTTCTCCCAATCAAAAAGAAGAGGTTCTGTGATTAAAAATGTGTCTTGTTTGGAGTAGAAAAATACCACATTAGTAATTTTGTGCTTCCAAAATTTTATTGATCATGCCATTTCTCATTCCTACAAACAAGAAATATTTTTAATCACGCAACCTTTTCATTTTGAAAAGGAGAATTGTTGTGTCTTGAAGATTATAATATGCAAAGTATTTAGACTTATACTTGCAGTTGCATGATAGATGTGGTAATCCACCTTGAAAGAGTCTAAAGATCAAAATGGAGTTTATCCAATATCCTAAGAATGCTGTCCTTGAAACAATTTTATTAATCTCGGGGTTTATAATATCCCAGTTCCCTAACAGAAGGTTAAATTAGGAAATACAAAGTGGAAAATATTTTTATTGGATAAATCGAATACTAAAACGTACAATTTTTACTCATGACATCATACTTGGGATAGTACAAAAGGTTTAAAAATGGACAGTTCGATATTTATTTTTCAATTTGCATTTGAATGAAGACTATGAAAATCTACTGGTTGTAGTTATATATAATTTATACACCGATGAATAGACGTCGTATTAAAATTTAAAAAGATTTTATAAAAAAAATACAATTAACACCCCAAAAATATATTATTGTCCGAACTAACATAAAATGGCCTGAAAGGTCTGTAACGTCACTCGAATCAGTTTTTTTATTGTTCTCTGTAAAAAAAATATTTGTAATATGGGTGAAAAAAGGTCAATTCCAATATACAATGTATCGGCACATAAAAAAACCATCTCATAAAATGAATTTATCTTAAGTATTTGAGCGAAATCTAGATTGCATTTAAAATACAATAATGCATTTGATTAAGCTTTAAAAATGCCAATTTACGACGTAAAGAGTTTGTTAACCTCCAATAACTCATAAATTTCAATTTATCCTTATTTTCCTGCATAGGTCGTTATTTCACAGACATATCCATTTACAGGTTGTTTGGTTGTCAGTGGTTGATTTGTCAACATATTATATGTGTTCTGAGTAACATTGATTAGTTTTACGTAATTGAATCAGCTCTTTTTATTAATTTGTGAAATCCTTTTTACTTTCTTAAAAATCTTTTAACTCCCATATTCAGTTCTAGTTGAACCTGGCTAGCTTAAGTGCTTCCCCAAAATTAAGGATTTTTTGCTTTTTACTAGAAAATTTAATTTAAGAAATTTTTTTTCTAAACATTTTATTTTCTGTAAATAGCTTAGGATTTTGTAAATTTTTCTACAAAAAAATTAATACTTGAAATTTAATTTTTGATAAAAATTTCCAAAAAATGTAGTTTGATATTTTTTCCAAGAAAAATTTATTTTTTTAAACCAAATTTTATTTTATTTTCCAATTATCTTTCCCAAAAAAAATCGATTTTTCAAAAAATTCGAAGCACCCAGCCCCCTCCCGAAAAAAAATAATAGAATAATGCTTTGGTTTGTCGACTGTTTTAAAAATAAAAGAACATATATTAGAATCATAGATAATTAATGTTTCATGTACAAAAGTGTATTTGGTTTTAGAATACCTGTTTAAGCTTTAAAATTAATTTGAATTTGATTTTTTTAAGCAAAAGCGTATCGAGGTTAAGTGCTGAGTTTTAAAGTTCCGTTATCATGAAGAATATATGTTCAAATATTAATAGGTAAACATTTGAATTATTAAATAAAAATCTTTTCTTGATCATATTCTCAATAAAATGAAAAAGAAATCCGTATTCCAGTTGAACTAGACATTTTCGAGCCAAATACTATTTTGTAGTTGAGACCCTAATTATACTTCAAATTACTTTCTTTGTCGTATAAAAATTGGAAAACCGATGTGTTATTTCTTTTCAAACTAAACCTTTAAAATATGGTGGGTTTTTTAACTTTTAAATCTTATTTTCTAAAGGTTGGAGGATCACATATTCAATTTAAGCACATATTTGAAATCCCTATAGAATTTTGTAAAAAAAAAAAAACTTTTATCAAAAATATTAATTTTTTTCATAAAAAAACTCAAAACCTATAATCAAAATACCAAAATCCTATTTGATACGAAAAAACTAACTACAGATTCATGGTCAGTTCGTTATTTATTACTGGGATTGAATATAGAGTTTAAAAAGATAATTACTTCGATCGGACTGTATTTAGCTGTTATGTTTCTGCTTCTTCTCTACTAATCAATGTTCGGAACGTGGATAGGTTGAATTAGAATGTGCTCTTTTTGAAGCCGTGAAGAATTCCAAATAATTATTGAGAAACACAGAGGAAGATTGATAGGGGGGAATTTGTGGGCTCCCTGCTCGCCCGATATGCTCATCTCGAGGATGGTATCTACGCCCTCCCCCCGTGTCACTGCCTAAAAATAGGTCTCCCTAGTATTGTCTTTGCTCAATCAGCTATTTCAAAAAGTAAAATAATATATAAACTTTCATATCTTGAATTTTTTGTCCGTACTATTGGAACGGAAAGCTAAAATTTCATTTTTATCGTTCAACGTAAAAAAAATATATATAGTCCATGAAACACCGTTCAATTTTGTATTCCGTTCACAAGCTTGCATAGATCCAAATATCAGAAAGACTTTGTTTAAAATCAGAGTTGAACGTATTGACTAGAAAGGATAGTTTTTTAACTGATCCCATCTCGGATTTTAACAGTGTTGTATTATTCGTTATTGATATTTATGAAGTTCTTTTTAATATGCTGTTAATAATTCTAAAGTTTAAATCGTTCTCTTTTTTGATGGGAAAGGTTGTGAGATACAATAAAGATAACGACTTTGTCTCAAATAAAAATTTGTATCTCGATGTTTATAAGTACTAAGAGTCTTGTTGACCCGATGGCCCTGGGGCGTATTGTACTTCCTAACATACGAGGGTAAAGTGAAAAGTAGTAGGCCTGACAATCAAAGACTGCGAATTTAAATTAAAAATTGATTTTAATTTAGTACATAATCTCCAGTGACTTCCACAAACTTGATTCAGCAAAAAAAGAAAATGATAAAAATGAATCTTTTTTTATTTTAACCTTAAATTATCCACGTTGACAAATCTCCACACAAAATCAGTTGGATCTCTGATTCGGTCCAAAGATTCCTTCTATAACCGTTTGCACATTTACTTTTGATCCGCATTCAGCAAATCTGGCACCCACCCTGCACAGAGCAACTGCATCCCCAATTCTTCATGCAAGATTTTTCGCACCCTTTCTTTAATATCCCCACAGCTTTAGTTATCAGTTATTGTCCAACACGATATCAAGCACTTTTTCGATGATTTCCGTTGCGGTTCCAGTTTTTGATCGCTCTCCACGTGGGTCATCTGCGAAGGTTATTCGAACACTTTTTAACACTTGGCATAAAGAGAGCAGAGTCGCAGTCTGGGATCACTTTTTATTAAGGGGAATTACAATATACGTAGTGGGTATTTCTACGTAATTAAGTCATGATATATAAAATTTGATATAAAAGATGAGCTTCCTCTAAATGTTTGGGGAGCTCTCAGGATATACTTCATTCTGTTTATTGCAGTTGCCTCCACAGAGACGAGCTTCTCCATGTTTAAATAGATTGACACAGGAAGAAAAAATAATGTTTGAAAAAAAAAAAAATCTGGTAGCTAACAATAATAAATTGTATTGAGTCATAACGTCAAAAGAAGTCCGATACATCATTAATACCCACGTCATTAAAATGAATTAATCATTACTTTTGTGTGGTTGTTATTATTGTAACAGGGGAGGGTAGTCGCTCGGGGGTAAAAATGGGGGGGTAGCTGTCCGGATGGAGGGTAAAAGCCCTAGAACCATTAAAGTTATATTTTTTTTTTTGTCAGTTGTCAAACTTACAAAATCCGCAAGGGGTTAAATACCTATATTTTACACTTTACAACCAAGGGGTGCAAGCTACATGGACATCCACTTAAGCAATAACTCTTAGAAAAATACGGGTTCTAAAGCCGCAGATTTTTTTTGTCAGATAGCTTGTTTAAACCTGCACCAGTTGGAAAAAAATGGAATCAATTGATGAATTCGTTTTCGCAAATATTTGGAAAAGGCAAAGAGCCCTCCTTGGAATCCACGCCAGGAGCGACAACATAACAATTGCCCGAACTCTGGGACTCAGTGAGACGATCGTTCTCAAGGTTGGGAGGGAATTTGAGGCCTCTGAAGGTGAGTTTGAGGTAACAGCAATGCAGTCAAGGATCTAATGGCTTTTAAAAAATGTTGACTTCATCTGGCCGAACTTTGGGCCACCAAACTCGCCGGATATGAATCTGATGGCTGTTTTTTTTGGTAATGATGCGATGGAACGACAAACCAACTGAACCTCCTGCAACACCAATGATGAACCTATCAGTCAGATCATGAAAAATTCCAGGATTTGCCAAGGGACTAAGTAGTGAAGGCCTGCTTACCCTTTGGGCCTCGCATAAAGACTTTAATGAAGGTCGGACTTGATCATATTGAATAAAATATATTAAAATCTGTAAAGGTTTCAGAATCTTGTTTTATTTTTTTTATCTAATATCTGGTTGGAGAGAAAATTGTGTTTGAAAAAAGATCCTTTTCGCGGCACAGATAGCTAGTGCACTCTGTATGTACATGCATAGAAGGCCTACTTTACCACATGCACATTCCAAGTGACACATTTATGCATGTTATTTACCTAACTGCACATTTCCACCAAATTGTATTAAAAATATACTCGTAGAAAAAAGCAATAATTAAATTGCATTTGAATGATAAAATATTCATCGTTATATTCAATTAATTATGATATTACTTTGTTGCTTTGGGTGGGTACCACTATTTTTAAGACAAGCAACATATATGTGTGGTTACCTAACGTGTCAATCATTCCTAAAACAAGGAAAATGATCTATATTATATAATGATGAGTTTATTATTCTTTTGTCTGGTATAAATATGCACTCTAAGAGATTGTAACAAAGACAATTTTTGGGCTTTGTAAATACATAAATTGCATCAAAATGACAAAGGCTTTTTTTAGAAAGTAAAGATGTTTTATAGGTTAAATATATTAATGTGTGTATAGTTAAGGGAGCTGGAGACAGTTGTATAGCTTCTATTTCTCAAGTATTAAATAGTCCACCAGGCGGTCCATTGAAATCTGAACACTTACAAATTAAATAATTAATCCTGGTAGAGTGATTGAAATTAATTCTTATTTCGATATATTAAAGCATGAACAATAAGTTACAAAAGAAAACAAATCTGAGCTCTTTGGTTTACGTACAAGTCGAAAAAATGAACTTGAACGTGATCGGAGAAAGTTATAACTTAGTGCTGCTCGACATCCAAAATGTACTCCTACGGATCATTCAAGACATTGCAACGAAAGGATTCCTGTTAAATTCATTATTTACTTAAATAAAAAAATAACTGTTTCAAATTAACTTTGAAGAGAATATGTTTCGTCGTCGAACTTTTGAAGGACGGTGGCTATTGGCGCACGATGCAGCTATACCTCTTTTCGATTATAAGATGAAAAGTAAATAGTCGAAAACTATCATTAAATTGAAATGGAGTTTACAATAAATAAATCCAATCGTGCTTTATGTAATTCATATTCCAATAACTTTCATAATCCCCAATAATGACAGTGAAGAAGGGATTTTGACGGATCAATCATCAGAGCAATCTTCTCTTGACAATTGAAGAGAAGTTTTTCTCGTTGTAATACAAAAATATTACCAAAATCTCTCGGAATCCTGCACAAATAATAAATATTTACATACTATGTATGAATAAAGTTTTTTCTGAAAAGAATGAAAAACTTGAACCAAAACTAGTAAACAGTTTTTGATTAATAAAATTTACTTTAACATATTATGTAATAAAAAATATACAGAGTGGTCCATTAAAAACTTAGCATTTTTAATTTTTAACTTAAGCAAAACATAATTTATTAATAAACAATAGATTTTAAACAAAATTATTACTATAAATAGATGTGTATCTGAGCTCTCTTAATCATTAATGTAGCGGCATTTAATGAGAATGATGGTTTAGAGGCGGCAGGGGAAGGCCTGGCACTCGCTGCTGGTGCAGCCCTGTGTCATGGCTTCCCAGTGCTGGCTGACAGTGGTTTTGAAGGCCTCGGTGTTTAGATGACGGACAGTGTAGGCCTTCCCTTCGACATACACCCAAAATTTGTAGTCGAGGGGGTTGGCATTAGGGCTCTAGGGAGGAGAGGGGCAAAAGTGTTAAAAATGAGTTCAAAAGAGACTTGTAACAGAGGAAATAGGTTTCTTTCAAAAGAGGCCTGTTCAGGCCTCACAAGGATCTTTCCATCCACTCTTTTGACAGTTTAGCATGAAACCCCGAAATCTCTAAAAGGGCCTCATAGACTTAAGAGGATTGGCCTGGGGTAATTTCTTTCATTCCTCCGGGTCTTGTTTGGCCTTTTTGACAGAGTCCTTCTTCCTCTCCCACGTTTTGGACTTGTTAACAGAGTAGACGGTGGTCCTGGAGACGCCCAACGACTTGGATACTTCCGTCAGGGTTTTTCCTGCGCCAAGTAGTGCGAGAATTTGTTGATCATTTGTATTCAAGCTTATTTTGGGGTTACTTCAGAAAACTTGTTGTAGCAACTAATTAGTCATGTTTTGCTCTTGCCACATGACTAATAAAATATCTTAATATATAATATAGACGCCATTGCTGTTATCGTTGGAGGTGATGAAGTTGAGCACCTCCTGCGTAGCTTTGTCTCCCTTGTTCTTTAAATCTACATTATTTTTATGCCTGACACAATATTCATGATGTTCTAGGACACAGAGCTAGCGCTAAATTTGTAATGCTTGCATAGCCAATTCTTTGTTTCAGGAACATAAATTCAATTCTTGGTGCCACCGAGATCCTAAATGAGCACTGAGGGGTCCACTATCTTAGACATGGTCAATTTTAAAAGATGGATTTTGACTTCGAATGAATGTAAATAGATTGAAAAGAAATTATACTGGATGCCCGTTTATATTTATAGAGAAAGAATGGATTTAAAAAATCTAATTAGCTTTACTGGCAAAATGGAAATAATATACTCCTGAATTTCCGAGTTCTTTTCCCTTTATAACTCATAGTGTCATTGGATTCATCTCATCCTCATCTTCTTCTTCGCTTCCTCCTCCAATACTTGGAAAATTATTATCCCTTTACTTTAATAATTGAATATTTTTTTACTACAAATGCCGAGAAAAATCCAAATAATGGTCGACAATACAAAATATGCAAATAAATCTTCCAGAATTTGGACATCTTTAGTAATAATTAATGGGATCTACTTATAATAGGGAAAGCACTTCTTAGATTATCATGAATCGACAATTCCTATATAAGTTTTATCCTTATTCGAAGAATGAATTATTATAATGCTTAATTTAATGCATTATATTCAAGTGCAATTTTCCCATTCAATTATAGGCATATCAAAATAAATCAAATAAATTGTCACGGAGTTACATCAGATAAATCATTTTCGAATAATGTCCTTCTATTTGTCAATTTATTGATTTACTTCTTTTTTTTTTTTCTCCCCAATAATATTTTACAAAATTTGGCTGATTTCTTACAGAATGGTTTTTTACATATTATTAATTATGATAAAAGTATCCTTAGAGATGTAAATCTTAAACTTTTTTTGCTAAGCAAAAAAAATAAAACTGAGAAATGACATGTTAACCCTGGCAATTTGAAGAAAGTTTCGGAAGGGAGCAGTTCAGTTCCACTACGTGAGGGCTTTACATTGCTAACTCAAAAATACTCTATGTACTGTGTTGTCAGTTATTAATATCCTCCTTGTCTGACTTGATACGTCATGGTTATTTTATAATTTATTATTTTTAATAAATAAACTAAGTTATTAGTTATAATTAAAGAGGGTATGTGTGCGATTAGAAAAGGAAAAACGGTTGATGCGTGTGCTCTTTCTTCTCTTTTGTTCATTATTTAACAGGTCGTTGTCGTGTTAACTTCTCCCTCTAAAGGAAGCATTCTAGAATATCTTTGGTGGGATTTGTTGTAAAAATAAATAAATATGTTTTTTATTATTATGATATTGTTCTTTCACTAATGATATTTTAAATGTAGAGCGCTCTCCTCTTTATTGCAGTAATTCGTTTTCTCCTTCCCAAATCATAAAACAGGTAGCTAATATTAAAAAGGTTCTTTTTCCCGATCTACTATAATTATCGCTCCCGCTGTATCCTCGCGCTTTTTATTTTGTGTATCACGCGTAAACACATTAAAATCAATAAGTATATAAATGGTATATGACAATCTGAGTAGTGGTTAGACTTTATGGTTAGATGTGATGTCCTCAAGAATTAAATAACAATGACAACAGCTTCAGAAAATTAACTAAAGTAATTCTTTAAATTACCAACTCCAAAAAAACTCTCGTACAAAAAAATACTTAGGATTTACAACGCTAATAGGTGATTTACATAAGGATATGTAGAAGTTAGAATAAATTGGTCAGGTTCTAACCAATAAAACGAAAGGACGCATATTAAATAACGAACTTACAATATACATAGATATTTTTAGAAGTTGAAATGTCATTTTATGGTCCGTGTTGGAGTTGTTAGGACAGATTTTGAGCGTTACAAAAGTATTTCGGAACAGTATAAGCCTGTTATAAGGACTATCATTCTCTTTTAAATGCATTTAGCAAACAATTTGGACTTTTGTTCAGAGGAAAAACTATTCAATACTGAATCCTTTCATCAACTATGTATAGAAAATAAATTTGGATCATTCAACACCTTTTCCTATTAAAGCTATAAAAAATATGATGCTCTCTTAATCCAAAAAGTGATTCCCATATCGCGTACCCTCGTGTACACACGAAATGAGGCCGAATGGACGTAGCCCGTATTGTTTTTGCACACCCAGGATGAGTGTAGTAATCATTTAATCTACCATTGTAAATCTTCAAAACCTATTTATCAATCTGTTGGTTATCTTATATTTGATAATTTTAAGTTTAGTATTTTCATAAGAAGTCATTTTATTTCGTTTTATGTTGGAAAGCAAGAAATTATTGGGCTAAGTAAAAAATTCTAAGCGTTTTTTACTAGATGTCTTAGTGAGCTATATCTCACGATTAATACATATATTGCATCAAATAAGGCTTAAAGTATGTTTATAGGTCAGACATATAATTTAAAAAAGTTCATTTACAGTTTTGTGTCTAGTGAAGTCATTTGTTTGTTACAGCGTTCCAAAATGGAAGTAAAAAAGAGATCATTCGATACATTCTTCAGTATCACAAGGACCAAGGTGGAAAGGCGGAGCAGGCAATCAAAAAAATGTGTGCTCTTGATGGACCCAATACAGAATCTAATGCATCAGCAAAGCTGTAGTTCCACCGATTCTGTTCTGGTAATATGGACGTCGAAAATGTCCATAAAATAATAGAAATCGTCGAGCAGACGGGCATGTAAGCACTTATTCCATTGCCTAGGAACTGAAGATTACCCAGAAATCCGTTTGAACCATCTAAATCCAATAATCGTAACTATGTTAATTTTA
Organism: Lepeophtheirus salmonis; assembly: GCF_016086655.4. Taxonomy (NCBI): domain Eukaryota; kingdom Metazoa; phylum Arthropoda; class Copepoda; order Siphonostomatoida; family Caligidae; genus Lepeophtheirus; species Lepeophtheirus salmonis. Next base: position 50,671,892 of record NC_052131.2, on the reverse strand, counting down.
TAGTCAAACAAAGCAAAATTTTACTTCACGCATTATAATCAATATGCTCATAACAAGAGCACAAAATGACTTGTATGCAAAGAATGTTTCTTCCGATTTCAGTTCTTCAGATATTTTATCAATAGTCAAACTTCACATAAGAGTTTAAATGAAGAGAACTTAATTATCTCTTTTAATAGCATGTTTTGGGTGTGGTTTTTTGTTACGTTCTAGCGTTTTTATTATTATTTTAAGTTTCCGTTTATTTTATGTCACATTATTCATTTTAAGGCCCACCTTCATTTGCATGGTTTTTTTGCTTTTATGTAACTCCCTTTTAAGCAGTTAATTTATATTGCACTATGAAATTTAATCGATTGCTTCTCTTGTTTAATGTAACACACATATACCTTATTGTCAAGAAAAAAATTGTTATCGGTTCTTAATATGATACTTATTATCAGGCGCGTCCCTTTTATCTGTCCAAAATTTTAATTACCCTTTATAAGGCATTTCTTTTTCACTAATACCATGCTCAATATATCTCAGCTTAACATTTGAATTAGTTTAGCATCAATAAAAATATTGTTTATGTATTAAATAATTTGGATTAATCCACATTTTTGCGCCTAATTAAAGCATTTATTATTTTGTAATCATTGGGTTCAAAATAGACGATATTGATTAATGATGATGTCCCGTGCGAATACCCATAAAACGGAGAGAAATAATGAGTTTTTCTTGAGGAGATATCTTCTGTATTATTAAAGAAAATTTAGTGTTTTTGACCGCCTTCTAATTACTCCAGGCAATGCTGGGTACTATCACAAGTAATTGATATATACGAAAACAGATTGAAAATTTGTGTGGGGTAATAAAAGACGGAGATTAACTTTGAGGATTTGTTGGGGAGCAATAATCGTAATTCCTTGTTGGAATCAGAGTTTAATTGAGGATCTACGTCGGAGTAATTCGTGCCAATGTGTTTGTGTATTTCCTTCTTCATCTTGTCTCAGCTACTTGTAGCTGATCTCCACTAAAACACTTTTCAAATTATCGGGGTGGTAATCATTTTGATTTTCAGTTTCCTTATTCAAAAAAACTTAAATGCTCCCGATTAAGATCTTTAAAGATATGACAGGAGCGGCGAATAAGGAAAAGTAACCCGTTAACAACATTACTTTAAAATAAGCAGCCTTCCACCTGATATCATTATTTAAAGCGCACCGGGATGTAATCATTATTTATGTCTCAATAGAGCAAAGTTTGTCTCTCAATTAATAATTTCATCGACGCCTAATAACTCAAAGCAATACCTGGTACCCCTGTTAGTAGATAATAAATAATATTTTATTCAAATGAAATTAGAATTTAAGGGGAATATTAAGAGTTATAACTAAACAGGACTTACGAGACCTACAAATTGCAAATTGTTCAATCAGCTTGTACATAAAATATTTAAAAAAATATTGGCCAGAGTTAAACTCATTTATTTAACACGATGACTAATATAAAGGGTGCGCCAGTTATATATGCAGCCACTTTGGTGCATTATCTTGAGAAAACGTAGATACTTAGATAGCTGATTTTTTCATGATAGATAGCTTGCCAGTTGTAGAAAAAATAGAATCATTTTAAAAATTGAATGTCCCAAATATTTGGAAAAGACACAGAACCCTCCTTGGAATCTGCACCGAGAACAACAACATAACATTGCTCAAACTCTGGGTCTCAGTGAGACGTTCGTTCGCAAGGTAATGAAGGAATTACATGTGAAAGCAGGACTCGGCTCCCTGCCATACCCTGAAAGAAAGTATCAAATGACTCCAAGACCATTTCAACGACTTGATCTCTTCGAACTTTTGGCCTCCAAACTCCCTGTATCTGCATCCAATAGATTTTTTTGTCTAAAGTGCAATCGAACGACAAACCAATCAAAACCCCTGCAGGACCAAAGACAAACTTTTCAATCGGATCAAAAATGCATTCCAGGATTTGCCAAGGTATCTAGTGACGAAGGCTTGCTTGCGCTTCCAGCCATTTTGAAGAAGAAAATATTAATTGATTCTGCTCTAGAAATGAGACTCTTCTAAATTTAAAATAACAATAGATTTTTTTAACAAACTCTAGTCTTTACTTACATTTTATATTATAAAAAGATGTTACTAATATATTGTGTCACCGTCTTATGTACTTTGCATTTTTTGTTTTTTTGGCAATCAATCATTCTAATAGTTTTGTTTACAAAAATTTGTAGAGGAATCTACATGAAGGTGGAAACAAAGGATCTGCAAAAAAATATATAGTCAGTACAAAATGACAAAGTTTAATTATAATTATAATCGATTGAGTTGTAAATTATATTCATTTCCTCGCGTGCGATTTGTTTTTGTTGTTGGCAAACTAAAGATTTAATTATTTTGTTTTCTTATGCTTTTATCATTAATATATATTTCTTGTGGGGAGAACCTCCAAGTATAAAGTACACCCACAAGCATGCATGCTTATGAAAGTCGGAGAGTAACACTGGACATTGTTTAGGGAGTTATAGTTGAGAATTTCTGTTGGACTCAGAGTAAAATTGAGAATCGACATGGAAGTTATTGCTGTCTATGTCCTTACTAAATACGGAGTGGGATTTGGATATATTTTCTTCCTCTCATAGCTGTTAATAGCTAACTGGATGAAACGTCATGGCAGTAAAACTACTCTCCTCAAAAAACATTCGTCTTTTACGACTTTTAATTAGGTTTTTGTTAAAATTATCAATATAATAGATAGGATAAAATAAAATAATCAAGAGACTTTGGGATAAAATCAATCATGAACAAACGTTATGTTTTAAAATTCACCCCCTAGATCAAAGCCCAACCCTACAATATTATATTTTTTGCAGACTACATAAAAATATACTAAAGTCTACCACTACAAAAAATGAGTACATCAAATATTAAAATGACAACATTTAAAACAGACAAACAAACAACAACTATATCTTGAATGTTCATGCCCTCATCTTCAGGTATCGACTACTAAACATTTAAGTGTTGAGTAGAATTTACATGAACATTGTGGGAAAAACTGAACAATGTCCGCAGTGCAGTTCCATTTTCTATTCTTGTAACAGGGGATCCTTAAGGAAAAGGCTGTGTATCTTGCTGCTGAAGCAATGAAAATTTTCCTCAGAGAGTGAAAACTTATTGGACACCCAGAAGTGAGGCAGCTAACTATGTATGCTTTAGTGCTAACTAAAACAAAGCAGACAGCCATAGTCTCTGGGCTAACTTTTGCAATGTTTTCCGGAATAACCAGGCCCTTGGCCGACCAGGAGTGTCCGTACGACCACGTTTGAAATCGGCAAACTATTGTTTGATGGTTGTTTTCGATGCTGCAAAGTCCGGATAACATTTTTCAGACAAGCTTGGGCTTAACTGTTATTTTTTCCCATCAAAAAGAAATGATTAATCGACACGCAAAATTAGTTTGTGTCCATTGTTTTTAAGACTCATAAAAGTAGCGTCACTTAAACCACTGTAACTGAATAAATAATAAACCAAACGTCACGAAATTTTGACTGTAACCTTTTGAATGTGTGTACTTCCGAAAAATATTTTGTTAGTGGCGCCATCCGGTAGTTAGGGCCAGGACTTATTGACCAATGTGTTATACAACAGTCACAGCACTTTGAAATTCTTTGCTGGAAGACATGAATTTACTTACTCCGAAGAACCCCTTTGATACACAAAAAAATAAGACAAGAAAAGCAAAAGGTAAGAAAAAGTCATAAGAAATCCTCCAAAGACAGTTTCTTACAAATTCAATGTATCAATTTCGATTCAAGGATTGATTCAACAAAAGTAATTAAATATATAGAAGTCTGTGAAATGGAAGTAGGAGCCGTTCAATGCAAAGCAACGAATATTTATTTTATTTTATTATTTGAAAGCCAGTCATTACATAGTTGTACGTGATGGTTGCACTACAAACTTTGGGACTTTGTCTGAAACCATTAAAAGATTGGAGCTCTCGATTGAAAAACCAGTACAATGGTTCTTATGCCTTCTACATATGAATGAGTTATCCTTCAGATAATTTTTTTTAAATACTTAGATGGACCACAGAAAGGACCAGGAACTTATGAGGGACCAATAGGAAAGGCTATCTACAATGATGTGTCAAGAAGACCAATAGTTGAATGCAATCCCATTCAAGGAAAAGTAATTTTAATATAGTGTTCTAGGAACCTGGTTCTTAAGTTGGTCATATAAAAAATTGGAAACGACCAAACCAGGATGTCATGAAGCGGAGGGCATAGTTTAAAAAATACGAAGTTTTTGTTAAGCTTGTAGAAGAATATAAGGGAAGATCCCTCAAATTCGATGAATCACCTCGCCAAAGACTTTTCTGTCACTCCTAGGACCTTCAGGAGGAGGCTAAAAAGCACAACTTGGGATTTGTTTCTTTCACAAGGACACCGCACCACCATCTGATAGAGGGTATGAAAGCCAGGAGGCTCAAGAGGTACATGAAAATCGTCAAATAGATCAAGCAAAATTGTTCAATTTTGAAACTCTTTCGGACTAGAAGACTTTCACAGTTGATCCGCGAGAAAGTCCGTGGGCTTTTTTGTGGAAAAAAAAAAGGAAGAGGTCCAAGGGATTTACCACACCAAATATACAACACAAACAATGGTACTCGGTCCTGTGGTCTCTGATGGAAAGAAGATGCCTCCATTCTTTTTCAAGGCTGGACAGAAAATCGGCCAGGAGCCATATTATAAGGTGCTTTGGTACATCATCTTGCCATTGCTGAAGACCAACTACCTGAAGGGTAACTACGTGTGGACTCAGGACGGTGCCCCCTCTCACAAGTCTGCCAAAAGTTATGTACAGATAAATGGCTCGATTCTGGTCAAAAGAGATACACCCCTCCCTTACCAGATTTGAACCCACTGGACTTTTTCATATGAGACACTTTGAAGAGGAAAACTAATAGGACCTCACACACAAATGTGGACTCACTGAAGTGAGACGAGTTTGTCATCAACTCCTGTATGGCCTTCAGGCGACATGTAAAGTCTGGTATTGATAATGAAGGTAACCATATTAAGTGAAAAAAGGTTTGCAAAAAACTTGTCTATAACTTTAGTTAACATTATTTTTTTATATGTTGAAACTCTAGTTGTGTCGAAACTACATCAAAACAAACAGTTTTGTTAACTACAATGGAAGCCAATAGAGAGGCTATACTCAATGAGTACCTGAAGGTCAAATCTCGATCAGAGCCTGGTGGTCAACCCCATGCTCATCAAGAGAACCATCAAGAAGGACGAGGAGACTCAATGTATTAAGGATAGACCCAAATCAGGCAGACCTCCAGCCATAGGATCGAGGCCGTGGTTGATTCTAAGTGTGACCATTTTGAGATTTAATTGCTTATAAAATGTCTCATTGTCTTACTAACTGAACTTTGCGAGAATCTTGATGAAATTTAGCTGAGGAAAATTGGTTCACAATTCGCAGGGATACCCTGTATTCAATTCTGTCACCATTTGCTGTTACTATAGTAGTAATTCTCTGACGAAAAGAGTCCAGCTCCATTTCTTTCCAGGCTTGGTCAACAGCTACCTTCATTTACTCTACACATCCAGGATGTTATTTACATATCTTCATCCCAATATACGCCCAAAAAAATCAAATATTTTTTCATCAGCAAACTCTTCCAACTGGGGCATATTTAAAATTAATTTGCAACGTGGAAGATCCGTTTGTTTCATGCTGTTTGTGAGAATATATCTCTTTAACATTACTAAGAACTTATCACTAGGCTTGCTACTGTTTTGTTGACTACAGAGTGAAGGATTACCAAATATTTACCATGTTAGCGCATAGATTGAGTTCATTTCAATAATAAGGAAATAAATTTGCAAAGCAAAGAATATATTATTGGATTAGGGGAAGAGGGATCGCGACTTTTTCGAGATATTTGGACAATTGGCACTATGGAAGTTCATGAATGTAAATGGAAGGTCTCAATAGGTTGAAGAAGTTTTGAGTTGGTCTCTTATGAAGTATTCCGGAAGGAGGGGGGCACGGTGTCGTGGACTGAGGGATGAGGCTGGAGGAGTTTGCATTTTTTTTTTTTGTAATGTTCATTTCATTGGTTAGATGGAAATTGCACTATTTAAAATACAAGTAAACATTATGATATTACAGTCACTCCATCTAATCTGGGAATCTATGGACATAAAGCATATTTCTTCCTCTTGGAATGACCGGGGCGCGAACATACGCACATTGAGTTCAAGAGAATAATTTATTAATTTATTCTGAGCGCGTTGTCCATGAGCTACGTTGATATCATGGGGGGGGGGATTGGAGTCGATCTGTCTATTGAGGAATGAAGTCGGATGAGATCAGATCTAATTAAGTAAAGCACTCCATTTTTTTCTTTTATATACCATGAACCATTACAGTGAACAAAATAATGGAGAATACCTTCTACGTCATCAAATCCATTAACTCATCAAACATTAAATTATTATGAACATATATAAATAGAAATAGATGGTATAAACCTCAATAATTGACTAATCCTACGTGGAAGTGTATTTGAGCAGTTGTGATTGATTGTGTCAAGATTCCTCTCATCCTAATCCAATAATATGTTTTTCACTTTACAATGTTATTTCCTTAATATAAAATGGTTGCTTTAATTTCAACTATCCACTGTCGCCGTCTCCAATTTCGAGATAGAAAGAGAACGTATGACGTACGGGCAATCTTATACAATGTATCCTTATTGAAAATGTAGGGATCTTAATATAATTGTTAATAGTTACATGTTGCTACAAAGACTTGCGCTTTTGGTATACCCAGACTCATCGAATGGATTTAAGGTCAATTATTTTTGGCTATGACAATCAAAACTTATCTTTTTTTTAACAATAAAGACCAGTACTAAACTAATCGTAACTGAATTGACTCAGGTCTTAAAGATGAATAAATTATCATTTTGATGAATTTTGGACTAGTGGTATAAAATAGTGATAGTAAATCAAAGCACTGATAGGCAAATATAATACACCATTCAAAATTTATCAATTAGCGAATAACCGAAACTGATCTTTAAACCTATTTTTGATTTATCCTATGAAAAAAAAAGTTAATCATGACCTTAGTTTATGCCTTCAATATTTTAAGATTGGTGTGGTTTTTTACTTTTATGAAATTTTAACAATCTAAAGATAGTAGAATAAAGAAATCTTTTTAAAAAAGGTTAAGAAATACAGTCAACCCCTGCTCGAACTTTATTTCTTATCTAATTTTATTGAAACTTTCACAAAATCAACAGTATAACATAAATTTGACATTGAATTAATAAAAATGCCGTTGGCTCCTACTACACGTTCACAACGTAACCGAAAAGTCCTACTGTCTCCTAACCCTCACTCTGCGTAAAGTCCACAATACTTTCCCTATTCCAGCTCTCAGGGATCTTGCAGTACATTAAGGATAACAATTGGAAAGCTGATATACATTGTTTCAGACAAAATAGTGTAAAGGTTTCAATTCTCAAGAGTTAGGAAGGCAAGAACTCGGCGGTATGTACATCCCATTATCTGAATCAATAAACGGGAGTGTTCTTTTACTCTTGTAACAGACTGCCCGTCTTTCTGCCAAATCTAAGTTCTGTCTTTCAAAATACTGTGGATCCAGGGAAAGACTTTGGTTCGCAAAAGACTGATGTAGATCTTGGCGTAGAACCAACAGCCTCTGCTTGAAAATGAAGAGCGGCATAACGTGACCTTCGCTGCTAAAAATGAAAAGAACCATATCGAGCTATTGGTACCTGGCTTTGATGATCTTATGTACCTTATAAGGACTTTTTTTTCAAACTATATATTAGTCCTCGAGTTATGCTTCTGAGAAGAACCAGACAAGATTTTTTACGGGAGTCTTCTGTTTTAATTTGATTGAAGCCTTGGTTCGGGTGATCCTTTTTTCCCTCTTTAACGTGGTTAGAAGTTGTCCCTTGCAACGTGTATAGCTATGGTATTGTAAGTCTTGATTGATGACACGATGTACAGTTGAACGGGATGCTAACAAGTGTTTAAACAGATCATGAGTTTTCCCCATAAAAGTAGTCCAATCAAAATTAATGTTACACATTATTTGATAAGTATCATAAACTAGTTTATGCTTAAAAATTTGATGACCACAGGATCGAGCGAACTCCTTTGTACATCCCAAAAAATGAGCATCCCTATAACTTGTTATGGGGAGATTTTATGTTGTTTTTTTGTCCATAAATTAGAGTAAATATAATTGAATGTTATAAATAAAATATAACCATTATTTTGATAATAATTTAATGGACCTTGAATTAAATATCAACCCAATGAAATTGGCCAACAATTAGATATATCTGCAACTATTTTTTTCCCTTCGTGCGCAATTAATTTGTTGATTGATGGACGAGTATTGTATACAAAACGTTTTTGCTGACGTTACAGATTGCAAAATTACCTAAAGTCACGCCATGTTGGAACTCACATATAAAGTTGCTGAATATTGATCACTTATTCAAACAAAATGGACTCATTTCCAAAGAAATATGATGGCTGCTCTAACAGGGGAAAATGTGAATACATTATGCACTGTATTTAGAGATCCTGGATATATATCATATACTAGGTATGTTATAAAGTCTGAAAAAAGTCAATGTATGAATTTGAAAAGGGGCCCTTAAGTTGTATATGTAATGTCTTTTTCCATAAATACCTCAATAATTAAAATCCATTGGCTATTGACTGAGAAATCTGGAGATTTGTGGACCAAAATTTAATCCATCTTCTCCTTAAAATGGCATGTACTAAGAACTGGTTTCTTAAGACTGGCGTATTAAATATGACGCACAGGGTTTGTTACTATTATCTCACTCAAACCATGTCCTTCTACATTTAGGACTGTCGTAGTTTGAATCACGAAACCTACACTTTCCTAAATGTGAATTGTACGAGGTTCTGTGACCGAAAAAGAATGAACATAACACTCCTTTTATAAATTATAAGTACCTACAAATTTCAAATTCTTATAAAAACTGATCCTCTCTATTCTTTTTTTTTATATGTTTTGATTAATGAAAATAAAAATGTTCAAGGTTCCTTACATTTAAAAAAAAGAATTATATTAATTAAAAGGGTTATTTTTGGGCCAAAAAGTTGAAGTCAATGTAAAGATAAAGAAATAGTCCTATAATCAATTTATTATAAGTCCGTCAATCAATTTTTATATTTCTTTCACTAAGGAATAGATAAATATTCGTTAGTTGTTTTTAAGAATTTTCTTTGTCAACTGAAAGTTCGGATTTTTTGCCCAAAACTGTCTTGCAAATCTGCAGTTCATTACATCCTATAGTCATTAGCGACTACAAACTATTCAATCTCATAAAAACGGATATTCTCAATCAATTTTTATATGTTGTTCACTAATGACTAAAAAAATGTTCAAGCATTTTTATATTTCAAAAAAATAATTCTCTGTTAATTAGAAAGGTCATTATTGCCCCGAAACGTCGAAGCTAATATTGCAACTTTTTCCTTGATTTTTTGCAATGCCAATATAGTTTAAACCCTCCAAAACATTATTGGGCTAATTTTTTTGTACTATCTTTAACAAACAGTCATCAAATTTATTATTTAAAAGATGTACTTATTTATGGCTTTTTATGCGTCACGAAACTCCTCATCGATCAGTTGTTCGAGCAACTTAATACGGAGGTGAGAAAAAAGATTAGAACACTCCCTCTTTTGCAATATATTTACATGTATATATTTTTGATCTATGAAATAACATTGTAGTCGTATTAATGAATAATATTTTTTCTAAGAGTACTAGTAGAAGGCAGGAGCGAGACATATAGTTACCTGAATTAAGACCCTTGTAAATATCAGCTCTCTGTTGTATAATTTTGGAGAGAAAAAATGAATTAAAACTATCGATAGGAAAACTTTCTACATTTAAAATAACATTACTGCAAGGTAAATATTATTGTGATATTTGAATTAATATACATTTGTTTTATTGTGCATTTTGAAATCAATTTACACCAAAGATCTTTTAGAACAGAGGTCACCAAACTTCTTTTTTTTTTACTGGGGGTCGGATAACTGAAAGAATGAAGAGCGGTGGCCGCATAATCAGTCTGTTTTGTTACTTGTAACACTGACATATTCATTAATTTCAGCAAAATTTATCATGAAGAAGTTTCTTTGAATTTCTAAACCACATTAATTGTCTCATATTTCTAAGTGCATAACTTTCCAGAAAACTTTAAATTTGTTAATAGATGTATTTGTTTCATAGTGACTCTGAAGATGGTACTCTTTCAAAAGTGCAACACTTTCGCTAAACAGTACATAACTAGATTTCTTGTCCTTTGTTTCCGCAAAAACAAAAATACTTGGCTCCCCACACTTCATTGAAAACGCGACACTCTGGGTTCACTTTTCATTTTTCCAGTAGCCATAATGAAGATTCAAGAAAAATGGAGCTAAAAATGAAAGAAGGGGCAAGATGTGTCATACCCAAAATAAGATGGCAAAATGTAAAAGTATATAATTTACAACAAGATTATAGTATAATTCTAATCTATCAGCCTGAAGTTTGAAACTATGTACTTGACTATTGAATTTATTGTCTAATAATTTCAGTAATCAATGGGGGTATCCCAATCTTTGACCGAATAATGTCATTGCTAATGGCAAATAAGTAATACGGTTGTTATTTTATTCAAAAAATGGAGTTTTTAGGCTCTGAAGAGATCCATATTAGTAGAGTTTAATTCCCTTTAAATGAACTTATAGCAATAAAGCTAAGTTTTTTGATTTTGTTATAAGAAGAGGCCTCAGATATAGCTTGGAGTAAGTTCATTTTACATGCTAGTTCAATTAAAAAGCTTCAAAATATTTGTTTTTTTCTGAAAAAAAAATTGCCTCACTCTTTTTTTTTATTCAAAAAAATAGGTTTTTTTCTATAAAAAATAATTATATGCTATCCAAAATCCTGCGAAATATCATCAATGAATTGCACATTTGATCACTGTGCCTATACTTATATTCCTAAAGGGTATGTCACATTTTTCAACATTGTGATGAAGAATTTTCCCTTGTTTAGGAATGATGAACTCAATCAATAGTACAGAAGAGATATTGTTCATTTTTATTCAACTTAACAGAGGATTGTCATTTCAATATTATATTTTTATAAAAACTATTCTTTAAAGTAATGCTTCAATAAAAATATGTTAAATGAATAACAAACCTTGGTATAAAAAGAAATGAAACAAATAAAGTTTAAGAACTCACTTAACTTAAGATTGTAAGAGTCTTTAATGAATCTAAAAGGTAACAAAACAATTTCATTAAAGTTATTTCTTCTTTTCCTGCAACTACAAAAATAAGTAGAGATGAAAATCGTGTGTATTTTGTGCATGTTTAAAAAAAAAACGCAAATCAAAATGGCAATTCTGACAATTCGCAGAATGTTTTTCAGGAGAGCAGCTCAGCTCTCATGAACCTTCATTAGATCGGCTACAATCAGCTGTGACAAGGGAGGAGGAGGAGAAATAAATAAAGACTGTGTAAAGAAGTACTTCCATGTTGATCCTCAATTCTACTCCGAGTCCAACAAGTACTTCCAATTATAACTCCGTAACAAATCCTCGAGGTTACTTAATCTCTTTTTTTTTTATGAGCGCGCAGCAATCTTCAATCAGGTTTAAAATATAAATGAATGTAGTAAAAAAGAAGGTTCCTTACTCATAAATAATGATAACTACAGTGCGGAGGAAAAGATCACTAATTCCGAAAAAAAAGGATGAGCTAAAAATACACTGTATTTTTATGACTAAATATAAGGTTTTCTATATTGTGTTTTCGCGTGACGTCAATATGTTGATGTCCACCATTTTGGGATTCTAAACAAACAAGTTTTATAACAAAGGAAATAAAATTATTTAATTAAAATTAAGGAAAATTGTGAACTATTGGATGTCAAAATGGGACCAATAAATAAAAGGACTTAAATCTTACCGTTTATCAAAAATATATATATTTATTCCTTAATTTTATAATATATATCTTAGTCTAAATTTATTAAGAATACGTTATTATAACGTTATATAATCTTATTTCCGTTGATAAAAATTAACTATTACTACGGAATGAATAAAATAATTTTTCTCGTTCCACATAGATTCAAAAAATGTAATATAACTATACAAATTTAACAATTTTTAAAGATTTTTAGTTCATATACTTATACTTAATTCAAATATCATTTGCAGCAAGCAGTAATAAATGCAACATTTAAAGTCAACTTTTATTCATAATCGAGTTTCATCAAGATTCATTGGAAATTTATTTATTTAATGTAGTAAAAATATCAACTTTGATCCCCTGCAAGATGGCGTCTCCTTCCATTAAGATGTAATTTATGACGTCAGTAAAAATATTATATATAAATAACAAAAATATTTCGCTCACATAGACATATGAGCGTAATATTTGTATGAAGCATCCCACTAGTTTTTTAATTTTTATAGATTATCGAGGTTGCTTCTTGTAAAAATCTAAACATTTCCGTAAACATTTTTATGACTATTATAAATAAACGTTGAGCAGTTACGAAGAGTGGCTTTACTTTTCAGAGAGTCAATTGATTTAATAAAATAATCCTTCCTACTATATAACAAATGTAGAAAAATAATTTTCTTAACTTCTAACTAAGTTTCTTACGATAAATAATGATGAAATCATTATTGATATATAGAAGATTAATTTTTTTAAACAATAAGTAGACATTTCTACTCAATTTCGGCTATAAATTAATATATGATGATTCTATAAACTACGATCATTTAAGCGGGGAAGGGTTTTCTATCTGTCTCGTAAACTTTAAGTATACTTTCTCAAAAGAGCAAGGAAAATAAAAAACATTGTAAAATATCCCTTACCTGTCTCATTAATTAATTATATTTGTAAATCTGACATTTAGTTAGTTTAATAACATTTCTTGAAACATTCACCAGAATACATATTGATTTTTGTAGATGGTAATATTCAATTTCTTTGCTGTCTGATATGAATATAATTAGAGCTGTAAATAATATGATTTTCTGTTATGTAATAAAAAAGATAACAAAAATTAAGTGGTAGTCTGGCAATATTTGAACTCTCTTAGTCTTGCTCTCCGTCTTTCAGGAGCACACATATTTGTTATTGAATACTTTATACTTTAATGTTCCTTCCTCAAGACTTTTGAATGAATAATGGTAACACTTAATAGCATTGGATAATAAAATAAAACACTATTAAATTTGCAACTACAGCAAATTGAACCACGTCCATTAGAGGTCCATAAAGCCATTGGTACTTGCAATCATTGTTGGGTTATTAAAAAGAAACTGTTCCTAAATTGATCAGCTTTCATACACTGTATGATTGCTTGCGATGTGCAACATACAAAGACAATGGAGGCAAAAGGGTGACGGATTGCAGATGTTATCTGTGCCCATCAATCTGTAAAGGAGGTCGCGGACATTATGAATTGCTCTGTTGAGCTTGTCTGTAAGGTCAGGAGGCTCATTAACAGCAAGGAAAACTTCTCCAGGAACACACACAAAAAAAAAGATTGTCCTTGAAGACTTATTGACCGGTGTGGCCTATGAAATTGAAACCAAAAAATACTAAAAAGAGATGAAAAGGGTTGGATGGAAATTACCCCAAAGGATATTAATGTTGCCAATAAGAATTAGCACCTGGCAATATGTTTATAACAACTCAAACTTGATGCAAGAGGAAAAACTCACTGATTTCTTGACTAGAAACTTGAGACCCCCTCATCACCAAACGGCGCGCCACTAAACTATGGAATATTGGGGATCGTGGAGAGCTAGGCCAACAAAGTCCACCACTACAATGTTGATTCCCTGAAGGCCTCTGTTGAGAAGGAGTGGGCTGATATGCTGAGAGACTTCGTCATCAAGGTAAGCAAGGCCTTCAGGCCCAGTTTGGAGGCAAATGTGGCAGCAGAACGATGACATTTTGAGAAATAATTGGCAATATTATAAGGTATAATTAAAAATATCCCTGATACTATGTATATGTTGTTCTTGACAAAGTTCATTTATATCTTACCATTACACTGTATAGAAAACGTCTAGCACTTATTTTTGATCGTATTATTTACAAATCAAAATATTTTTCAAATTTAAGTGCAATGTAGTCATTCCTTTCCTTATTGGTTGCATTCCACTTAAATAGAGTCATCTCTTTCCTCATTCAACTATAAGTAGGCTGTATTGGCTGGTTTGTAATAGATAAACCTAAGAGAGGTTGCGTGAATACATTCATATTCTTCCGAACATTTTCAAAATTACATTCATCATTAATATTTGGTGAACATTGCACAAATAATTTACAACTATTAACTTACAATGCAACCCATTCCAATAATGCAATTTGATGAATAAAATAGTCATTCGTCCTTGACATATGTGCACGACTTTTTTCTCCTCTTTTAAGGAAAATTAGATCTTGAATGGGTCTTCCATCTACTACATATATATATATACACTTAATTCATTATAATATCATATTTTATCACTACAGAGTGTTCCAAATAGACATAGTATTTAGGGTGACATGCAGCTTTGCCTCAAACATGTTCCCAAGTATGTAGCGCGGCAAATATGTTGGAGGCAAGTATGTATGACGGCAAAGAAGCTTGATGGCGAGTGTGCTAGAGGCAAAAGAAAACGAGGCGAACGTGTATGAGGCAAATCCCCATAGAGCCAGTATATAGAGTGTTATCACGTGATGTGGGCCATTTTGGGAGAGGCATAAACAATCTAATATTATAAAAATGATAGCTTTGAGTGATTAATATTAAGGAAAATAGTGAACGATGGGATGTCAAAATGGGGCCAACAAAAAGAAGAACATAAATCTTACTATCTGTCAAGATTTTATATCACTATTACCTAGTTTTATATATCTAACCCTAATATCTATTAATAATAATGTTATTAGATCGTTATAAAGTCTTATTTACATAATGTTGATCGTAAATAAACTATAACAATGGAAATAATGAAGCATTTTTCTCTAATTAACCTTCTTTTCTCGTCCCTAATCAATTAATCAAAAAAAAATTGTCACATTTCACTCTTTTTAATTAATTTTTTCAAAAAATTTAATTTTTCAATTTCTTTTCCAAAAAATTTGATTTTCTGTGAATAGCCAGGGATTTTTAAATTTTTTTTAGAATAGCTGTAGATTTTGAAATTTTTTTTGCAAAAAATTTAATATTTGAACTTTTTTTTTTTTAACCGCTATGGATTTTAGAATTATTTTTCCAAAAATTTAATTTTTTGAAAATAGCTATGGATTTTTGGAATTCTTATCGAAAAAATTTAATATTTTAATTTTTGAGAATAGATGTAGATATTTGAAACTTTTTTCCAAAATTTTAATATTGGAAATTTAATTTCTGTAAAATTTTTAAGAGTTGTGGATTTTTTAATTCATTTTTCAAAAAATTAAATATTTGAATTTTTTTTTCAAAAAATTTAACAAATTCCTACGTTGTGTAAGGAGTGTTTCTTTCCATAAATATATCAATTATTAAAATTCATTGGCTATTAACTGAGAAATCCGGAGATTCGCGTTTGTAAATTAAATCCGTCTCCTCCTTGAATCGCACGTACTAAGAACTGGTTTCTTACGACTGGCATATTACATATGATGCAGGGAGTTTGTTATGATTATCTAATTCAAACGATGTCCTTCTACATTTAGGACCGTCGTAGTTTGAATCATGAAACCTTCACTTTCCTAGATGTGAATTGCACAAGGTTCTGTGACCGGAAAAAAATGAGCATAACACAAACAGGATAAACAGATCTTATTATTTAGTAGCGACAACAAATTTCTTCTTTTCATAAAAACTGATTCCATCATAAATTTTTAAATTTTTTTCATTAATGAGTAGAAAAATGTTCCATCTCCTTTAGGGGTTTTTAAAAATTGTCTTTGTCAACTAGAAGTGATTATTCTTTGCCCCAAACTACCACACAAATCTGCAATTTATTACATTCTCTATTCATTAGAAACTACAAACTACTTCATCACATAAAAACTGATTCTGCCTATGAATTTTAATATTTTTTTCACTAATGAATAGAAAAATGTTCAAGCTTCCTTAGGTTAAAATTTTTTTCTATTAATTAGAAGGGCCCTTTTTGTCCTAAAACGTCATTTTAAGTTATTTAATGAAGCTGAACATTGCAACTTTTTCTTGATTCTTTGCAATGTCAATATAGTTTAAACCCTCTACAACAATATTAGGGTACATTTTTTGTTATATCTTTAGATTAGACCATTCCCTCTTTTGTAACATACCTACAAAAATTGCTTTCAAGACATTTGAAATAGACCTTATTGCAGCTGATTATTTTAAGCCAATTAGGAAAGAGAAGGAAAATACATTCTCTTCTTTTACTGAGTGTCCAATCTTTCCTTCGAGTCCAGTTGAAGAAGTAAAAAGGGGAGGGGGGGTATATAATTACGTTATATATAAAACACTATAAATTTATTAAAGCCTCGTATATATTTTGTAGCATTTATCATAATATGATTAATGAATAGAAAAATAACTAAAAACAGACAACATATTATAAATATATTTCCGTTGACATTAAAACTAGTTTAGAAGCAGAAGGATTTACATTGTACAGACAAATATTATCAATTAATTATCAAATGGAGAGAGGGGGGGAGGGGTCCTTATAGGACAAGTCCAAGAGGAGTCTCAAGCCTTTGCTCATAAGTCCATGATCTAAAAATATATTTGTTGAGTTATGTCCTCAGAAAATAAAATAAAAAATAATTTCATGATTACTTTATATTCGTGAACATTAATTTAGCTGCAGGTACTTTTGACTCGAGGATATTACGTTTTTATATTATGGGTTCGAACTTTACCATTGTATCTTGATCAGATTAATTATTCAGCTAAGAGAAGAAGAAGAAGAAAAAATAATGATGAAAAAATTAATGAATAATTATAAAAAATCCCTAAAAAAGATGGATCGACTGAATGTATGGAATCCAAAATATAAAAAAATGGATTGACTATATAATTCATTAATCAATGGTCAGGGGTGTCCGTAAAAGAAAGGCTGGAGAGGATGTTTAATATTTGAAATTATATTTATTTTTTCAATCTTTTTTTCTAAAAAAATTAATTTTCATTTAATAGCTATCTATTTTTTCAATTTTTTTTTCCTAAAAATTGAATACTTGCAATTATTTTTTCAAAAAAATCTAATATTTTGAAATTTTTAAATTTTTTTTCAATTTTTTTTTTCTAACTAACCCCAAGTAATACAAAATTTTTGTTTTTCAAATTTAATTGACCCACAATAATAATTTTTTCTCCATATAATACAAAAAATCTGTAAGTGAAGGGTAAAATCTGCCCGATACAAATGGGATAGAAGAACTGAGAAATTACAATAATGACCTAAAATAAGTTCATATTTGTAAGGGAAAACAAGTATTTATTAAATTTAAATGGTCAAACATATACTTATATAAAAAAAATCAGGGCTGTGAAATACATAGATCACAGTTTTCATGAAATTATTTAATGCCAATAGAAAGCCTTTTTTAAGGTATAAGTATACATTCGACTATTTGAATTTATTAAAAGGTTGTGTTTTTGTTTATTTGCTTGTTTTTTTCAATAAAAATATGACAAATGTTTAACAAAAGGCCTTATAAACTTATGTAGAGTCATTGCAGTTCTTCTAACCTAAAGCTTTAATCCAAGTAGCGAAACGAAGACCCAATAGCTGAAACACACATAATAAAAAAATTGTATGCTAAAGGTATTGTTTAGTTATTATTTTAAGATGTAATTCGGAGTATTGATGTTGTCTAATATACTTTACTTCTTGAAAAGATGCTCATTCCGAGATATGGAAGACGGATTTGGCTTAGCTAGATAAGATAGGCCTATGAAGTCTAAGTCAAATTTCGAGTCCAAGTTCCCACTTCTGACAATAATTGACCATTGTATCTTAAATTTTACATTTATTATTGTACTATTAATTATTATAATAACAATTAATTAATCATAAATGTTTAATTGAAAACTCCTCTAATCTTTGGTGGGATATTCAAAAAAGGAAAAATCCAAGAATAAAATAATTCTTCTTTCCCCACAGCAATTTATGAGCGTGAGGCGTGCTTCATCCCTTTTTTTATTTATAACTATATCCCTGTCTACGTCAGTAAGACAAGTAACTGAGTGACGTCATATGTAAGTAAAATCTTAGGAAAAAATGTTAAAACGCTTCAACATACTCAAGCCTTTCATCACCTTATTTTAATGCTTTATTCTACCCCATTTATAGCGGGCGCGCTTGAGCCCTCGCTTACAGGTTTCTAGTATCAAATGTTTTTTTAAGGAATTCTAGCAAATGCCCTCGTTTATTTCCATCTGCTCCCTCGTACAGCTGCTTGTAGCTGATCTAATGAAACGTCAGGACATTTAAGCAAATGGCCTTCAAAAAACTCTTCAAATTGTCGTAGTTGTCATCTTGATTTTCACTTTCGCTTTTTAACATCCCTAAAATGCTCACAATTAGCATACCATAATTATCGCTCCTGTTTTCTATTTGCTCATTTTTTTTCTTTACAAAAAAGGCATCCTAAACATTATGTGTACTGACTAATAAAGATAGTACAAGAAAGAAACTGTTATATAGTGATTAGAAAATATATTGAAAGAAGTTAATCTCATATATACCTACCTGTACAGTGAAAATAATAATTAGTTGGAAAATAAGAGTCTGATAATTCCTACTAACTAAAAGTATAAACGTCTTTCGTAGATAACAACAAGGCTGCCTCCAGGGGGGGAGGAAAGCCATAATAATTAATTCCTTGGAATATGAGGAAAAAGTATTATGTAACTAATAATAAAGAAAACTTGAGGTCTTTCACAAATCTACAAAAGATACATACTGATATTTCTCAGTAAGGGTTCCAGTTACTTATCGGGGTTATACACTCAAAAAGAATCTTTCATTAGAGACCGACACACAAACTTTACTTTATTATACGTCGTTACCTTGTTTGTATCACGCACTCTTTTATATGAAAAGAAACAATGGTAAAAAGTGGAAAATCAGTTGGTCAATTCTTTCAAACCATGGAATCATCAAAGGCGTACGCAGAATTGTACAGCGGACACCTCTGATCATAATTCAATAATTATTTTATTCAAAGTTGTACACAACCTGACAAGAGCCAATTCTATTTTAACCAATCAACGTTTAGAACACTGATAAGGGAAGACGAAACATCGACAGATGGCAACGAAATACACAGTGTATTTTTGTGTCAGAGAGGTTTCCTAAAAAAATAAACACAAAAAGGCCCTAAATCTGTTGGTAGCTGTGTTTAATGTATATAATTGCTGGACACTACTCCCAGATAAACACGAGATCATTTCCATTCAAATAATCAACGTTTTATGAAATGAAATAGTGGTAGTTGATGAAAAAAAGATTGTAAATTTTTATACAACATGGTGCAATCTCGTGCTAAAAAAACGAATTAAAAAACTCTCACTTCCCTTTGCTAAAATTTTATGTTTTAAATTCATATTCAAATTATAACTTACATAGTTTAATAATTAAAATATTCTCCGAGCACTCACTCTCTAAAAACAAAATCCTATAATATATCAGTGATGCACAAAGGTAAAAGGAATGGGCATTAAAAAAAAAAAAAAGCAAAAATCAACATTGTAACCCTTTACAATTTGAAAAATGTTTTGGAGGAGAGAAAGAATAATGATCTTGACGTTTCATTAGATTAGCTACAATCAGCTGTGATAAGAGAGGAAGGAAAAATAATATAAACAAGGACATTTGCTAGAATTTCTTCGATGACAATCCCCAATTATACTCTGACAATTATCATATCATTGAATCTATTTAGGAAAAGATGTTCACTACTCAGGAATT
This sequence comes from Lepeophtheirus salmonis, assembly GCF_016086655.4. Classification (NCBI taxonomy): domain Eukaryota; kingdom Metazoa; phylum Arthropoda; class Copepoda; order Siphonostomatoida; family Caligidae; genus Lepeophtheirus; species Lepeophtheirus salmonis. The sequence goes on along the minus strand of NC_052131.2, from coordinate 50,651,810 downwards.
AAATAATAAAGACAACTGCTAAGAAAAATCAAATTTCTTCTTATGCTACCAATTACAAATTAACGACCCAGCTAAAAAACACATCGGATTTATATGTATGGTGATGCATAAAACATGTACTGCCGGCATGTCAAAATAAAATAAACCAAAAATGAAGATCTAATGGCGTTTCATTAGATTCATTTCAAGCAGTTGTGAGAAGGAAATAAACACAATTCCCACTCCGTGGACAGCAAGGACATATAGGCTGGAATTACTCCGATGTGGATCCTCAATTCTACTCTGAATCCAACGGGAACTTATATTTATAACTCCCGAGCATACCCTCATTATTACTCTCTGTCTTTCAGAAGTACTCGCACTAGTGATTAATTAATACTTAAATGTTCCTCATCAAGAATAATTCTAAGAGCTATAGAAAATAAAAAAGCCTTTTCAGATTACCACCTAGAAAATGCAACTCCCGCTTTTTAGGGCATACTTTTGTACACCTTTGATCATTATCGATCCCTCAATAAATGCACGTATTTTTAAGAGTGCGTAGATACAATTGTATAATCTATAAATTTTAAATCCTTTGCATTTTTTAGCGTGCCAGTTTTTTTAAGTTTTTTTATTGGCACACTTAATAGTGTTTATCGAGGAAACTAAAGTTGTTATCATTATGAAATCATTCTTGAGGAGACAACATGTAATCATAAAGTGTAATCATGAGTAGGCCTCCATAAATGACTGGGAGTAATGCTAGGGAATTGCACAAGAAGTTCTAAATCCAAGTCATTTCTTACACTTGGATTAGAATGGAGGATTCACATGAGAGTAATACTTACCTATGTCCTTGCTTCTTGATGTGGAGTGGTATTTAGATATTGTGTATTTTCTTCTTCTCATAGCTGATCAAATGAAACGTCATGACATCTAATTGATTTAAAAATGCTAAGTGAAATAAATATACATATTTATTTAAAAATAATTACGATATGTATCCTACACTAATACTATTTTAAATGTAGAAAGCTATCTTTTTATGGCAGTAATTCATTTTCTCCCTCCACAATCATAAAACAGGCAGATCATATTAACAAGGTTCTTAATTCAGGTGGACTATTGTCCCGCTCCCGCCTTTTCCTCGCGCTCTTAAACAAATCCCATCTCTAATTATAACTAAAGAGGGGATGTGTGTAAAGAAAAAAAAACAAAGTATAGCGATCAAAAAAAAAGAAAAACAGTTGATGTATCTTCTTTTTTATTGGTTATTTAATAAGTCATGGGTGTGCTAATATATGCCTCTAAAAGATCTTTGGTCTAAATTGATTTGTAAAACACACAATAAATCAAATATACATTCTGCACAAGGTTATGCCATAACGTGTGTACGACTCATGTTTGACTTCCACCACACTTTTAATATTGACGTCATAGTGAATGAGTGATTGGGTGTTTTGTCAAAATCTGTTTTTCTTGCCGAGCAGTCGGTAGGATAGATCCAATTGAAAATTCTAGGAATAGTGACATTATAGACTATGAGTGGTTGCGTATTTTCTCAAAATCTGCCCATCTTGCCCAGCAGTCGGGTCAGTACATCAGATTGAAAATTCTAGCATGTTAGATGATGGTCTAAACCTTTCATTTCTATTAACCTTTAATCCTGCACTTATGATATTTTATATGTAGAAGGTTTTCCTCTTTATTCAGTAATACAATATGTATCACTTTCGCCTTATCTTCTGGCTTTCTTTCATTAATGCCCATCTCCAAATTGTTATAATATAATTGTACACGTACTCTGTTTTCCCAATATTCAAATTGTATATAATATATTATGCTATAGAGGTGATTCAAGATAAAACAAAACAAAACAAGAAATAAAACAATATAAAATATTTATAAGAAGACAAAATAAAATAATAATTATAATATGAATAATAAAACCAACGATTTAAGATCTATATTCTTGTACTTTCTTGTTCTTGTTGAATTTCCTGACGTTTGTTTTTCAGTATATACATACATACATTAGACTGAATATATACCTATATTTACTTTTTGAAAAGGAGGAGATATCTAAATCTTTAAAAAAAAAAGGTTTCTTTTGGTAAACAAAAAAATAGTAATGAAGAAATATAATAAGTTTGAGCCAAGTTCAGAGAGGTTGCGCTTCGCCTTTTAAGATTCTAAATTTCACCATTTTTTTTGAAAAAAAATAGCATTCTTACCTGAAAATAGTTTATATAAGTCAAAAATGCGGAATTTATTATTGATTAGTAACTATTTTAGATGATGAATTAACAATTTTTTATATTAAAAAAAATGATACATGAAATGTTTCATGAAAGTGCGCGCTATATACGGTACAAGAATACTTTATTTTTATGATGTGCTCATAAGGGAAAAATCCTTTACAAGGGGAAAACTGTCGTCAAACTTTGTTAATTTAAAATAGCTTTAGTTGATAAATACTTTCTTTTGACATATATCGTAGGATTATATTTTGGGGGTGGGCTTGGTTTTAATATTAAAAAAAAAAATACAAAATATTAGAAAATTAAATTTTTTGAAAAAAAAATACAAAATGTTAGAAAATTAAATTTTTTGAAAATAAAATTCAAAATTTATATTTCAAATTATAGATTTTTTGGGGGGAAAAATTCGAAAATCCACAGTTTTTAAAATTTAATGTTGAGGAAAAAAATGAAAAATAATTTTTAAACATCCAGTGCTATTATTTAAAAATTATATTTCAAATATTAAATTTTTTGGAAAAAATTTCAAAACTATTCTCAAAAAGTTAAATTTTTTCAAATGAGAAATTTCCAAAATCCATTGCTGTTAACGAAAAAAAACTATATTAGAAAAAAATTTTAGATATGAAATCTTTTGAAAAAAAAAATTTCAAATCCACAGCTTTTTACAAAAAATAATTAAAAAATTCAACAATTATTACACTTTTGAAAAAAAAATATATATATATAAAATTTTCTAGTACAAAGCAAAATTTCCTTCATTTGGGGGGAGGGGCTACAATCCCTCCTGAGAACGACCTTGTATTTTTGTCAAAAGAACGATTTTTTGTCTAATATTGTATACAATAATTTCTTATAGGAAATGATAAAAAAGTATTGTTGTACCGGGTATAGCACGCACTATTATGAAGGTTAGAAATTTCAAATGGGTAATGTGCAATCTCTCAACATTGATCAATATTGATTTATATTTCTACGTTATAATTGTATTCACCAAGTATAACATGATTGGCCCATGTTCCCTTTAACATTTCAAGGAAAAAATAATTATTACAGAACCAATCTAATATAGTACATACATTTTCTGCAGTAATAAGAACCCTACATGGCCTATCAATATAAAAGCAGGTTGGGATCATATGATCATTTCTTATGATATTGTACACCCTTCAAAATATGATTTGCCAGTATGGGGATATATTAACTAAAATAGGTAATTTAAAATTAAAGTTGCGGTTTTTACAATCAAACCAAATCTATTTCTATGTTTAACATTGTATATTGCATTTTGGTCACACGTAAAATAAGCAGATAAAAATCCCGGCCTCCGTCCAACAAATCAAAAAAGAAACAGAGCTTAATATATTATTTTTGCTTACTGATTTATTGTCACAAATAATATGCCAGCCTGCTTTTATATTGACATGTCGTCACATGTATGTAGATATCAGAATACTCGTTCACAAACACTTTGTCGAAAAATTGATTCCCGAATGTCATTTTGCCGAAAAAATAATAAATATATTTGATGATGAGCCACACTGCAATTCCAATTCATGTTAAAGAGAGGCAAATATTCTATTATTTGCATCTTTTTGCAATGGTTGATGAATTACTAATTGATTCATTTCGCGATGAGGTAACTGCAGCAGTTAGGTAAAAAAAAGTTGTTGACAACCGTCCGTTAATGGGGCATGAGCGTTGTTTACGTATGTATTTCTAAACAAAGCGACAGAGAGTGGCGCCGTCTTGCGACAAAATACAATAACTCCATGAATTGAAATGTTTTTTTTTAAATATAAAATATAGATGTATGTTACTGAATATAAGAGCGCTGTGAAAATCATTCTCAGCAAGTGACATTTATTTAAAACAAGGCCAGGCCACCTTGCGGATTATATAAATTAATTAATTTGCTATTGTCCTATATAATAAATAAATTAGAAAGGCAAAAAAAAAAAAAAGTTGAAAGAAGGGAAAATGTCAATTGATGAATGATTGATATTCAATGGACAAATCGAATGAATCAATTGGAGCTCTTATGTCTTGGGGGAATTCCTGATGTACATTCTTCTTTCCTGAAGTCGTCTCAGACAACAATTAATATCAAATATAATTATTTTTGTTCGGCAAAGTGCCCGTTGGGGAAAAAGGTTTTCTGGTACAAAGTGTCATAGAAACCAGAATAATGATTGTTACAAGAAAGAGAGAGAGAGAGAGATTCACACCCTCAGTATATATATATACGAACAACATGTTTGAAATTACATATCAATAATAATAATAGTGTTATTATCCGCCATTAATTAATTATAGGACATTAAATAATAATAATTATGAAACAATCAATTGGCACCACTATGTATTACTATTGGAGTTGTTATCCGCAGAAGTACCATATATCTTCCCAGCTTTTTTAGCTAGACTAGAAAGGAGTTCATGTGAGCATTTAAGAGTTGACCGTAGGGATGCTGACCATTCCTTGAGTCCGATTTCGTCAGGATTAGTAAGAACGACTTTTCCGTCACGTGTGCGGAGCACTATACATTGTTCATTTTTGACTTGAATTAAATCCGTATTGATTTCCTCAATCTGGTCCATGAAAATCAATTCCGGCTTGTTATTCTCTGAATAAAGCTCAATTCGATTTGGATATAGTTTAGCATAGCGAGTTTGCCAAGCAGTTCCAAAGGGACCACCCTGTTTCTTGACGTATCCGTGCAAAATGCAGTCTGAATCCTTTTCATCCAATCCAAACTTTTTCTGTTTGGATTTCTTTTTGGACTCCGTCTTGTCGCAATCGTGATTGATGGTATCAAATACGGTGTCTGCAACTTCACTTTGCCAACGCTCAGATATGACTAGAGGGAAATTTTTATAAAGCTCTTGATCCGCATCTGTTAATTTAATACCTGAAAAATAAAAAATAGGACAGATTAAGTACTATAATATTTTTAATGTATAAGATACATCATCCGAATCAACAAAAAGCTAACTTAAACGTTTATTATCCTTCCAGCATATCTTTTATTTTCTTCACTCCTAGCTAGGATTAAAGAATATTATAAAAAAAAACACAAGAAAATAATAAATGATCGCAAGAACGTATACTACTTATACAGATAAAATACATAGAGAGAAAAAAATGGTTGACCAAAACATTCGAATTGAATAATTATATATTTTAAAAACAGAGGTTGTTTCAAAGATGTTTTTTTTAACGTTTGATTTTAATAATATCCGTATTGATTTCCTCAATATGTATATATGTAAGTTTCAGTAAGTATATAGTAAAAGATGGTCTGTTCTAATCTGTTTTCTCCCCAGCGTATTAAGTTCCTCAAACAATACTTGATAAGTAGTTCCGTGACGCATAAAGCGCCATAAATATATACTTCTTGTACAGCAAACTTTTGTACAGGGTTCAACAGCCAGGATGCCATTTATCTAGCCTATTTGGCTACCTTTAATCATACTTTCAATACTACATTTACACAGGGAATTTAGGATTTCAAATCATAAGTATTAACTTCTACGTCAAATATAAATTGAAAATAATTATTATGGGTAATTTTCTATGGAACATGAATTTACAAATTAAATTTTTGGTTGTACTTGTTATTAAGTATTCACGAGAATAAGTTTTCCGAGCGTTGCCCGGGACTTTTATTAATTAAAATTAATTCTGAACTCTTCTGCTACATCTAAACAAGAAATAAAGATCATAAAATTATGAGATATTGTTTGTATCTTTGCAGTTTGCACACTTTTTTTTATATAAATGTTTGGAGAAGAAAAAATAACGAACTGTTGTTCACTCATCTTTTGTAGTATTGTCAACAATCCTTTGTCTTATTCTCTCTCTTTTCTTCTTCTCTAAATCTGATAATCTCCTTTTTTTAAGTATGGAAAGATACTTACCAACATGCAGCCAGAATAATTCTTATTATAATTTGTTAAATGGAGTTGCACTGATTATGTATAAATAAACATTACAGTATTACAATTACTCCATCTAACCTAGGAATCTTTAGGTGAAATTCATATTCATAAAGAATATTTCTTTCTCTAGGAATCACGGAGGCGCGAACGTTCACACATCAAGTTCAAGAGAATAACTCCCGAGCTAAAATTTTAAGGTCTTTTTTGTTATATATCAAATAGTCGATTGTTAGTCAACAAGTTCGTTTAAAGAAAAAGGTCATTTTAAGGGCGCAAAACCTTGAAGGCCAAATTAAATAATACCAAAACTATCTTTTGACCCTCAACAACATTCTTGAAAACTATCTTTGATTCCCAGACACACATACAAACACATAAAATATACGGTGAAGTAAAAAGTTATGAGCGTTTTAAAATTCAAAATGTTCAGACTTTAATGGACCACCCGGTAATGTAAGACTTTTTAAAGGAAATTCTTTCTTCCATACAGAATATATTATTAGAGTATTGGATATTAGAAAAGTTCAATAAAAAACATTCATCATATAAGTACCTACCTAGGAGGTTTATATGACGTACATTGTTCAATGTACGTCCCACCCGTATGATGTACAAATATAATAATAATATTTGATAGTTACATAATAACGAATATTCTTATATTATTTTAGTTTATTAATGCAACAAACCACCAGCTACTGTTTTGATTGACAATTAAATAAACTGCAGCCCCCCTTCTCCTCTCCACACCAGCACATACTCACAATATTTCCAACACCCTGCTGTTTCTATTATGAAAGTGAGTTACCATATAGATCATTAGGTCCGTAAATCCTAAACATTCCTTAGGGATCGTATTTTCATGCTGTTGATGGCAACCTAAACAGTGTTTTTATTCAAAGTGACAATTTTTGCTTGACACATATAATTTAAGGGTGATAAATACAAAACTTATTTGATTTAGCGGGACTAAGGCCACTCCAACCCACCCTCTGTGGACACCCCTAACACTTTTTGCATGCTAAGCTATTCGTCAGTCAAAAAATTATATTTGATAAAGGAATATTGAAAATTATTTTTCCTTTCTCTAATTAGTAATAATAAGATTCATATTCTTAACCGGCTCGGATGAAACAGCTTTATTCTCCTAGTGGGCACGAAACTTTTCGAATCTGAATATAAAGCATTAGTTTTGAAAATTTACATGCTTTAATATTATGAACAAAGAAAAAGGGGAGAAACCTAAGGTTAATAGAAATACAAGGTTATACCATAAACCGTGTACGACTGATATTTTGACATCAGCACGCTTTTTATTATTGACGTCATAGTGAATGAGTGATTGCTTGTTTTGTCAAAATCTGTTTTCCTTGCCGAGCAGTCGGTAGGATAGATCAAATTGAAAATTCTAGTAATAGGGGTAATCCCAATTACATGATGTTCTAAACCTTGTATTTCTATTAACCTTGGGGAGAAACATAATTTCTGACGAGTTACGAGAAAAATGCATGCATTTTAGACACACGAGCCGAATTTTTGCTTTATTTTTTTTCCATAAAACTCGGATACCAATTAACGAGCTTTGCTCATTACACATCCCTACTCTTATCCTTATTTTTCCATTCTTGAGAAGAGAACATCCAAGCATTAAGTCCATGTGAAGATGAATGCTGGAGAGTTACGCTCAGGATATACTGGGGGTTATAATTATTGTTGTATCAAATATGACCAAAGGGAGTACGGTAATTTTTTTTCTGGTTTGTAATCGGAATTTGGTTTTTTATTTTCATAGCTGCTGTCAATATTATCTCATTCTTGGTCTTGAAAGGGGAAGACTAGTGTGTGTGCTCATAAAAGATGGAAAAAACACCTAAGATTTGTAAGGGAGTAATACCTAGTAAGTATTTAGGGCATGTTAAAAAAAAAGAAACCGAAAATCAACGTGGTAAGTCCTACAATTTGAAGAGTGTTTTTGGAGGAAAACAGCTTATTGGTCATGACGTTTCATTAGATCAGTTAAATATTAACTGTGACTAAAAAAGGTTGTACACAACAATTCACTCTCTTTTATATATGTGTTGTATACAAGTTGTGATTTTGTACAAGTTGCAACTTGTATAAGTAAACTGTAAAAGTTGCAACCAAATCATAAGAAGACTGATTTTAAATGAAGGATTTACATTGCTCGGTATGAGAAGAATGCAATAACTGAATATTCCATGGATGATCCCTGTATTAATTGTGTAAATTTTGGCTATTTTAATACTTACAAAAATGGGTACTCACTCGGTGGAGCACAAACCTCCACCCTTGATCATTTACCCTAAATCTTTATTAAACCTACTTAAAAACACCAATTTGAGCTCTGTGCCTCAATATGTTCACAAGTTATGGTCGTTTATGTATTTGTAACGTTTAGAGCTCGCTTGGTCATTGACTTTGACTTCTCAAATTTAATGACCTCTATCTGTGACCATAGTTAATCTTCTTACCAAGTTGGATCAAAATCAATCTGTAACTTTTGCCGTAGTCCTGGTTAGTGTTGCGTGAGTCCATATTTATTCAGTCCAGTCCAGCTCATTCCATTCTTAAGACCGGTCCTTAAGACTGTCTGTCCTTTGGACGGTCAGTACTAGAAATGATTAAAAAATTATTGAGGTCATCAAGGACAGAACTATATATGTTTTAGGACTGAACTGGACTGCAGTCTTCCGTACTAAATAAGGATTAACACAAAATTAATCCTGGTGACCAACATACAAACAAACAGAGGCAAAAACATAACAACGTCGATGGTGGAAGAAATTACGTAAGTACTGTGGGATCCATTGAAATCTGAACACTTATTAATTTAATAATTAATGAAGGTTGAGTGATTGAAATTAATTCATATTTCATATTAAAGCATACACAATCAGTTACAAAACAAAGTGAATTTGAGCTCTCTATCTTACGCACAAGCAGAGAAAATGACACTTGAACGTGATCGTCGAATTTTCATTCAGGTACTCCAAGCAGTTGGGCGTTACCAGGACCACAGTCTACGCCGCCAGCAAGTACAAAACGTTGGAGAGGGAGAAGGGCTCTGTCCAAAAGGTCAAACTGTATCCAGAAAAGTTTAAGAAAATAGGTCAGGCCAATCGCCTCAAGTACATGAGCGCCCCTACAAGATATCTCGGGCATTCACACCAGACACACCAAAGATCTACCAAAAAGGTTGGTGGAGACACTTTGGACAGCAGCAATGAAAGAAACCCATCTCCTCCGTTGCAAGACTCTTTTGGATGAGTCATTTGAGTTATTTTGAACTCTTTTTGACAATTTTGGCCTTTACAGCCCAGATGTCAACCCCCTTGACCACACCTCTTTGAAACATGTCGAGAGGAAGACCTGCAGTGCCCATCATTCAAACACCGAGGCCCTCAAAGCCACTGTCAGCCAAGAGTGAGACACCATGACAGAGGACTACATCCGTAATGAGTACCAGGTCTTCGAACACCGCCTGGAAGCCATCATTGCCGCGAAGGGCTGCTGCATAAACAATTTAGAGAGCTCAGACAAATATTAATTAGAGAATTAATTTTTTTTGAAATTCTATTGTTAAATTATATCCTGTTTAAGTTTAAAATTCATAGTGTTTAGATTTTAATGGACCACTCGGTATAACAGTTCTGTGGCACATTATAAAGTTCAACTGCTCACAGTTAGACTACTCATAAATATGGATCAAAATGAAATGACTTTATCAATGAATAATAGTCTGTAGTTAGATGAGCAATGTTTCAATTAAATAATGCATCTGTAGACGAAGAAATTGGAACTTGTACAATTTACTCATGAACAAGTTCCAACTTGCACATAAATATTTTTTTTTTAAAAAGGGAAAAGTTATGAAACATTAGCGTTTTTTTATGTTTTTTTTGGACCATCTAAGAAATATTTTTTTAAAGTAGTATAGTTACCTATTAAATAAAAGAGGGAAGTGAATTAAAACAATCATATTATAAATGTATTAAGAATTAAAAATATTTTTTTTAGTTTCATCTACTTATTTTATGTCCTCAGAATATTAATAGATAAGAAAGTATTTTTAATTCCTAAGGATATTAATTGTGTGATTGTTTTATTTCAATTCCTTCCTTCATTTCATAACTATTCTTCTCTAAAAAATGTATTTGTATAATTCTTGTCTCTAAATATGTTTCAAGGCAGGAAAAGGTTGATAAAGGCTCCGGCAAAGACACTAAGCAGGTTAAATACCACTGCCAAGACTTTATAGAGCATTTAAAGTACTTCAAAATTTCCCTTGTTTTCAACTTGTGTTTTTGAAGAAGCCTTTATGAGCCCGTGGTTTATTTTGAAGTATTTAGAGGGGCCTAATTAATTTTTGAAGTGTTGGCAGTGATTTTTCACCTGCTTGGTGGCCTACTGTACTCTTAATCAACCCATTGGTCCGGTCTTTATTTTGACGTATTTGGAGGGAGCTTAAAATATTTGTGAAGTGTTGGGCGGTGGTTTTTAACCTGCTTGGCGGCCTTGCCGTACTCTTAATTAACGAACAAGATTTATTTTGGAGCTTTCGGAAGGGGCTTAAATGCTTTGTGAGGTGATGGCAGTAATATTTAATCTGCATGTTGTTCAAATAATGCATCTCAATCTTTAAATAAACCTCATATTAAAACTATAAACTGTTGTTTTCATTGTCAGTGGACAAACTACCAACATCGGCAAGGGATCTCATTTTCTCCTAACCCGAACTCAGCTCCACACATAACTCAAAAGTTGTAACCCAACTCAAAACTATAATTACATGATGTGTACTTTCGACTAGAATGGCAAAAGAGACTCTACCAAGGACATAATTTCAAATTAAACAAACAATTTGTATAAATAAATAATTAATTAAATCGTTGGTGCTCTCAATCTTTTAGATTGAGAGTTGTAGTACATGCAATGAAATGATCTACTTTTTCTGCCCCCCCCCCTCCCCCTTCGTCAACTTCTTCAAGTAGGGAGAAAAAAAATATTCAATACTTCAAATAAATTAATTATCATGCATTATTTTCTCCTAAGCAAACAATCCATCAGATCTCATCATACTGAGCCTTTATTCACTTTTAATGTAATTAATCAAACAATAGGACTGTCTATTTAGGACATGAGCAAACAAGTAGCTTGTTGTATAAAAACAAGGGCGCATGCTGAGAATAATTTTATAATATACACCTTCTATATAAGTAACATACACCTATATTTCATACCAGCGGTAGTAAATTCGGATTGTCGAGAGTTATTAGGCGTCAACCAACAGACAAACTTTGTTTAATCATATATACACAGTGCTTCTCAAATGGGGATGCGCGTACCCCAAGGGTACATGGAGCCACTCCAGGGGATACTTAGATTTTGAAAGAATATTTTACAAGTGGTAGGCTGGAAGGACTATAGCCCCCCTCCTAATTAAATTATTTTTTTGTTTTTAATTAACAAATCCTCTGAGTTACACCTCTATTATGTGCACACACAAATGTTGAATCCCGTTTTGTATTAATGAAAGAAAGATAATAGCAGCTTGAGATTTTTTTTTTAAATTAAATATTACGTGTAGAACACTTTACTTTAATACTTTTTTATACTTAAGCCTAGAGACTAAAGTACTTTCCGCTTTAGCTACACATGTGTTTTTGTTGTTTTTTTTGCTCAAAATGAGTCCTCAACTCATATTTGACGGTTAAAGACCTTATTTTTGTACAACAACAAAAAAAAAAGATAAAGAAGAGTCTTATGGTACTACTGAATTAAAACCATTGTTAGTAAAAACTCTCTGTTACATGATTTTAAAGGTAGAAATTGAATGACTGGTATTTGAGGAGAACCTTCAACGTTTAAATTAGCATTAGTGCAGGGGAAATAATTTAATTATAATTCAATTCATATATATTTGTATTTTATTATACATTTTTAAAACAATTTACACCAAAGATGGTGGATAATTCTTGCTTCAGAGGGATGAGAGCAGAAGCATCAATCGTTTTTCTTTTTCTAAACGCTATACTAAGTTTTTTATAACACAAATGACATCCTTGTGTATAGTATAGAGTTGACCTATAATGCCTGGGAGATTTTATTCATTTTGAGATACAGTTTTTATACAAGTCTATATACAATGTATATAGAATGAAAAAAAGCTGTATATATACAGCTTTTTTTTTTCATTTCTTTTTTTAATATGACGCACATACTTAATTGTATTGTTATTTTTAGAAGTATCTACACTCAAATACATATATATATGTATACATAAAAATATAAATGCAGACAAACTTTGTTTTTTTTAATATAGAATAATAAATAATATTATCATCCATGGAGTTGTATCATTTTGCAGCAAGACAGCGCCAACAAACAGAGGTCGCTTTGTTTACAAACTTATATGAGTATACAACGCTCATAATTTATTATAATTAAAACCGTAGAAAGATTTTTTTAATAAATTGATACCCGATATATGTAGATCCAATGATGGAGAAGACGCGGCCAATGGTATTTATAACGGTTGGTGAGTTAGTCAGTGGGGATTCCTTTATCGGACACAAATATTAGAGAAGAATAATATACTTGGTACTTTTTGACCCACTTGGGAAATTGCTTTAGAGTGGTATCCAGGGATACAAATTAGGGATGGGACGATTAATCCGAAACGGATATTTTTTTCTGAAATAGGAACGGGATCGATATTGGGAAAATAATTTTTTATTTGGGATTCCAGCTCTTATTTATTACTAGTATTTAATTATTTGTGACTTTTCCAAGTTGTGGGAAAAATACCCCGCCCCCTCTCCCCCAAAAAATTTTTTTTAGGAATATCTGCTTTTTACTACAAAATTTAATATTTGAAATTTAATTGAATTTTTCAAAAATAAACTTAAAAAAATTAAATTTTCTATAAAAAACCTACTTATTCTTGAAATTTTTCTCCAACAAATATAAAATTTGATTTTTTTTTCATAAAATTCTAAGTTCAAAAATTATACTTATTCGAATTTCTCTTTCAAAAATTCCCAAGCATTCAAAAAATATTAATTATAAAAATTTAATTTTTTTTTTTCCGAAAAAATTAATTTTATGGAAAACAGGGGTGTGAACTATTTTTCCAAACAATTTAATATTTGTAATTTTTTTTATATTTTGTGAGAAGACATGGATTTAGGAAATTTTTTTGAGTAAAATTTTAATTGTTTGTGAATGGCAGATAATTTTTAAAATATTTTTTTTGTGAACAGCTGTTGGATTTTGAAATTTTCATCCAAAAAAATTAATTTTTTGAGAATAGTTATGGGTTTTTGAAAATTTTTAATATCAAATTGTATATTTGTAATTTAATTTTCCAATTTTCATTTTTTTTTTCAAAAAAAATTACGAAAACCTAATCCCTTCTTGAAATATTATCCTGTGGTCCCCCCTGATCGCATAATGTAATTTTTCCACTATTTTTAAAATAATAAAGAATTGGCAACAGATTTTTTTTTTTTGAGGGGGGGGGAAATATTTAAGTATTTATCTTTATTTATTATGAAGAAATAATACATTTTAAGCATGTAAATTATCATTTCGAATAGTAAGCGTTTTTTTTCTGGTGCCTCTTTTTTTTTAATTACACAATACAATCTGGGCAGCAACCAAAAAATAATGAAGTAGTAAAGGTAGGTGACCGCATCTATCATGGATGAACACACAATTTATTGTTGAGTGCATTAAATAGTATAGTTAGGGATATGAATATTGCCTAAATTGTGGTGAGCGAAAATTTTATTTAAAAAAACTATATGTTGGTAAGAGAAAAATATGAAGTTTCTTATTGATTATATATTTCAACATATCAGCAACCAATTAGCACTCAAGTTTAAATTGTGGCCATGATAAGTTGGGAAAATCTTTAAAGGCTTATAACGAACGAACTAGATGGGTGTAGAACCCTTTTCTTTTTTGAAAGCTACATTTAATGACATTAAATTATTCACCTTTGGGATCCAGCCTAGCCATCATACTGGTTCGGGTTTTGCACTATTAATTTGCATTCCCTGGATAAATAAAGTAGCCCAGGGAAGAAATTACACCTTCCAATAATACAGTACACCGGATCACAAGGCCAAAAGCGTCCTCACTTTTGGAACCCGGATTTTTGGTCTGTAAACAGCCATACCTGACCCCATGCAATTTCTATCCCTGGAAGAGGATCTAGGACAGGAGAAGGCAACTTTTAAGACATGGAGTGCCAACTTCAATATTTCTAATCAATGAGTTTACCACGATCAACAGTAATGGTAAAAAATACACACAAACTCCGGGAATATGTTCTAATTTGCGCGTGCCAGAGGTTGCCGACCCCTGATCTAGCATGATGTATGCCCCATGTATAATTCGTCTGTGGAAGCCCTGAAAAAGTGCATTCCAAGTACAATGACAAAGCAGTATCTGCAAGAGTTTGCCCAGGCCTGCCAAAGATCATTATAAATAATTGAATGGCACTAAATGTTGCTTCAAATTATAGAAAAATAATTTTTCAATCACCATCTAGTTCGTTCGTTTTCCCAATTTATCTGAACCACACTGTATAGTGATATCCTTCAACAGATATGTTGTCTCTCAAGTTACCCCTCTTTTTATGACATTCTATTGAAGAGGTTCTGTGACTTGAAATGTAATGTCTCTTATATAGGGGAGAAAAAATGCCACAAGTTATCTCCGTGCTTCCAAATTTTATACATAATGCAATTTGACTCCTAGAAACATTGCACATTTTATATCACATTTAACTATTTATTATGAACGGGGTAATTATTGAGGTGTACATATTATAATGAGATATCCTTAGAAGTAGATGTCTATTGGCCCGTTTCAATTTTAACCACGTATATCACGGTGTTACTTCGTTAACCTAAAAATATACAGCATATTTTGTTGTCAATGGTGAATGTTTCGGCTTCTTTTTTTCCAATCAATGTACTCGACGTTAATTGGTTGAATTATAATTAGCTATTACTAAGCTGAAAATATTAATTCCCAATAATTAAATAAACAATAGTTTCATATTTGGAAGAATTGCAAAACTATCTATTGATTTTGGGTCTTTTCTCATTGTCTTTTCGGGGAAGGTTGCGTGGTACAATAACAACGTGGTATGCGTAGAGTTGTATAAAATATGACGGTTCAGTATGTAAAAATAAAAGTAACCAAAAAGTGAGATGGCAACGACAATTTAAAGAATGTTTGAAAGAAGAGCAGCAACATTGATGTCATGAAGTTTTAGGCAGGAATTACTCTGTTGTTGATTCTCAATTTTAGATCCGAGGACTTACACTTCGTGGACTACGAACGAAATTGTTCTACCTTGAATATTTAATTTACGGAATGAAGCCTGGAAAATCCATTCTTTCATTATGAATAATGGTGTTGATAAAATAAAATGGATCGAAGAAATTCATTGACACAGTTTGAATTTCTCTTTTTTCTTAAGTACTAACATTAAAATATTAGACTTCTAGGATGACATACCTAAATTAATAAAGCAAGCCTGTCTATCTTTCTCTATGTATATATGAAAACGAGTCACACGGTTAATTGTAAATAGTGCTCCATGGTAGTAGATCAAAACATCAACAAACACAGCGTCGAACGACAAAATGTCGATCAGACAAAACGTATACCGAAGTATATTACATTTCAAAATATGAAAAACAGTCTACGATATTTCACTCCAGACATTTCCCGCCGCTACCCCTACATAAACATACAATAAGGAACTCTCACAAATCCCAATTGATACCTCAAAATTTAGGATTATTTCGGGTACCATAGGGCTCCAAAATAAGATGAAACCCACTGCTGTTAATTAAATTACTTTTAAAGAAGGTCCCTCTCTCAACACCTCAATTTATTCCACGAAAATTAATATTTAAAACGTTAATATGCATTAAATATTCTGATTTATTCTATATATAAAATAGGAAATGTAAAATTATAAGTAACATCCCCCCACATTTCCAACAATAATGGGCCTTCAACACCCCCCCCCCAATGAATACTCCAAAAGTTAAGATGATGAGTTAGGATATCGCCGGGGTCCCAAAAAGGGATGACATCCACCACCGTTAGATAAGTTACCTTCAAAGGCCAATCCCGACACCTCAATTTATATACAGGAAGTTTGGGGCTGCTTTGGGGTACCTGCCGTTCACAATGGCGATTAAATTAGAAACCTCAAATTTCGGGGCCCCTTCAGGGTGTCAATTGGGGGGGGGTAATGTAAAGTAGTGGCTGTAAGTTTCATCTCATTTTAGGCCTTGGTGGCATCCCAATACAGCCTCAACATTTGGGGAGTAGGGCTTCCTACTGGTTGCTTAAATATTGGCAGTGGGTTTCATCTCATTTTGGGTCCAGACCGTAACCGAAAACAGTCCTAACATAAAAATTGTATAGGGGGGTCGGGAGGGGCCCTTACTGGTAATTTATATAGGAGCAGTGGTCGTGGGGGTATGTCTCAGCCGGGAAATGTCTGAATGGGATATATCGCAACACCATGAGAAGGAGGCCATTATTTTATATTTCCGTTGATTCTATACGCCATTTTGTACGGGCACAGTGCTCCATGATGTATACCATCAGTATATTTTAATTTAAGAAAAATAAGTTAGTCGTATTTATGAAATATTGCAGGCATGTACATACATGTCGCATCGAATATGCATCACTGCTTAGGTATATCAAAATTCATACACATTTCCAGTATATGTTTAAATGAATTTTCTTTCTTTTGATGCGTGAGCGCTAAATAGACATAACTATTCTCCAATCATATTCAGTTTTGTCAGCTAAATCTGATGAGCACCCTTTTATTAAGATAGATTCCAGGGTTGCCAAGACATTTCCGTATATGTTGTTTATAAGTTTCAAATTGGTCAAGTAACAATTTCTGGGATTAAATTTAATTCAACATCCCTCATTTTTGACTTACAAATAAGAGAGGAAAGGATATTTCATGTAGGAAAAGTAGACCGAGTCGAAAGATTTGGGCTCTGTCCAAGTGTCCATTTTAGTTCAAATCATAGTTGAAAAGTGTACTCATTTCCATGGAACACTCGGTATTGGATGAGGACCCTTTTCCCTCCAGATTAATATGAAAACTCAATTGCATTCCGTCCCTAGGGCAATATTACAACATTTAAGTTAGTTTTAAGTATAAGTGCGTAGAACGTTTAACCCCCAAATAAAACAGGTTCCTTGGTGGAAATGTTTTCCTTGAATGAGAAAACCTTCAGCAAATATACCTAAATTAATTAATATTATGAGTAAGAACAACAATAATTATCCTTATTATGCAATTATTTTTTTTTTGAGTAATGAATTCCTCCCCCCTTCACCAATAAGAGGCACATCGCATCATCACATGATGAAGAAATAATACAATATGAGAGTCACAAATAACAAATTACATGTATGTAGTCGGTAGAAAGCTATATTTTTATTATACCTTCTCCCCCTCCCCAAATATTAATATTAATGATAATTACATCAAACAAGTGTCGTAATCATTTGATATTTATGTTCCTTTCATCAAAGTTTGTGAGTACATTAATTATGTACATAGATAGGGGGAGACCGATGAAATAGTAAAACGGTAAAAAGTCTAGATCCATATCTGCCCTACCACCATAAAAGGATACTAGTAGTAACAATTTGAGTGAAATTGAATTAGTTATAGGCGGGGGCACAAGCTATCTATTATACGATGCCGAAAGCCCGAGCAAGGCTTTGACACTTGATCCCTTGGCAAATCCTAGAATTCCTTCGTAATCCGACTGATAAGTTTGTCTTTGGTGTGGGGTGTAATTGGTTTGTTGTTCCATCACACTTCACAAAAAAAAAATCCCATTCAAATCCGACGCGTTTGGAGTGCAAAAGTATGGCAAGATGAATTCTTCAAAACTGACTTGAAGCCATTTGATACTTTTTTTTCGAGATTTGGCAAGGAACCGAGTTCTGTTGCCATATGTAAGGCCTCCCATTGGCAAGCATGTCTATCTAGGGATTTACTTTGGTCTCTAGCACGGTGAAGTAGGCATCTGTGTTGATCCTGAGGCCTTGGAGGCACATGAGAGGGCATGACGTGGCATTTGGAGCTAACCACACCAAACACCATGACGTGGGCTGGGAACTTTGTTTACCTAACGATAGGACATCCTTGCGGTAGAAGGCCAACCAAGTATTCTTTTAGTCATACATGTAAATCCGGTGTGCTTTTTAGCTGACCCATTAATTTTTAATTGGTAATATACAGAAGGAATTATCATTTTCTTAGCTGTTGAAATTATTATTCAATTCCGTAGTAGTTAACATCCTTTCCTAAATAGATTGAATTGTATTCCAGACCTGTTTGAAGGTTCGTGTGTGCTCAAAAAAAGACGGAGCATAACCCTGTGGATTTGCTGCGGTGATATAATAATAAGTCCTTGTTAGACTCAGAGAAGAATAGGGGATAGACATCTGTGTAATTCTAGCAAATGTCTTTATTTAATTCCTTTTCTCCTTCCAACATTGCCAGAGCCGATTGTAGCTGATTAATGAAACGTCGTGATCATTATTCTTTCTCTCCTCCAAAACATTCTTCAAATTGTTAGGACTATCATGATGATTTTCGGTTTCTTTTTTGTTTTTTAACATGCCCATTCAACAATGGATTTTCACCTTTGGTTCTAGTAGTTAGCCTTCTGGTGCGGATGTTTGAGTCTTTGGACGGCTTTCTCCGTCTGCACACCACTCAACAGACTGCCGTTTTGATTCTGGAGTGAAGTGGCGAGTTCATGTTTCATCCATTGTGACGAACCGACGCAAAAACTCATTCTTATTTCGCGGCATAAAAAACGAAGGCAATTTTTAAAAAGCATTGAATTACTTTTTCCTCAGCCTAACAAGAGACCTTACGACCTTACGTGAGATATATAACATACTTTTTTATAACAAGAATTGAGGAATACTGTAAATATTTTAAGATCCGTAAACTTCTAGCAACCAAAGCTGGTGTCGGTCTTAGATCTTTTCGGATAATACAATACCCGGGTCCAAGGCCCATCCTATCTCTAGCAATGAGTGAAAAGTAGTACTTGATGTATTTCATCCGACAATGTATATTTTGCAATATCCAGGGTAAATACTCAATTATCGTTAGCAAGTCATTATTAATGACTCACGTCTGTCTCATTTCTACACAAGTTTATTTTATATATGCACACCAATCATTATATTTTTAGGTGACAGTTTTATGATAGTGATAGTATTTAGATACTATATTAATATAGTAATGTTTGTTTGGATGTTTGCCATACATTCATTTTTGAGTGTCTCCTTAATATCTACTGCGTGAATACTTGATCTAAGAAATAACCATCTAGCAACGAGTGTGTGGCTCAAGCATTGCGTGTCATATACAAAAAGAAAAAAAGTACATATACCCCATGTTCCAAAAAAAAAAAAGCAACCCTTATTAATAATGACACCAGAACTATTTTATGAAGTACTTAATAATTTTATTTATTTATTTCCAAAATTGTTACATGACTCAAAAATAATTGGCTTATACGAGTAGTATGACAACCCTCAGCATTAATGACGGACTCCAACCTCCTTCTGAAGCCTTGGATCACCTCAATGATATAGTCTTCTGGCATTGTATTCCAGGCTGAGATGATGAATGCTGTTGAGCTGTGTGATGTGTTGCAGGCAACTCCCTCAACCTGAGCCTATATGTTGTAGTACAATAGGTTCAGGTAAGGGGAGCTGGGAGGTCACATGTCCTTGGACCAAAAGGAGGCTGTATTTTTGGAGAGCCAATCCGGGCTTTTTTTTAAAGCTATGTGGCATGGAGTACCATCCTGTTGGTACATTTGACATATGACACATCTCCGAATACCTCATCAATCCAGGGTTGACATGTGTTCTAAGATATTGATGTAATGGAGTGCATCGATTTTTCATGTTTACGGATAAAAATCGGAGGATATTTTTTCCTCCCCATTTGAAGCTAAGACACCCTACCCTGGGCCATTACAAAAGTAGAATGTTTGGTGTTAAATGTATACTTAACAAGGTCGGGATGTCAGTAGGCTTTTTGTCACAGATGTATCGATCCATACGGGAGTTTCAAACCCGATCTATCCTAAAAAGTTTTTCATCAGATAACAAAATTGTTGGCGTTCGAGCCTTGAGATTGTTGAAGAGTAGTCGTGATCTTGTGAGCCTTTTAACTTTTTTTTGAGTGAATGATGAGATGCTTCGGCCCTTGACTTCATCCCCAGATCATCATGAACGATCTTATGGACTTTACTGGAGGTCAAGGGCATGCCCTTTCCCATGACATGAATGGTCCTGATTGGATTTCTCTTGATACAAGCATTGACAGCTAAAACTTGAGCCTTTGTCCGGATTGACCTCTTCCTGCAGACCACGCTCCTCAAATTGTTTCTTGATTGCATAGATTACCTTTCCGCTCATCCCCACAGCCATAGAGATCTCAGTCTCCATCATTCCGCGCAAAGACATGTTGACCCCGATTTTGTGTTTTACGTCCATGTCGTCCAAAATAATTTTCTCAAAGTGAAAAGTAAACAAATATGATCAGTTCTGTGTTATTTATCACTCAACCTTGTTAACACTGTCGTCAATTAATGTGTTATTTTTTATTATTATTCAAAGCCATTTATATAAGTGTTACCTTTTTTAGGAACATGTGGGATTTAGAGTTGTAAATCCTTATCATTTTTAGCCTGTGAGTTTTATTGTTATTGTTAGCGAAAAGGCTACGACTCCAGTATTTTGAATGTCACCGATTCCGGCTTCAACACACAATTTTTTAATTATGTATTTTATAGCCTATGTAAGTAATATTGTGTCATTTGAGTCTAGAAACTAAAAATAGATTTAAGTTATAGCTATAGGTAGTCATTAATGATATGTTGCAAATCATTTTGCCAGGTATAAAGAAAATATTTGGAATATAAGATATTTAACAAGATGAACAACAAAGGAAATTGATCAAAATCTATCTATTGCGAATACAGTCGAGAGTTTATGAACATAATTTATGCACTCATAACCGATGTAACATTTTACTCTGCAAACATTAACTATTCACAAGACTAAGTAATGGACAAGCAAGGCTAGTGGCTATATTCTACCCAACATAATAATTTAAACTTTAGTGATGTTCGGGAATTGTGATTGTATAGACTATAGAGCACGTTGGAAATTTGTGAAGTAAACTTATAATTGAGTCAACTTTCCAGTTTTATAAATTACTAGTACTTCATACCTATAATTTATAAGCATTTAGAAAAAAACAAAAACTTAAAAGTTGCCTTGTATTACACAGGGAAACACTCATTTTGTACAAATAAATTCAAGGCAAAAAAAAGGATTTTATCTTTGAGCGCAGAATCCAAAGCTGATCTCAGTTTTCCTCTCCGTCATCTGAAACATCAAACATTATACTAATTCATGACTATTATCGTTCAGAGTCATTTTTACCCTTAAAACAATACCCAAATTAAATGTAGGATTGAGAAAACTGATGTAAAAGTGTTTTCTATTGATTCTCTATCTTGTTCTGAACTCGATATACTTCCATTTTTAGGGTGAAAAATGATGGAAAACAACACTCTTCTTTAGACCCTTATATCTTAGTTATAATAAATAGTCATGAGGAATATCACAGTCTAAATAATAGAAAAATATTCAATGTATAATATAAAAAAAGATCTATTTAAACTTTTTTTGTTCCATTGTGTTGTGATCCCATTTGACGAACTAAAAACTCGAAAATACCAAAAGTAAGTTTTTCTTAAATGGCTTGTAGTGGCGCCAATGACTGCCAAAGTCGGTTGGTATGCATATTGCAGAAAAGGTATTTATACATGGGGAAAATGGTACAGTTTGCAGTTAAATTAAAATGATATTTGTATTCGGATGGCATGATACTTGAAACGAGACAAAAGGCCTAAAAATGTCTAATTTTGACTTCAAAATCCAATAATATTATTCTTCACTTTGCTATATTATTTCCTTATGGCTAAAAGATTACGATATTTGAATATCATCTATCCCTTGTCCCTGTCACCCATTTTGAGATAGAAAAAGAAAGTATGACGGTCGGGCTAACTAATACAATGTACCCCAAAGCCCTTTCACTTCCTTACTGACTCTCCAAACAAACAAAGGGCTTGGCAAAGCTAATGAAGTTTGCAATCTCAACAATGTCTCCTCCGGTGCAGATCGCAAGAACGGCACTGCCTTTCCCACGATTGTGGAATAAATAATTTGTTGATCCATGCCATTTTTTTTAAACTGACAGCAACACGTTCAGCCTGGATATGTGCTCAAAGTTCCTTATTTAACAACGGCCACACGCTGTAAATCCTACCAACAACTGTTTAATTGAATATACACAACACCAGCGCTCCACATCAGTCTATAGTTGTCTATAATGATAAAAATGAAGAAAAGGAAAAACAAGGTTAAAACATATTCTTTCTTCTTCAAATATAAAACGAACACGACGTTACTTCGCTAACACAAAAATACCCTATGTATTGTGTTGTCAGCTGTCAATTCCCTCTTGATAGGTCATGGCTATTTCATAATTTATTATTTTTCATAAATACACAAAGTAATAAGTTATTCTATAGTTATGCTACGTTTCCAAAAGAACAGGGATACAATTTCTTGTTGATCCTTCGTCGTTTATAAAATATATATATGTTGGCCATTTTATTATATGTACGAAGAAATTTTGGCTATTTCTTCATAGAAATAATATGATAACTTATCATAACTACTCTTTCAATAGAATATTACTATAATAAAGTATCGAATAAAATACTACGTTAATTTTCATAATATGTAATTTATTTTAAAAATGGTTAAGAAATCATATGACAATGATAGTTTACTAGTAACCACCAGATTATATCAGACCTTCTTTTGGGGGGAAAGGTTGCGTGATACAATAAAGATAACGACGTCAGAAATACCTCAATGTCACTGAATTTATTTTTAACTTAATATCCCGTAATTAAAAAATGTGTTACCCTGGAAATGAGAAACCCTACATTAAAAAAAAAAAATACTCTATGAGATTTTTTTTTTTTAATTTCTCAGAACTAAGTCACTATATGATCTAAAAATCCAAACAATGTAGCAACAAACGTTTGTGACGCACAGCCCGTTAAAAATCTATGTTAATAGAGCAAAGTGTATCTGCTTGTACCAATATATGTTTGAATTAAAAACAGTCAACTTTCATCTCAGAAATAACAGATATCTCGCAGGTATTTTGCATGTAGCATCGAGCGTATATACAGTGGTACATAGTTAGTGATGTGAATCGTGTGAATTTTTTAGCTGTGCTGTTTGAAGAATGAATTTTCTATGCCGTAACTGTTGTCCTTATTATTTAATTCCTGAATAGTTAAAATCCTTTCCTAATACATTAATTTATATTCAAAACTTGATTGAATATTTGTGTTTTTCTGCTTAAAAGACGGAGAGTAACCTTGAGAATTTGCTAAAGAAATATTATTGTAAGTCCTTGTAGTAGAGTTGAGAATCGACGTCAGAGTAATTATTGCTCATGTCCGTGTTTATTTCCTTTTTCTCATACTCCCTTGTCACGGATGATTGTAGCTCATCTCCTTCAAAACATTCTTCAAATTATCAGGGTTGATTTCTGTTTTTTGTTTTTAACATCCACATTATACACACGATTTTCATCACTATATATTAATTTACTCTTTTTTTAATGTTCCTTTAATTGGTCCAATGAAGTTCCACAAGTATTACAATTACTCCATCTGACCTAACAATTGTCTTTGAAGTCCATACACATAATGTATATTTCCTTCTCTAGGAACGACCGAGACGCAAACTTACGTACATTGAGTTCAAGAGAATCATTCATTATTTTTAACTAATGTCGTCTAATTAATTAAACCTTGAAAACGTTTTGCATGTAGCATCAAGCGTGTATAGCTAAGGCTCAGCCATGTAGGGCTCTCGCGACTAGAGTACTCTCTAGCTCATAAGTAGTGATGAAAATATTGTGTATTTTGGACATGTTAAAAAAAACGAAAATCAACATGAAACCCCTCACAATTGGAATAATTTTTTGGAGGAGAGTAGCTTAGCTGTCATGACGTTTCATTAGATCAGCTGTCACAAGGGAGGAGGGGAGAACGAAATAACCAATGAGTTCAACACGTACTTACAATTATAACCCTGCAACATATCCTCAAGATTGTTCTCCCTTTTTATAAGCACAAACTAATGTTCAATTCTACCATTTCTATTGAATGAATGTTTATCTTTGGACAAAATTGAAGTTATTCCTTTAAAAAAATCATTTACATACTACGCTTATGTTAGAAGAATGCGTATAGTTTCTGTATACAAGTGTGAGTAGGTACAATTATACAGAATGTAATGAAAGTTCCTGTACTTTTTCATACATAATCACTATGAAATATGTGGTAACTCCATAAATATTAATTAATTAATGGACCGAAATAAAAATCAAATAGCTTATAAAATATAATTAAAAGTTTAATTATCTTTATTTTTCTACAATAACATCCTAGACATTCACATCGACCTTCAGACGATCGCGCAAATAGGCAGGACACGCTTTAATTAAATATTATTTATTTATTTTTATCAACTAGGCAACTCACACCTCGATTTTAAAATCTACCTTCACTGATAAGTTGACAAGAGTCCACCGGGAGCAAGATAGCTCTCCTTTCCAATGTATTCAAGTAGTATTAATTGTGTCAGTCATGTCTAAACAAATTGTATTTGTCAACGCTTTTTTTTTTTTTTTTTTTTTTTTTTTTCATGACAATTACGAGACGAAACAAAAGAATTTTTTCGAATGTTTTGTCTGAGTAAAATTTATTTTATATTCTAGAATCTAGACTAAATGTGACGAAACAAGACGAAATTATCAATGGATTCCAGATAAGGGCTGGACAATAGCCAGAAATCTTTGGATAAAAATCCATCAGGCCCAAGCTCGCTTATTCATAAGACAGCGCAGTGGGGAAGCTATGATTTGTAAATTAGGGATATGGACATTCAAGGGTGTCAACAACATAAATGATGTCAAATCTGGAGGATTATGTGCCAGAGACCGGAGCACATTAATTGGAAATGGGACCGGTAAAAGCAGAGCCTTTCATCTCATCTATATTGTTCACTAAAGTTCCTGCGTTGACATCGAAGTAGAGAAAGGAGCCACCTTTTCTTTCAAAAGTCTTCCTTTCCCTAATAGCAACAGCTGTCAGTACTTTTTTACAGAGCTACGGCTTTCCCTTCATTACAGTAACAAGAACACCGTTGACAGCAACTGGAAGACAATTCAAACAACGACAAATACTTCCAACAGCGATAACGTACACGTTTTTAACACTATCAATGACGGCACCAACGGGGAAACCGAGTGAAATACGGAACTTTCCTCCTGTGAGATTTATACGTCACTTTTGTTTTTTGGTTAAAAATGATGTTCCTTGAGAATATTTTAATCAAAATATGTAATGTGTATAAAACACATTAAATGGCTGTTTTCTGTTAGGGAAAATGATGGACTCACGGCCCAAAATTTCAATCCATACACCAACAAAATCTCACTATGTAAGGAATTCAAACTAGAGACAAAGTAAATAATAAAATTAGTATAATTAGAAAAAAAAACAAAAAAAACAGGGCAACGATCGAATAGAAGAATTGCTAATCACTTCTCTGCTAATAATTATCATAGTAGAAAAAGACTTTGGAATGATGAATAAGCATTTTATAAGGTAAAACCCTAATTCCATTATTATTCCAACATAAAACAAACATTTAATGCATTTTATAGTAATAAATATTACATATATTGATTCAGAAAATTCCAAGGGAACATCAATTTGAACAAAAAATAACTATAACGACGTATAAATATAATAATTTATATATTGAGGCGGAAAAATGTCCTCAGGCGAAATGGTTGTAGGCAAAATTATCGAGCACCCTCTTGAACATCGTTATTTTTAGTACATATTACTTTGATTTAAAATAAATATCAATCTTTATCATTGTCATAAAGTAGTATTCGAATCAAGTATTTTAATTATTCATAAAGCCATTTACTGGAGTTTCATCAAGATTTATTGCAAATTTGTCCATTTAAAGAAGTAAAAATATCAACTTTGAGGCCACAAAATGGCGTCTCATTCAATTATGAATATTATGATGGAATTTATATCGTCAGTATAAAGGCGTGGGGTGCTACAAAAAAATACTTTTAATTAGAGAAAAAATCTGCAGATGAATATATGTATAAAAACTAATCAGTCACGTAACCTTAATTGTAGCTATTATCTTTGTACGTACAAATAGTTCATATGTAATAGCAGTTTGAGTGCTCAAATTACTTTTCAAACGTTCTACATAGTCAATCAATTATTGATATAATATTTAAATGATCATGCAATAACATAACACTATCTACATATACTGATAATAAAGTAGTATTAAGACGAGTCAGTAATAATATTGTAAGAAAAAAAAAAGGCATATTACAAGATACATTTTATATACATTCTCTAGTACACATCGATAAGATGAATTTATAGGATGTAATGCATGTTAGGGTGTTTTTTTTTTTTAATTTTTACGAATTCTGCTTACAGCTATATAAGTTTTTGTCATGTTGTAACATAATAAACAGTGCATCAGGAGCATTTTGGGTATGTTAAAAAATGTAAACGAAAATCAACATGGTAACAATAACAATTTGAACTATGTTTTGAAGAGCAGCTTAGCTGTCATGACGTTTCATTAGGTCACCTGTCGCAAAGGAAGAGAGGAGAAGTAAATAAACAAGGACATAGCCAATAATTACTCCAATGTCGATCCTCAATTCTACTCTACTCTGAGTAGGGGGGGGGGCAAATGAGCTAATGAATGAGCAAATTAAATTTTAGCCAAATTTTTGGGATGCAAGTGCATCTTTTAAGCACTCTAGAAAAAAAAAATCCGGCCAAACTTTAAATTTGAAACTTCTGAATCCCTTTACAACTAAATGTTAAAAATAAGAATTTTCAATTGGCTATAGAGGTCGAAAAAGGCCCTTTGAAGGCTGAAACTTTACAAAAATAACTTTTTTTTCCTTTTTAAAATACAACAAAAGATTGAATTAACACGTCACCCTAAGCATTGTTTTCGTTCACATAAAAAATAGGAGGAAGTTAACATTTTTTGTTACCTTTGACCTTCTTTATGACCATAAAACTGTACTTTATAAACTCAAAATGCTTTACAACTATTACTTTAAGCATAAAGAGGCTTTAATGATTACGACAATTGTGAGATAGATTAAAAAAATACAAATTTATGGGTGAAAAAGTAATTTTTGGGCTAATGTTTTTTTTTTCTTTTTTACGCAAATTAAAAATTATTATTATTAGAGTACTTAAAGGTGCTCTTGCATCCGAAGAGTAGGGCTAACATTGAATTTGATTTTTACACCCTTCCCTTCGGTGAGTCAGACAAGGGCTTACATTTATAACTAGTGATGAAAATACGATGTATTTCGAGAATATTAAGGACTTACAATCATAAATAGTGATGAAAATCGTGCGTATTTTGGCCATGTAAAAAATAAGCAATAATCAACATGGTAACCATGACAATATAAACTATATTTTGAAGAGTAGCTTAGCTGTCCTGACGAGCCATTAGATCAGCTAATATCAGCTGTGACAAGAGAGGAGAGCGGGGGAGGAAATGAACAAGAATACTGACAAGAATGATAAAAAATACACCCAAATTTCATCACTAAATCAAAATGCAACACATCTTGATCCAAGTTTGAAAAATGGAAGACATTCTTTATTTGCTAGTCAGTAAAAATGTAATCTTTAGTTCGATAGACATTTTTCTAACACATAAAAAATTTATTAACGATAGTTTATTTTCTAAAGTCCCCCTATTGAGTAAAAATAAAGACTGACGTAAGGAAACGTTGTGCGTAAGATTTTCAGAAAGGAAAGATCAAAATATTTGTCCAAAATGACCTTGAGTATGATATCCCCCCTTTTTCTCCCATCGGATAACTTGAGAATAAACATTTACTAATTTTTTTTATGGGTTAGAAAAATGTCTTACAAAATGAATTTATGGAAAATAATGAATACTGCTTAACTGAAAGATGACATCTTAAAAACAGTTATGCCCCACTTTTTCATGATTAAATAGTCCCTAGGCATAGTAGACGATGCACTGACAGAGAGAAATCACTGTCGCGGAACAATGAAATCTTGCATATATTTCGTTCTTACTATATGACAACTTTTCCGCACTAGTGGTAATCGAAATTCGAAAAAAGTTATAAAAAAACACCGCCCTAATTTGTTTGTATGTATGTAGTACCCACAACTATTACATTGCATCACCACAATTTAAAACGATAATATACATATGAACACAAAAATATGATACTGTTTAAGGTGGCAATAGCATGGGAATAACAAAACTTCCCTAAAGGACACTAGGGAAAAATAAATAATTCAATCTAAAAACAAGGGGGAATACGTTAGGAACATATCCTAACGTAATCGTCCTTATTCTTCTCTTTTCACTAAGGGGAAACACACACACTGCCTGCGTGCCTAGATGGAGGAACATGTAGCAGCTTCTAATTTTAAGCCAATCAGAATTGAGACCTACTAAACCCTACCTTCCTTCCCTTGAGTGTCCATTCTCTGCCTTTATACTACCCTATCTGAACAGTATCTTGTTTAGTGAGTAGATAGCTGTTATAAGTTTGAAGCTTGCGAATCCTCTATTTAATCCATAGATCATATATTTGGTAAGTGTTAACTTTTGGTTACATAGGTCATTTATCTATTTAACTTGGAAATAGTGATCAAAATCGCGTGTACTTTGGGCAAATTAACAGGATAATACCGACGATTTGAAGAATGTTTTGAAGGAGAGCAGCGTAGCTGTCATGACGTTTCATATATCATATATCAGCTACAATCATCAGTGACAACGGAGGAGGGGGAGAAAGGAAATAAACCAGGACATATGCAAGAATTACTTGGAAATCGATCCTCTATTATAATCAGAGTCCAACAAGGACTTACACTAATTACTCCCAAGTAAACACTCGTTGTTAAGGTGGGCTTACAATACAACGTAAGAAGAGGCGTCACGGCGCGAAGCGTCCTGAGGCGCCATCAAACTTAGGATGCACGTAAAAAACATAGTCACGTCAACTTGAATCTTGAAGCTCAGTGAACAAACGAACACTCTGTCCTTTTATTTCTCATACATATACATTTTTGCATCTACTCTGCCAATATTTTCCAGTGCAACGGTACTGTAGTCGATGCTATGTGCAAATGTCACAAATTAGTGATAATTATTTTTTTTTCAAATTTGAGTCATTCCTCACTTATCATCGTGCTTGATATCAAGAAACTTTTACTACATTATTAACTCTCTTCCAACCTTTCAGCTGCTCTTACTGGAGAACTTGATGAGCTCGAAAATCCCCTTCAAGAAATAAGAGGTGCAACCGGAAAGATAAAAATATCCACATCTCTTATTATTTTGTATTTATTCAAATATTGAGTTAATATACCAATGGGAGAAGAGTGTACAAACGATCTTTTGACATCCTAAGATACCAAAAATGAAGCTCAGGATCTGATATTCTTATTTCTGGGAGAAGATTAAGCAATTCTCCTTTAACTCTGCAGGTTTGGGAGAATGATTGAGCCCAGACACTCCTCCTTCGAATACCACGTCTAGAAATGATCTTTTTTGCCAAAATAAGCATCCACATTTCTTCTAGAAGAGAGTTAGTTATAACATAATAAATTTCCATCACTAGTCATTAATTACTGCGTAGTACCATAATTATTATATGACTAGGGTCATTTAATTAACAAAAACACATGACACAACAAGCTGTATTTAAGAATATTATCAAAAATTTTGCAACATACATTTAACATATAACACTGGAGTAGTGGTTACGTTGACAACTCAATCTAAAATGAATTTTGCCACCCTGTAACATTGTTTTTATGGCGCTAGGTACTTTTACCTTAAACAATTTCCCCTCAGGATATTATGCCTTATGGATATTTTAAATTTTCATAAATCAAAATATGTAATATATAATTGTTTTCTGTTGGAAAAATGATAGAAATATGCACCAAAACTTCAATTCATTTGAAATATCATTATTTACTGAGTTCGAACCAGGGACATAATAAGTAATAAAATTAGTATAATAACAAAAAGAAAACTACACGAATACGATACCGATTCGAACGGAAGAAATGCTAATCACTTCACCATTATCAATAATCATTAGACATGATTAATTATTAATATAGGAAAAGACTCGTGGATTGAGAAACAATCATAATATGACGTAAAAGTATAATTTCGGCATTATTCCAGCTAAAAACAACAATTTAATGTTTTCAACAAATAGAAATAAATATGTTGATTTAAAAAAATGGCATTAAAGTAAAATGGTTTAAGACCAAATGTCCTGAGGAAAAATAGTTTAAGACGAAAGTGTATGGGACATCCAATAACTCCTTTTGACATCTTTAAATTTACCACCAAAATGTGTCAACCAAGTTTGACAATGACATGGATTGACAGTGCGCTAAGTGAGTAGCTTTAGGAATGCAAGTTAAGGGATAATTGACCTCGTATGTGCCACATAGGGCAGTTTTCCTCTACAAAAAGATTTGAAGATTTATTATTAGGAAAAGTAATAGTAAAATTACATAACTTTTTAAATCATATTTTTATACAATGCCAATTAAAGAACATAAAAACCTAAACATCTCAATTTGTGAGCTTTTGTAATTAAATATTACAGAAGGGCCCAAAACGTTTATAGAGTTTGGTTAGAATTGTGTGCTCCGTACAATTGTATAACTTGTGTGTATTTCAAAGTTTTCCCTGAAATAGCAGAGTTATTGCTGTTACATTGTTTTGTTAAAAAATCTTTATGCTTGCCTCTCTTGAATGATTGTCTGACAAAACAATGTATCTGAGAGTTACTGTGTTTTGTCATAGCTTTGATTATTTGAAGCCATAGTATTTATTGTTTAAAAGACTGAGTATTACTTTTCAGATTCAAAGTTATATTGTACATGTAATTCACAAATGAAGTAATAACTTAGAGCACTAGAAACATTCATCAAATTTCCTGCCACATAAATCACTACCCTTAGATTGGATTAGTTAGTTCTGACAGGAGCAATCAAGTTTTTTGGCAATCCAATGAATAGAATATACAGAACGCGACCTCTATCGAACAAACATCATGATTTTTTTAAATTGACTTTTTCCTAAACTTATCATCCGACTTGAATAAAACCTCACAAATGTGAACAGGTCTTGTTGACAGTCTCCTTTAGCAGATTTCGGAATTCCTCCGGGATCGTGGACATCAGATCTGTTGGTTTCTCGCTCAACTACTACCCACAAAGGGAAAACAAAACAAAGAAGCCCATGGGGTTGAGGTCCAGTGAGCTCGGTGCCCAAACACTGGGTGCAACCAAGTCCAAAAAAAAAAATCTATAACCAGTTCATCGTTTTCCTTATAGTGTGTCATTGAGCAAAGTCTTATTACCAGACGAATCATCCGCCTATAACAGTCGAGATCCCTGAGAATGGCGATCATAGATTTGGATGGTCACCATCAATGATATTTTTTTGCAAATTTGCAATGAAATAATTGTCCCTCTGGCAGTCTGACCTCATCTTTTGATCACCACGCCTTGACATGCTGATTCATAATCAGCACCAGACTCTTCCAGTTCCTTCCTGAGTGTCCAGATAATGGACTTGTCATGGTTAAGAAGCTCACAATCTCAATAATGTGACGTCCGGCGCAGATCACAACAAGGGCACTCTTCTTTTTCCATGATTCTGGAATAAATACTGAATTGATCGATGCCATTTAAAAAAAAAACTGACACCAAACACTTCTTGCTAACCGCCAAAACAACAAACAACGTCCTACCAGCACAAGCGCTTAAAGTTCGTTATTAAACAACGGTCGCATACTGAATTATTATCATATTAAACCTGATTTAGAAGGTTATTTAGCAAGGTCTGTGTTATATTCCTTATTTATAGTGTTTTAATAGAGAATAATTTAGTCACTAAATTAGATGCATTGTTTCACCAATCAAAAAAATCAAATATCCAATAATTTTTTTATTGGCAAAACTCCCCAATTATATCTAATATATGCCAAAAACTAGATATTTAACAGATACATTGTTTTACCAGAGAAGGGCAGAATATAAATGTACATAAAATCAGTAGAAACAACCTTACCCTTTGTATCTTCTTCATCGAATGAGCCAATATCAAAGGCATCAGCTGCATTCACCTCTCCTCTAGGAGGTATCAAAGGAGGTGAATATTTTTGATGATAAACTTGATTCCAATCGACTCCATCAAAAAAGGAATGATTCTTGAGTTCTTCAGAGCCTCCACCCTTGCAACCAAGACGTTTATCAACATCTCTCTGAAAAGAAGGGGAAAAACATTAAAACAATAAAACACTTGATATATTAATTATGTACAAAATATTAGTATAAAAATGTCAAAAATTGGGATATCACAACTACTTTGTTCATTGTACTGCCTCTAAAAATGTTGCTTTTTCTCGAAACAAATATGTTCATGTTTGTAAAGAATGACAAAAAATAGACGGAACGACGTAGCTCAATGGACAACACACTCTGGAGAAATTATTCTCTTGAACTCCCGTCGTTCCTAGATAAGGAAATATTCGTAGGTCAGACGGAGTAATTGTAATACTATAATGTTTACTTTTACATAATCAGTGCAACTCCTCCATCTGACCCATCGAAGGAGCATTTAAAAATAAAATAAAAATTATATATATATATATATATAGGATACACTGTATAAGTTTCCCCGCGCGTCATTAATTATCTTTCGATCTCGAAATTGGTGACAGTGACAGGGGAAAGTTGTAATTCAATTATCCCAACCTATTAGTAACAACTTCAAGAAAGCCGTCTTGATACTTAATTATATAATATAATTCACTCTTTAAGCGAGTTCATCGATAATGTTCAAGAAGTAAAATGCCAAATTAGACAGAAAGAGTCCAATTTGTACACTTCGACTCCCAAAGAAGGTACTCCTCATTAAACTGTAATGATCCAACATAGATACAAGAAAAAGGCGTAGTGCTTTACATAATGAGTAGAAATAGGATTTGTGTAAGAGCGCGAAGAGAAGGCGGGAGCGAGACATATGGTATTTTGATTTTGGGATGAGAAAAATGAATTACTGCTACAGCGAGGAAAATCTTCAACATTTCAAATAGCATTAATGTACGGAAAATATTATAATTTAAATTCAAATATATTTATTTTATTATGGATTTTTAAATCAATTTAAAGGAAAGATAAGGGAAAATTATTCTGTAAGAGGAAGAAGTTAACACAGCACAACTGATTAAATATTGAACAAAAATATTAATCGTTTTTCCTTTTTTAATCGCTGCACTTAGTAAATTTTTTACACACATCCCTTCTTTAGATATATGTATCATAATTCAATTGCATTTTTAGTATATGTTAAGATTTGAATTAAATATAATCGCTGGTATGTGAAAGTGAATTTTTGTTTTTGTTAGTGAGCGCTCTAAAGACTAAAGTACTCATTACGTCATCCCAACTTCTTCTTTTCCCCCCACAAATTCTTATTATTATTCTTGCATTCTTTCAGACAGAGCACGTCATATCAGTATTGAATAGTTGCCATTGAGCTTCCACATGAAAAACAGAGAGTAACACTGAGGATTTAATGTGAGTACCAGGGATTCTCACCCTTTTTTTTTTATAGTGATGTACCACTTGTAAAATATTTATTTCACACAAATAGACCTTACCAGCACAAAACATTTTTAGCTTCAGCAACGGGGGCGTTTGCAAGATTATATTTTGAAGGGGGCTTGGATTTTGGATTTTTTTTTCCAAAGAAATCCTAAAATTAGAATTTTTTGCAAAAAAATTTCAAAAATTAAATCTTAATTTAACATTTTTTCGATTTTTTTTCGAAAAATTCAGTTATTCACAAAAAAAAAAAATACCAAGAATCCCTGGAATTTCACAAAAAAATTGTTATGATAAAAATTTCAAAAAATCATGAATATTCCGAAAAAATTAAGTTTTTTTGGAAAGAAATTCAAAATATACAGCTGTTTTTTTTATCTAATAGAATGTATTTAGGAATAGGATCTTCACTAGTGTTTGTCGGTCCTTATTTATTCGGCTCAATCCAGTCTTAGGACCCGTCCTATCGGTGCTTAAGACCGACGGTCTTAATTTTTCATCAAAATATTGATGGTTTATTAAAGCAAATAATATGTATGAAATATGTATTAAGATTATTGCACATACCTTGCACAAAATATTATATTTTTCATGATAATGAAATATAATACGAACCTATTATATTGTTAATTAGTTATATATTTTATTTTATTATATAACGAATATTAAAAAAAGTAAAAACACCCTCATTGACGTCACGAGGGATCAATTTTACCTTCTTTAAGGACCGACAAGTGGGACTGGGATGCAGTCCTAAATAAGGACCGACACAACACATATGTTAACTGCTCAAGAATTAAACCATAATGACACCTGCTAAGGAAAAGAAAATTCATTCTTCAGATTACCCTCTCCGAAATTATGGACCAGCTAACAAAATCCACCGGATTTACATCACTGTTTATATCAATGAAGGCCCTTTTTTCATTATTATTATTAAGGAAAATTGTGAGATATTGGATGTCACAATCGGACCAAGAAATAAAAGAACTTATACCTCACTGTCGTTCAAAAATATATAAATCTCTAATGCCTAGTTTCACTATATATATATATATATATATCTAACCCTAAAATGTATTAAAAATATGTTATTACATCGTGAATCAATCTTATTTCCATATTGTAGATAAAAACTAACTATAGTCATGTCAAGAATAATATATTTTTATCTAATTATCCAACTTTTAATGTCCTTTATCTATTAAAAAGGATAATTTACCAATTTAGAGATTTAATACGGATTCTGAGTACATATTACTTTGATCTATTTCAAATATCAATGTTAATCATTGAGATCAAGTAGTATTCAATGCAGGTGTTGGGTCTTTTTTTTATTCTTAAAGCCATTTAATAGATTTAATCAAGATTTATAAGAAATGTGTGCATTTTATTTAGTAAAAGTATCAACTTCGACCCCCTAAAATGGCGTCTCCTTAAATTATTAGGCAATTTATGGCGTCACCGAAAACGCTCTGTATAATCAAATTCGTCATAGATGGGGAATTTAAATGAATCTAATAAATGTCCTCTTAATAATTGCTAACACGTGTGAACAACCTTTGATGGTAGCTAAGAAATGATGAAATTCGAATTTTTGTCAATTACTCTGCGGGATCATTCTCATTTTTCAGTCATAATTATCGTTTAAAATGCTATTGATTTTTGGAGAGCCACTTTATCTATTCAAAATCTGACAGGATCTCAAATCTTAAACACTGAGAGGAAGTCCAATTTCTCTCGAAAAAAACAAAAATAGATTCAAATCACTCCGCAGCATATTTTTCTTCTCTATTCTACTTTGCTTTGAGGCCTTTATCAAGTTAAAACCTGACAGGATTTTAAATTTTAAAACCTAAGAGGAAGTATAATTATAGTTGAAAAATTCAAATAACTC
The DNA here is from genome assembly GCF_016086655.4 of Lepeophtheirus salmonis. Classification (NCBI taxonomy): domain Eukaryota; kingdom Metazoa; phylum Arthropoda; class Copepoda; order Siphonostomatoida; family Caligidae; genus Lepeophtheirus; species Lepeophtheirus salmonis. The sequence continues at coordinate 50,615,718 of NC_052131.2, read as the reverse complement.
CGTTGTATCATTTTGTTCAGATATAAACCTTGCTTCAAGCTTGGATTTTTCACATTTAAGTATGTCTCAGTCATAATTATCGTTTAAAATCTTATGAGGTTTTGTCATAATAATAGAGCCCCGCATTTGGAGACAAGTCCTACCGGATGTTAAACAGTGCCACCGTTTTAAAAGCAGCGTGAGTACCGCCCAGGTACTCCTATACGTTGCACCGGTATACGGAATAAACCTAGCTCATCATTGTTACTTTGTCATTATAAAAAATAACTGAAGGTAAGATAGAAATATGTGAATATATTATGTACTTCTCGTTAAATAAAACTCTCTTAAATATGTACCGAGTGGTCCATTAAAATATAAACACTGAATTTTAAAATTCAATAAGACTAATTGACAATAACATTTCATTAATATTAAGACTATAAATATATCTGTGTCTGAGCTCTCTTAATCATTAATGTAGCCGCCTTTAGTGGCAATGATGGTTTCCAGGTGGCAGCGGATGTAGTTATCTGTCATGGCGACAGTGTCTTTGAGGGCCTTGGTGTTTGAATGACAGACACTGCAGGCCTTCCTCTCGACATGCACCAGGTAAAAAGGTAAAGTCGAGAGGGTTTACTTCAGGGCTGTGGGGGCCAAAAGTGTCAAGAACAGTTCATAAGAATAGTCTTCCAAGGGAGAAGATGGGTTTCTTTCATTGCTGGAGTCATTTCCACCCTCACAAGGCTCTTTCTACCCACTTTTTTTGATAGCTCTCTCGACAGTCTGGTGTGAAACCCCGATAACTATTGCATGGGCCCTCATGGACTAGAGGGGATTACCCTGGGCTGTTTTTAACTCCTCCTGGTACAGTTTGGGCTTTTTGAGGGAGCCCTTCTACCTCTACAACGTTTCTGACTTGGTGACGGCGAAGACAGTGGTCCTGGAGACGCCCAACTGCTTCGATTGCACGAACGCAAATTTGTCAGTCACGTTCTAGTGTCCTTTTCTCGACTTGTACTCAAGCTAGAGAGCTAAAGTTTGTTTTGTTGTATAAGTATTTGTTTATGCTTTAATTTATCGAAACATTAATTTATTTAATTAATTATTGAATATGTAAGTATTCCGATTTCAATGGACCCCCACGTATTCAAATATGAATTGTTACATAAGAAGTTGTAGTTGTTCCAATGAAAATACACAGAGACTGCAACTTTTTACGTGCATACTTCTTATTTTAATGGTCCTTATTTTTGTTATAAAAAGACGATACTTCCTAAATTAAGTTAATTACTATCTACATATATTCTAGGTTAACATAAAAACAATCTTGTACAATAATCAAGACAAGGAAAAAATCTCTTGATTTATGAGACTCTCCTCTTTCAAATAAAATCAATCAATTTATCATACTTTTTTTGTTACGAGTAGTAACTTTTCGTGCAATTTGCGACACACCCAAAAGGTTAATAATAATAATTTGTTTGTCGTAGACGAATATAAATGTAATACACCCTCAATTTGAGAAAATTATTCTAACTTGCCCTTGTGTTGATAGAACACATATTATATTATATTAGTACCTGTTTTTTTGTTTCTTTCATAGCATAAGAAATTTATGACATATTAGCGTTGAGACTGGTACAGCCTCAAGTAATTTTTTCATGCAACCTCTTCCCGAATTCCCCCCCCCCACACACAAAAAAAGGCAAAAAAATCGATGGTACTATGCGAATTCTTACCAAATATAGAATAATTATTCAATAATAGTGGGGAATTGTTCGCAGCTTAACAATGGACAATTCTAATAACACTGGATTAGGAGAAAAGAAGCTGATAAAAAAATACAGTGTAAATTTTTGTGTTTGAGAGGTAACTCCGTGAGCTATGTTACGTAAAAAGTATATACGCGAATAGATACGAGTGTGGGACTTTTAAATTGAAAACACAATCAATTATACAGGCTCCTCCATCTAAAATGCAACACTTTTTGAAAATAACAAAAATTGTTACGTTTCAGAAAATATCAAAAATATAAATAAATACAATCAAGGAACACCACCTTATTTATCAATCAATAACGCCGCCTTTTGCAGAACTTTGCACAGTAGTTCTTAACAAAACTCGGCTCTAAGTTGACTCAAGCAGTGATAATGGTGGTTCTCATTTAGTCCTTTGTTGTGCATCCGACCCCCGAAAGCTTACCCTTGCCCAAAAAGTACAAGGGAACAGTTGGGAAGACAAGAGTCTTGCTTTACCAGGTTGTTGAGGATAATTTTGCAAAAAGTCACACGCAACTCTCGATCCAGAGGGTTCAATCCCTAAGGAGGAGTTCTCTTGTTGGCATGGTGGTATGGATACTGATAAATTCCCAAGCAAGGTCATTGACGGTCACCTTGCCTTTTCTTCCTTACATGGTGTCTTTAACTGCCTCTAACAATATGTATAGCCTCTTTGATTTGGACCTTGAGGAAGTTTTTGGTGTGCCTCAGCCGTAACCCGGTACAAAGTCGAGGGGTTACAGCCCAGCATTTTAGATATCTCCGATGGTGATTTTCCACACGCGGATAGCTCCAGATTTGCAGCTCTCCGTTTTTGGTTATGACGCTCTCATTTCTGGCCGGACTTAGCTCATTTTTTTTTTACAGTTTCTTTAGACAATTGTGTAAAATAAGTTATTGGGGTGAAACATCCAAAATATAACGAATAGGACAAAGGCACACAAGTTAAAAAAGTGTTGCATTTTAGACACATGGGCCTATATGTAGGAAATGCTAACATGGAAAGGGGACGAGGACGACAAAAAACCCAATTTTAGCCAAAAAAATATGTGCTACCTTTTTTTAGAAAAGGAAAACTCGACAATTAATTTCCATCAGGACAATCGATTTTTTAAATTTTTAAATTTAAATTTAATACGAGACCGGTCCAGACTGAAGTTGAACCGATTTAAAAAAAATTTATAACGGTCTTGGACCAGTCTAGCATTTTCAGACGGACGACAGACGCTAGCATTTATCATATTATAGGCCTGGAGGGGCGTCTGCAGGATATATATATATATATATTTTAGCTTGGTTTTGGAATTTTTTTTTTTTTTAAATTATAACTTTTTTGAAAAAAATTTCAAATATTTTTTTTTTTTCAAAACTTCAGAAATATTCACACATAAAAATTGAAAAATTAAATTAAATTTCAAATATTTCATTTTTTGAAAAAAATTAAGTATTCAATTTAATGGGGAAAAAATCTTTCTGGTGAAAAATTCCTTCATTTAGGATGGGCTACATCCCTCCAGTCTCCTCCCCCCCCCGGGTGACGCCCATGGCCTTTGTAAACATAAAAACATATAATTACTTTGTTAGTCTTTATTATATACGTGTATATATATATATTGTGCAAAGAGTTACTATTTTGTACAAGTTGCAACCAAAAAAAGAGATAGATAATTCAAAATGAAGGATTTACAATACTTCGGTTAAGGATATTGCAATAATTGATTATTCCATGGATGGTCGATATATTATTTATGGTGTATTTTTTATATTCTTTTATTTGGTCAGATAGAGTTGCACTCGTTAGGTAAGTTAACATATTAGAATTACTCCATCTAACCTAGGAATAGTCTTTGAAGTCAATATACCTTCTCCACGAACAAAATAAAAATAAAAGTTCAAATTCCCACAGTTATATTACTCATAACATATTAATCATTTAATTTGAATAAAGGAAATGACAGCATCAATGTATAGTTGTTAATTGGAATAACCAATTTTTTAATTAAAAAATGTATTTTAAGACGAAGAAATTGTCATTTATACATTTTGTAATTTGTACAGGCATTGCAACTTGTACACAACATATATAAGTATATATTTTGCACAAAGTATCAAGGAAAATCAATTGCATAAGAGCCTTGAGACCATTAGAATTTAAACATATACAAAATTGGTGGACAGTAACAATAATAATTATATTTGATTGTTCTTCCAGTTTGATTATACTATTTAGTTGGATATTCAAAGTGCACAAATCAAAATATATCCACTATACAATTACTATTTATTGAAGCTTGATTTTTTAGAGTATAAAGTTAACATCTGGTTTAAACTTGGTCTAGAAAATAATTAGCATCACGTAATTAAATGTATTTTCTTTTAGCTTTTACAAAATATTTTTTCTTATTTTGCTACTTTTTACATCAACAAGTGAAAAGAATTAAGACAAAGTTGTCTGTCTGTAAAAATCAATCAGAAAGAACGTGATAAATATAAATAAAATCAAAGTGTGTAAACAATGTTCACTTTTAAATATCATAGCTTTCAGAGTGAAGAAGAAAACAGTGTAAAAAATCAAACAATCAAAATAATATTACTCAAATATAAGAGGTTAAAAAATAAATAATAATGATCAGACCTGAAGAAGGCTTTCCAAAAGATCTCTTAAACAGTCGGAAAAAGTATCCGGTAATTCAACGGTCATAGTAAGGGTCATTCGATCAATTTCATGTTTGTCCTTGGTTTTATGTTGTCGAAAAGGACTATGTCCTTTGAGAAGTTTATAGAGCATACAACCAAAACTAAACCAATCTGCACTTGAATCGTAGGGTGTGCCTTTAGAGAGAACTTCGGGAGCCATATATCCATGCGTTCCAACGGATGCGTGAGGTTTTTTTTTACTAAAATCGCAAGCTAGGCCTAAATCTGATATCCTAACATGTCCATGCTCGTCCAATAGGATATTAGCAGGTTTGAGATCTCTATAAACAATGTAACGGCGATGCATATGCTCTAGACCCAAGATGACCTCCGCAGCATAGAATTTCATTTCACTTTCGTTGAATACTCCATGCTGAGAGAGGTGATAGTGAAGGTCGCCACCGTTCATCAAATCCAGAATGAAACAGAGTTTATCGGTCGTATGAAAAGCGTAAGTCATGCAGACGATGAAGGGACAATCCTGGCCCGTACTCACAAGGCTCAGCATGATTCTCTCGTTTAAAGCGAGTGTTTCCCCTTGTTTCATTTTAATTCGTTTTTTATCCAGACACTTCATGGCATACATTTTCCCTGTATCCGCTTTTCGACACCCATAGACCTCCCCAAAGCCCCCTCGACCGATGATGCGATGCACTGAGAAGTCATTCATACTGAGTTGAATATTGAGTTCTAAATTTTTCCACTGACAGAATCGGGCAAACTTTGTGGACTCAACAAATTGTTGAAAGATATCTCCTCGAAGGTACGCAAAGATCTCTTCAACGTAGGGTTCAAATATATTTTTGGGGATCTCTGCAGTTTTATTGGAGACAAGGACTTTTTGGACATGTTCTGCCGAGGATTTGGAGTAGAGTTTAGAATTGGACAGGAGTTCACGCATCACAAATGTATCATAGATTTCCCGAGCTTTTTTACGTCGCTCTTCGTGACAATCACTCTTTTCAAACTTTTTGATTTCTTCATAGAATTTGAACTGTGGGACTTGCTCCTTGGCCACGTTTTGACAATAGTCCTTGAAGAGCAAGTAGCCCAGCCGCTGATTGAACAGCTTGTCAAAATGGATCTCTCCCATCTTCTCCAGGTAACGAATCATGACGCTCCGCACTGAGGAGTCTGGAAGAAGGATCTTCTTACTTGCACGTGCCGCTGGAGTGCATTTGCTTTTCTCCATGGCCATCAAGTAAGACACATCTGCGAGAACCGCCTCCAAATCCGCCATCTTCCCTCAATCAAATACACTTATTTAGACACTAACGACACACCACCTAGAATTCAAACTCGTATCACACCTCATTCATCCGGAGAATCCTGGAGAAGAGTCTCTCCATGATTGTCAGTATCATTTCGTTCCATCCCCTTTTCCTCTTTCTTTCTTTCTCTCTTTCTTTTTCCTTTTTTCCCCCTTTAATTCGAGTCTATATACTACTCCACACTACCAACACTACTCCTCTCGAGCTAGACATTGTCCAACATCAAATAAACTCCTCACATCTTTTTTATTCCTTCTTTTTTTGTCTTTTTTTTGTCTTTTTCTTCTTCTTTCCCCCACCCCCCCTTTACTACTCTTAACAGAGTCGCCAATGGCCGATTTATCAATTCACTCTTCTTCTTCCTCTTTTCACTTCTTCGAATATATATATACTCAATTATTTTTTTGCTCTTTCCTTCTCTCTACTACTACTACTACCTCCTTCTCAGCTCTCTCTTTTAAACGCACGCCTCCTCCTTGTTTCGCATCAAAGGCAGGAAGAAGAAAAGACTGAGGAGAAGCTCCAATGTACCAAAATTATGTACACTACATAAAAAATATATTAATAAATAATAATGAAAGACAACAGCTACAGGAGCAGCAGCAAAGCCACCCACCCTTCTCCCCCCCCCTCAAATATGTATGTCGACATTCAGTCTAACTCTTGGTATAATCCCAAAGTATCTCTCTTTTCATTCTTTTTCTATTACTACTACTATTATTGCATAATCTTCGATTGGTGCGGGGATGGACCAATCATATTTTCTCTATTACTATTATTATCACAAAATTATAGAAAGGAAATACTAATCTTTTGACAGAAAAAAAAATCAATTATTTCGTAATATATACGTACATAAATTGAATTGAGGACCCCGTAGCATTTTCTTTTAACAGAAAAGAAAATGCATTAATATTTATATTCGACTATTATGTAGGAGTAGGGATTCACTCACGCAGACGATGCTTTCTTTCCCATTCAGCTCCCAGTATTATTTATTTTTTTCTCTTTTTTGCTTTTTCTTAATGTCATTCATTCTTTATAGGATTTCAGGGTTTCCCTTCTCATGTTATTCGCTGTAGTATAGTAGAAAACATAATAAATTTTTCTTTTAGACAATGAAAGAATATTTTTTTTATAAATTACATTATTTGACTTATATGATCCGTTAATACTTATCATCATAACTGAGTCTGGGTTACATATGTATTCTTCAAATAATTATCGTTCATGTCTATCTATAAATTATCCTTTGGCTGCACAGATAATTTAATTTTAAGGAGCAATAATGTATCTTTCGAAATGGATAGATTTTGTTTAAAAGACCATATCGGGCCAATTACGCTCTCATAAGTCAAATAAAGGTTTTAAACTATAGCTAACATTCTTTGGTGTATCAACTCATCCCAGAAATTGGACTATAATACCCATTAATGACTCAAATGAGTTCATAAAATATTAGCAGATTTATAAAGTTATAAAACAATTATTAAGAATGTCTCATATTCTTGATTTATTTTAAAAAACGCTCCTGTACTGATTAAAATTTGCCCCTAGAGGTTTCAGGAAGTTAAACGCTTTCTGCATAATACATAACTATTGGGTTATTAAATATACTAATTTGAAGGGAATATTTGACGTCTCATGATGACTCAAAAAACAACATTCAGGTAGATTACGATATATGCATCAAGAATGTTCAATATTTTCTTGGAATGAGAATGAAATAGAAAGAATCAACTGAATATTATTAAATATTATTCTATAAAATTGCTAATACAAGGAGATAACTAAGATATAGATGTCGCTGGCAAATTGTTGTATATATGACGTATATGTAAATAATGACGTCAAACTCGTTAACAATAATAACAATGATGAAAAAAGCTCTGGAGCAACTCTCGACTTCAAAAAACCAGATATCGGAGTTTAAAGTGCCTCTGGCTCCTATTTCTGTAAGGAAAAGACGACAACAAATAGTCCTGGATGAAGATGAGTACGTGGAGTCCATATCCAACATTATAGAAAAGGATTTTTTTCCGGATTTGCAGGAGATTCGAAAACTGGACACGGATGATTCTTTGCAACCGGATCATGTTGTACAGGACAATGAAGAAACAAATTCTTCGACCCCCTCCGTTGGACTGGACTCCTTTTTGGCCAATCACACGGGGGAGGATAATGAGAGTTTCAACGAAATCATGGAAAAGGCCTCCAAAGAAGAGAGCTTCAAAAAAGAGTGGCTTTATTTGCAACCGCACAAGGCAGAGTTGGAGTCCACGTCACAAGCTATCGAGAATCTACATGTTCCATCCCTTGAAGATCAGGCATCCTCAACGCATTATAAGCCACTTCAAGGATGGACTTACAAGTCAAATAACTCTGTATTTTATCCCGTAGTAGGAGTTCCCCTCTCCCAGGAGGAAGAAGTGGAAAAAGCCAAAAAAGAAAGGAAAGTCAATCATGAAAATACTCGCTTCTCCTCAAACCCCTGGAGAGAGTCACTTCTCATGAAGCGGAAAGAAAATTCTAGCATCGGAAAAGTCGGCGTTGATGGAAAAGAATTGAACCGACCGGGAGAAACACCCTCCGTGAATGGTTTTAAATTAATGAGAATGACTTCCCCTGCTATTGATCCTTCAGAATCCCCGCTTATGACTTGGGGTAAAGTGGACTCCACTCCTCTCAGAATAGATGAGGGATCATCAAGTCCTTATATTAATGGGGGTGGACAGTTTAAAATTCAAAAAGTGCCGGAGAGAGATCAAATAGCTCACGAGCTCACTGAGAAAAATGCCAAATTCTATCGAGATAAAAAACAAAAGGCCATTAAAAAAGCCTGCAGAAACATGAAAAGTCCATCTGCAAGTTTGAGAATTGCATCCATGTCTCCTGCTGCTCAAAGACTTGCTACTTCCAAATTAGGTATAAGGCTTGGAACAGATAAATCAACATCCTCCACATCCAGAACTCCTACCCCCTCTCCAAGATCCAAAAATCCCTCAACTCCTCTCAAAAATGTGATTTCTAATTCTATTCGAACAAAGTCAACAACTCCTATTTCTCAAAATTTGACAGATGGACTCTTAAACCTTTCTTCTGAGCAAAAAACTCCTTGTAGCAATACTTCTTCGGAATCGCTGACGGATAATCTCTTGAATATACAAAAAATGAACCGTAGTAAAGCCAGTGATTTCTTCTAAAATAATTAATTAATAGCTAATGTCTTATAATAAATTCATATATTCAACTTATTTTTTTGATTATTATCTCTATTCATTTCTCTCTCTGTACCTTATTTCCCTAGGACTATGTCTCAAAATGACGGTCTTGATCCGCATAAGAAGACCGTAAACTGTGACAAATCAACTGACTATGCTCTGCAGTACTTTGAAAATATTCCTGAATGGAAGAATCCTGTCAAAGTTCCTCCTAGAGAAATGCCTTGGATCTGTCCTGAACGGGAGGAAAATCAATGTTGGAATAAATTATCCTTTGCTGCCAAATATGTAAACTATGAGATGAGTCCAAGGTTTATTGATCTTGATGATCCATTTGTCGTTCAAAAGTGCAATGAGATTCGTAAAGTTGAAAAATTTGATCCAAGTAAAAAGAAGAAGAAAAAAAAAGATGTGGTCGAGGGGCAGGATATATTTCAAACTATTCAACCCAAAAACGTTCCGGTTAAAAAGGATATGAATGAAATGGATGACTTCCTTGATGAATACGGTAACATCAAGGAAAAAGGTGATTCCATTCAAAGTCCATGGAAAGATCTTGATTCTGAGGAAAAAAGTGACCAAACTACCGTCATAGCTAAAAAACCTACACCAAATAAAACCCCTCAAGGTATCATTACCCCAAAAGTAATCGATAAAGCTATATCTCATGCTGCAGAACCAAGGAAGAGCTACCTCAACGTCGAAGAACAGAAAAACTATCTTCCTCTTTACATTCAATTCTGGGAGAAGAGACACTCTGTAAATCAGTCCAATTGCCTTGATAGACGAAACTACTCTCTCTTCTCTCATTACATCGAAACGGTTCGGAATGAGCAAATAGAGTTTTCTAATTTTGTAAAGAATGTATGGTACGAAACGGATCATGTAAAGAAACTTGTTGTTCGTGACGACGTACGTAAATTTGTGGATGACTACTTTGAAAATCAAATCAAGGATATATTAGGGAAGTTACCCCATTTCTACAATAACACTAATAAGTTTATTCGTTGCTCTCCCTCAAATCCTCTTGAGGAATTTGATTTAGTCCTAGAGAGTAATTTATTGGAACTGGGAATTATACCTAAAATTATTATACCAACCCAACAGGCATTATTTCAAAATGTAAAAATCACTACAGGGCCCGAAAAAATGAAAGAGCTTTTGAATAAGGAAAGGCAGATTCGATTGAGTGAGGATCCAAACATTGAATCCCTCGCAAAGAAAGTTCTTCCAGATATTGTCGTCTCCTCAAATCCCCTGAAAACCATTTTTAACAATTTTGGACCCTGTTATGATAGACGATGGTGCATTCCCCTGGTTGTGAAAAAAATAGATTCTAAAATGGTTTATTATTTCGAAAAAACACTTCCAGAACCTCCACCTCTCTCATCATTCAAAAAAATGACTATTTTTATCAAAATACTTGGAAAAAGATTCCTTACTCATCCTTGGAGCCAAAGTAAAAGAAACTCTGATACGACTCATTCAGGAGGTGAAAATGATAACGATGATATTTTTGGAGATACGGATCATACATTGACTGAGTCCTTTGGAGAAAATTTATCCCAATTGGATGGAAATGATGACGAACTGGACAATCAACATAACAATAGTAATAGCAATCCCTCCATCAACGCAGAGTCTAAAAAACCAGCTAACGAAGTCAATCCCTCACAAAAAGATACCCTGGACTTGGGTAGCATTCTAGAATCTCAGAAGAATGCACACAAATGTACTGAAGACGTTAAAAAACCTAGTTTAAGAATAACATCCCAGTACGACGGTGCAGCAATTGATCGTTCAGATATTGGTGATCCAACAGAATATACTCAACCTCGAAAAGGGAACGTTATGTACAAGCTATGGAGACTGAAAAAGAAGGAATCTAACTCCCATATAACACCTCAATGTGGTGGTTTGGTTAATGATATCAAGGTTCTTATTCGATGCTCAATCCATGGTATCCGACCTACAGGGAAAAAGAAGAATAACAAATTTCCTGAAGTTATGACTATATCTACAAAGTTGGACAACCAATGGAATTATGGGGCAGAGGTTGCAACTAAGAGTGAGCGTGCCAAGGATTGGATGTCCAACTTTATTCGACCTGGATCCATAAATTGCCGTCTTCGTGTACGTAATAGTTATGAGATCTGTACCTGTGAAATAAAGTCATTGCCTGCTCTTACTCATGACGCCAATGGAGTTGATTTCATTCCTATTCGGCAGCTCGGACATTTATATGAAGTTTTTGATGGTGTTATGAAAAATATCAAAGAGGAGGGGACTTATTTGCTCCTTCACGATGAAAATTCCGGACCATTTCTGCGCTTGTATAAATCTATTCCAACAGAGACTAAGGATCCTAATCTAGATTTGAACTCTCGATTAAATTTGGAAGAATATAAGATAGATAAGCCTCTATCCTCAAAGGGAATCCCTTGGATACCCTTGGACTTTAGTATTGTTACCTCGTGGCATAAAAAGAATAATCGTGTTCCGGGCTTATTTGAGCCAGATTCCAATTTTAAGAGTCCCAGCATTAATAGAAAGCGAAAACGCGGTGGGGGTGGTCGCGGCAGGGGGAGGGGCATCAAGACTGCGCAATTAAAAAATTAGATATTTTATTAATAAAAATGATTTCGTATTTGTCTCTACTTAAAATGTGCGAATTAATTTTTTTAAACGAGAAGATGTATGTACATTAACAGTGTTAAAATTGCAGGCACAACGAAGTTATACATATAAGACATCATTTTTTCAGTATTTGTCTCAAATTAACTTAATACAGAAAATTAATATTTCCAAGATGTTGATATTGACAGAACGTATTGGGAATATATATTTGAACACTATTATATGAAGTGGAAATTTCAGAGTCATTGAATCATTTCTATTTCTTTCATTTGTTGACCGATTATTATTGAAATTCAGAGTCGCCGAAAAGATTTAATTCAAAATAAACAGAACTAATAGTAATTTGACAACAAAACCATAAAAATCCTTTATTAGCATAAATCCAACGTCATTACAAGGGTTGTTAAGAGAGAAATGCGTGAATGTACTCATATTTTCTATATTTGTGAACCGATGTTTAAACTTCAAAATGGAGTAAATGCTTTAAATCATACGAGATAGTTGTTATTTAATAGGAAAACTCAATCAGATAAGTACTTCTACAACTAAAATCAGCATTGTCAGTATATCTTATAATTATATGTAAATACGGTCAAACCTTTATTAAGCGGTCAGGCAAGGGAAACTGAAAAAGCAAACACTTAGTTACCTCTAAAGCCAAGTTTCCTATTTTGTAACGACTATATACTTGAAAACTGGAGAAGGCCGTTTGTTGCGTGACACCTTTGAAACAGTGGATCTAGGAAAGATCGCCTATGGAAAAATTTTATAGGCAAAGTTTGTACTAGGATTACGCTCATTGGGAAAATTGGTATAGGATAAAGCTCGCCCGGCGGAAGACTCACCTTCTTTTATTTCATGTAAATAATAATCTCACTTTTGTAATTTCATGAATGGCTCATGTGTTCGAACCAGAGAAAAAATTAGTCATATTAATAAATATATGATTAAAAAGAAATTAACAAATAGGACAATAATTCGAATGGAAGAAGTACTATGCACTCAATAGTTAATTATCAATAGACATGATGGATTATTCATATTGGAAAAAACTCACAGTGGGACGAACCAGCACAACATCAGATTAGGCAAGAGCAGTTCCTTATGATCCAGGATCTATCAGTAGAAGAGGTAGTTGATGTGATTTTTTTCCAAAAAATTTAATTTTTTGTGTATAGCTCAGAACTTTGAAATTTTAATCAAAAGAATTTAATTTTTTGAGAAGAGCCATGAGTTTTTGAAATTTTTTGAGAAGAGCTATGAGTTTTTAAATTTTTTTGTCAATATATGTGGTTTAAAAAAAAATTAAAATTTAATTTTTCAATTTTTTTGTAAAAAAATTGTTATTTTTGGTTCTTTTATCAAAAAAATTCCAAAAACCAAGCCTCCCCCCCCCACAAAAATAATATATATAATCTTGCGGACGCCCCTAATTAGTGATAATGAAAAAATAAGAGTTGTATTAAGTCCTATGGGAAGATTATCCAACAGTACTTCAACCAATAAAATTTTTCATAGAATCTCTATTTAAAAAACTATAACGAAATAAAGAAAAAGTTCAATACTCTACTTACATATATACTTAACCAACCAGAATCCCATTCTCATCATAACTGTCCATCATTTATATTGATCCCTTTGCCATCTTCTCCATCACTTGAGGCATTACCTTTTTTTAAATCCTTGCTGTGTACTTGACTGACTATATTTTTTCTATCCAGGCTTTTATTTTGAATTTTTCTGGGTGGCTAGACGTTGCTGACATTAGCCAATCAACCTTTGTGATTCTGCAGTTCAATTTTTTCTATACAATATTATCTACTCTGTTAATTAATTGCTGCAGGGGCGGCCATGGGAAGAAGATGTGTTATCAGGCGCAAAAATTGCACTACTTATTCTGCACTGCTGATTCTTCATAACATATTTAAACTTCACTCTTTATTATTAACTAACGGAATCCGGACATTTCCCCTGATCCCCCAAAGACAATTTCCATAGAAATGAGAAACCATATTTGGCAACAAAACTTCATGGGCACTTTTGGTGTAGAAATATGTGTTTTATTCAGTTTTATTATGAAATAACAATTATTTAGTTTGAATTAGGGCTTTTACTGACGTTGAAATGTCGTACACGACTTCATTAGTATAAATTAACCCAAGTATGCAGAAAATGTTGTCCTTGTAAAAATCAATTGTGGCTTAACAATACAGGAATATTATTTCATACAAGGCTTGGACCCACTCACACTTTTTCCGCTTTATTTTGTGAAAAAATTGCGGTTCAAACTCTCTTCCTAAATTTCTTCCGTTCATTTTTTAAAACGTAACGAGGATAAAGATCCAATCAAAAGGTAACATGATCTCAAATTTTAAGCACTTTAGTTTTGCCGCGATACTAGCTCCGTGCATCTGCAGACAGGCCTTATCGGGGCTGCTTAACGTCCGACATGACTTGTCTGCTGATGCTGAGGCTAGTATCGGAGCAAAACTCAATAGAATTTTTATTGATAATGATCACTCAAAACATATTGAAATGTTAAAAATCCAAGCTCTAAGCAAAATTTATATCACAAGAAAATTGTTTTGGAACAATTGACCGAACGAACATTTTGCCGAAGGACTATTTGGGACAATGCGCTGAAAAATGATATTATATTTATTGATATATACGATTGCATATTTTAATTCTATTTAAAATGATGGTATGATAAATAAATACTGTTGATATGTCATATGGGTAAATTAATTAGTGTTGTTTGGAAGAAAAATATTTTATATTCACTAATGATCATTTTATAAACACAACATAGTAGTATGTGGGTCGAATGTAGTTCAAATCTACCGCCGACAAGTTTCTAAGCACCAAGGATATTGCCCTTGTAATATGCTCTTATACATCTCGGCCCATGGCTTGTTTTACATGAGCTGCTGTGCCCGAGGCAGGTTCCCTAAGTATCAAGAACCCCTTGTAATATCCAAAATGCACACCGGGCATCATGTTGTTCAGGTAAGTACTGGGCTAAAAGGCCCTTTAAACTATATATATGCCGCGTTTCTAATCACCCAGGACCTCTTCTAATATACTATGATAGACCCCAGCCCACGGGGTGTGCACAATCCATCCCTTATATAATACTTCATTAGTCCAATAAATGATAACGAAAACAAGTATAATACATAACTATTGGCTATTATACAAGTATATAACATTGCACAAAAAAGTAACAAGTACTTGCGTAGAAAAAGGTGGTACACAACCTGTGGGCGGGGATGTGTCATAGGATCTTAGAAGGGCTATTGGTGCTTAGAAACGCGACGGCGGTAGAGTTTAAGCCAGGGTTGTGGACTTGCTTAAATTTCAGGGCAAGTCCAAGTCCGACTTGAACTTCGTGACTGAGTGCCGAGCCTAGCAGGAATTTTAAGTCTGAGCTCCAAATCCGGTACGTCAATAATTTTTTGCTATTATTATTTGGGAGTCATATTTTTATGTTAATAGTATTTCAGAACACCAATGGGATCATATATTTTCAGTGACCTAAAAACAACTAATTGATGTAAAAATAAAAATAAATGTACACCCAGGCAACTAATAAAAACGGAATGTTTGGAGACAAACTGACGGTAGCTATAACAAACTGTTATCATGAACAATGATGTAAATCCGGTGTGTTTTTTAGCTGGCCTGTTAATTTGTAATTTGTTGGTATAAGGAAGGGATTTTCTTTCCTTTGCATTTTTCATTATTATTTAATTCCTGAGTAGAGAACATCCTTTCCTAAATAGATACGATTAAGTTCTAAACCTGATTGAATGTTTGTGTGTGCTCATAAAAGACGGAGGGTACCCTTGAGGATTTGTTGTAGAGTTATAATTGTATACCCTTGTTTGACTCATAGAAGAATTGGGGATATACATCGGTGTAATTCTAATAAATGCCATTGCTTATATCCTTTTCTCCTTCCTCCCTTTTCACAGGTGATTGTAGCTGATCTAATGAAACGTCATCATTTTTTTTAAATGCCCATTCTACAATGGATTTTCATCATTGATAATAAAATAGTTTTTATTCAAAAAAAAAAAAAAAAAGGAGGAAGGACTCTGGACTTGCACTAAATTTTAGAAGAGACCAAGTCTTATTCCTAAGAAAATATAGGAAATCTTCGAGTCCGAGTTCACAGCCATGGTTTAAACTACCTTGGGTTCATGTACAACCTGAGACTCGGGGCGTATTTTTGGATATTAGAGGGGCTTTTGGATGCTTAGGGAAACGATGCGTGAAGAATTTAACATACATACATTGGCCTCAGGAGCTCATTTATACAATTTGTGAGGCTGTGTGTATTTTAGCATTATCGAAGGGGTCCTTAATACTTATAGGACGCGGGGAATGGGGCGGTGGAGTTTAAAATATTTGAGGCCCCGTACTTCAACTGTACAAGTTGAGGGCCGCGGTGTATTTTAGGATATTAAAAGGACTGTTTGAAGCTTAGAGAATCCGTGATGATGGAATTTGAAATACTTCGTCGCCCATGCGTTCACTGAACAACTTGTGGTTCGTGGTGTGTTATACCATTTTATAACAGGGTCATAAATGCATGGAAACTCAGCGGTGGTGGAGTTTCAACTGCATTGGGCACAGTGTCTGTGGGCTCAATATATTAAATGGGGTATTTCATTGCAAGTTTCTTCATCATTTAATTATTTTATCAACCTGATATAATATAAATTGCAAAAAAATTGCACACGATAATAATATCTTGCAATGAAATTCCTGTGAATTATATTGCTTATAGTGATGAGGCTTCACAATAATATTAAGGACAATAATTTCGTCTTACAATGACAATGTACACAACAATTTTACCTCGCAAGGATTTTGTCTACAACCTTTTAAACACAATCCTTTTACAGTGAACCACTACTGTGTTGTGCTTATATAATGTCCACAAATGAATATAAAATATTTTTCTTCAAAAGAACAGTCATTAATTTACCTATATGACATATTTAGTATACGAACAATACCTATTTATCATATTATTATTTGCAATGGAAGTAAAATATGCAATGTTATATATCAATAAATTTAATATCATTTTTGGCCAAATTGTTCTTCGGCAAAATGTCCGTGCGGCAAATTACCCTTCGGCAAAAATGGTTTCCCCTAAACTTCTGCTCAAATAAGAAAAATATTGCCACGGAGTAGTTCAAATTTTTGGACAGAAATCCGGCTTCCTCATAGATTTACGATTTGAGATCCTGTCAGGTTTTGATAGGATAAATGACGCCCTAGTGTCTATTTTTGTAGATATATCAGTCCTAATGAAGTAAAAGGACTACAGTCAACAGCTGATTCAATTCTGTTTTCAGTCCTTGAATAATCCAGCCGTTGAGAAATCCATGGATAACGCCCTCTAATGTGTAAGTTTTCGGGAAACCCTAGCCATTAAGTATGTAGTATATTCTAGGTAGTTTTATTTCGAAATCAAATAATGCAGAAGAACAGCACCTGTCGATATGATAAAGATCAATTCTATATATAGTGAATACCTATCTATGTATTTAGATTATGGAAGAGGCACACTTGACAATCCTATATTTATTTACTATACATAATAAGTCACTAACAATCAACGTGAATAGCGATCGAGTTGGGACTACAGAGTAAGGGCCATATGTTTAGTCTAGGGGAAAGAACAAATACATACATTCTTCTTATACCAACTAATGGTATTTAATTCCAGTATTGAGTTCATTTGTAGATACTAGTAATAGGATGATTAATTGGAATTCAAAATTGGAAAATCGGGTATTTTTTTTATAAATCCGGATCGGCATTGTCAACGTAATGTTTAATTTAAGATTCCGATTATTATTTCTTACCGGTATTTAACTATTTATTACTTTTCCAAGTGTTGAAAAAACAATATTACCTCCACCTTAAGGAAATTTTGCTTTTTATTCGAAAATTTAATATTTGAAATTAAAAAAAAAAAATTATTTTTTTTTTTTCAAAAAATATAGTTTTTTAATTTTCTGTGAATAATTAAGTATTTTTCTCCAAAAAAAATCAAAAAATTTTGTAATATAAAAGTTAAAAAAAAAAAAAAATCAAATATTTAAGTGCAGTTTGAGATTTTTGAAAAAAAATTTCCAAATTTTTTTTTCTTAACAGCTGTGGATTTTTGAATTGTTTTCCAATAAATCTAATTTTGTGTGAATAATTGTGGATTTTTGAAAAAAATTTAAATACCAAATTGTGCATATATTCTAAAAATTTAATACTTAAAATTTATTTCGAAAAATTTCAATTTTTCGATTTTTTTTCTATAAAATTCCAAAAACTAAGCACCCCCTCCCCCTTAAAATATAATCCTATGCACGCCCCTGGTAGCAAGATGGTATTTTTACTATTATTTAAAATATTAAAGAATCGGTATCGTCATCAGGAATTTTTAATCGAATCACATCGGAATCTTCATGGAGATTTTTTTGGGAATTGTCCTATCACTAATAGATACTAACATGTTTTGTGGGATCTCTTCATAATCTAATTTATTTATTTTATGTACGTAAAAATATATATTTTGTTGATTGTAATCTCTAATCGCAAAATATCGATTGATAATAGACGTTCCTGTTTATTAAAAATAAATAACTTTATGTAGATATCTAGAGAGAAGGAAGTGTAAGATTTAAGTATAATATATTTCAAATAGAATGGGCACTCGGTAGAGTGCAAAGACTCCCCCTATAATCGAATTCATTGATGTATCGTAATTTGTTCTAAAGTTATGGTCGATTATGCATTTTTCACGTTTTGTGTTGCCTTAACCTCTCAAAACTTAATGACCTTTTATTTTGACCATATATATATTCTTCGAACCAAGTTGAATCAAAATCGATCTGTAACTTTTGCCGTAATCCTGGTGACAGACAGAGGCAAAAATTTAACATCTGTTCAACATCAACTTTGTTGGTGCAAGGTTAATAGAAATACATGGTTTGATCATCATGAAATTGGGCTTTCTAGAATTTTCAATCTGATGTTTTTTACCGACTGCTGGGCAAGACAGGCAGAAATCGACAAAACATGCAACCACTCATAGTCTATGGCGTCACTATAGTATAGGTATAAATAGGTAGAAAAGTATAGGATGGCAAGTTTGATGGAAGAGATATCTGTCTACAATGTACCTCGTTACCTTTATTGTATCACACAACCATTCATACGAAAAGAAACGGGGGGTCAAAAAACTGATTAAGGGGAGAGGGGGCAGAAACATGGACGTGGAAACTGCGTTTTTTAACTGCTTTATGACGTAAGACCAAAATTCAATATAAAATGTTAAACATAGAATGGCTTTGATTAAAAAAAACGCTACTTCTAAGCCCTTGAATTAGAAATGATGATCATTCTGAAAAAGCTCAAGGCCTTACCTATAAAGCTAATAATGTTATCATGATGTATTGTTAAGAAGTGTTAATAGCTTAGCAAGAGCTAATTTTAGTTCAACCAATCAACGTTCAGAACACTGATTAAGGGAGAATAATTATAAATATCGACAGTTTACAACAAATACGTTGCATATTTTTGTGAACGGGACACCTGCCCTATGGATGACTAACTCCCGTCCTTTTACCCGTTAAGATTTTACTCTCCGATCCATCTACCTGCAGGACCAATT
The DNA here is from genome assembly GCF_016086655.4 of Lepeophtheirus salmonis. Classification (NCBI taxonomy): domain Eukaryota; kingdom Metazoa; phylum Arthropoda; class Copepoda; order Siphonostomatoida; family Caligidae; genus Lepeophtheirus; species Lepeophtheirus salmonis. Next base: position 50,596,442 of record NC_052131.2, on the reverse strand, counting down.
ACCCTAGAGAGATAAACTACAATGATTTCTTACGTAGAGCAGTAGCAAGGGTAATGTTTTGAAGTCGAAAGTTAGTTAACCAAAACAATGAAAAATAAAGTTATTTATGCAACAACCAATCTATGTCTTATGTGGAATCCTCCTAAACTTCGATAAAAAAACTAAATACGTCCATAAAGAAAAATATACCTAGTGAGTATCGAACATCAAAATATTTGAGGAGCTCTTTATTTTCTACTTTTTGAATGTTTTGGTCAATGAAGACGGTGTCAACTTCTTCTACAAATAATCCCTCTATGTTTTTTCTATCTCTATACTAAATACCAACTAATTTTGAGCCTTTTTTCTGTTTCTTTTCCAAGAGGAGGTTGCGAGACACAATAAAAGTGAAGATATGAATAGACCTGCAGCATACTTAGTAGTTTTATAACTAGATTTTTTTGCCCAGTCCAGTCTTAGGATACGGCGTTACCACACTAACAAACAGATATATAATGTATTTTGTCATCAGCTGTCGATGATTTTAGTAGTTTGGTTCTGGGTAGGAGCCCTAGAATCCTATTTTTGTGTTAGCAAGGTAACGACGTGAGAGATCATAATAAAAAATATGCTTCTCCTTGCTCGCTGATATATTTATAATGTTCAAAATAGCGAGAAATAATTAATTAGAGGATTAATTAAGGTTGCAGGTTACCAACATACGAGGGTGGTCTAAAAAGTTTCCGACCTTAACTTGGAGATGGTAGCACTCGTAATTAAAAGCTAGTCACATCTACAGATACTTAAAATGAAAGAGGCGACAAGCTATTTACAAAAAAATTAAATTTTATTGAAATAAAATCAACAGTTATTCACAAAAAGTTAAATTTTTTAGAAAAAAATTTCATAAATTGAATTTTTGGGGAAAAGTTTTCAAAAATCCATGCCCATTCAGAAAAAAAAAATTATTTTTTGCTCTGCAGCGTAATTTGTATGAATGACTTTTTTTAACACTATTTTCGCGTAAAATTTTTTCATCCTCACCAGAAAGATTTCTTGTAAAAAGTCGAAAATCCTTAATTTAGGGTTTTAAATGACAAAATGACTTTATATGACAAACTTGTGCTCTGTTCACAATTTTGGATATGACTTCATCAAAAATTCATCTATAGAATTGGCCTAGACCAATTTTTTTAAAAAGACCGATTTTTCCTATGGGACTAGTATAGACCGAGTTTTTCTTTGATACCAGGCCAGATTGAACTTGTTAAGGAATCGAATTAGTTCCTTCCACTAAAAATCATAACGGTCTCAACCTAGGGGGGTTATATTCAATTTTAGCCCTACTTTTCGGATGCAAAATTTTAAGCACTCAAGAAAAGATAATTTTTAATTTCCTGTAACTTTTGAAAAAAATTAATTATACATATTTTTGATCGAAAAAGTATAAATGTAGTCGTGTATTAATGAAATATTGCATGTTGTGTACATTTAGCACCGAACGTATATTAAGTGTACTTTATAGTGCAGCCTGATATATATTGTATCTACATTTTTGATCTAAGAAGTAACGATGTAGTCGTAAAATTGGATCTAAAAAAATAAATCCCCACGGACTTTTTTCAATTTTTCCAATGTCCAATTTTTAGGCTGACCTTTAATTCCATCTTTTGTTGTATTTTAATGAAACATTTATGTTTGTAAAGTTTCAGTCTTCAAAGGGAGCTTTTTCACCTCTATAGCCATTTAATTTTTATTTTTTTAAACAACATTCTCTATATATAAAGTTGTAATGTTGCAGAACTTCAAAAGTTGAATAACAAGTGACGTTGTTGAATTTCAAAAGTTTCATTATAGTTCCTTTTCTCAAGTGATACATAAGAATCTAATCCTTATTTTTAATTTTGAAGGATACTTTATACGGACTTTTCAAATGACCCTAGTATATCACTACAGTTGTAAAATATGTCTGGTCGGTATCCTTAAAAAAAGAAACCGAAAAATGATAGTGTAGCTTTGACAATTTGAAGTATATTTAGGAAAAGAGCAGCTTAACTGTCATAATGTTTTATTAGATTAGCTGCAAGCAGCTGTGAGAGTAAAGAAATAAACATAAATTTAGTAATCTGTAAATTTAGTAAAGAAATGTCACCAACATTACCGATTTTACGCTAAAATAGGGCGAAATTTTTCTTTTGAAAGAATTATGTTCTTAAAAAAAAGGTCGTTCGAGCAAATTTTTTGTGAATAGCTATGGATGGATTTGGATTGTTGAACCAAGCCCCCCCCCAAATATAATCCTGCGGACGCCCCTGCATTCGCGCTAATGATTACCTTATACTTAGATGTTCTCTCTAAGGGGGTCAAAAGTGTCGAAATAAAAGTTCAAAACAACTCAAAAGAGTCTTGCAGCAGATGAGATGGGTTTTTTACATTCCTGGTGTCAAAAGTGGCCTCTCCACCTACACAAGGCTTTTTCCATCCACTTTTTAGATAGCTTTCTTCAAAGTCTGGTGTGAAATCTCGAGATCTCTTACATTGAGGTCTCATGTACTTTAGGAGGTTGGGCTGGGATGTTTTCTGAAATCCTCCGGATCTGATTAGGTTTTTTTTGACAAAGCCCTTCTTCTTCTCCAACGTTTCGGACTTGCTGACGGCGTAGACCGTGGTCCTGACTTGTACATAAGCTAGAGAGCTTAGGTTTATTTTGTTTTGTGACTAATTGTTTATCCTTTAATATAACGAAACATGAATGATCTTCAATAACTCAACCTTCATTAATCATAGAATTACTAAGTGTGTATATTTCAATAGAACACCCGGTAGGATATTTGTGAATCTCAAGCTTCGACGAAAAGCTTACAGGCAGTTTCTATTCGTTGTTCTGATACAAATGTTATTTGTAATCCAATGGGTATAACTGTATTTTAAAGGTGTATTAAAATAGGTATTAAGCTATAGGAAACATTGATGTGGTGAGGACCAGAGGGAAAACCTCAAATTGTTTTTGAGATGGATTTCAAGTTTTCTTCTTTTATCGGAGGGCAAATATACAAAAAGCAATTACTTGGTTGAGTTTAAATGTCTGACAGGCATGAACAAACGTCATCAATAAATGCACCAAAATCATAAATTATATAAGTCCTGACCATAGAAAAATCTATACATAAAGATGACAAAGAGATTTGAATTAGCCGTTCGGCGGCTGTAGTAGATTCAGTCTGCAGCAATGAGTATGAGCTGGGGCAAAGGATAGAAACAAAGATACTGTAATAACAACCTCTTAAACAAATTACTTCATATTTAGGATTAATCTGAAAATCAAGAGTACAACAAAATTAAATCCATGAAGGAATAAGGGAACAACTTTAAAGGTTCCATCCTCGTATCAAGTCGAAGATTTTTAAACATGGAGTCTCCCTGGTCCATCTTTATCGTCGTGAAGAAGAATTAATTCGCCAGAATTCATCATAATAACCTGTACTAGAATTTCCAATTCTAGGGGAGATGACGGATTTGGAAGGTCTTGATTTTCGATTCTTCGGGCGTTACGAATATATCTTTTTAGATTTTGAAACTTTGGGAGCTGACCAACAACGGCTGCCGGTACACCAACGAATGCTTCGGCGGCTATAGAGTGTGTCGATGCTTGTAAAGTTGTTGCCCTATCTTTAGGCAAATTTACAAACTCATTGACGAGTACCCAAGCCAGATCCCTGGTATGATTGTTCTCCCCAATTCTCTTTATAATGGTGTTGTCTATTATCTCTAACCTGGTATAGTATTTTTTTTAAATACTTGATCACATTTCAAAAACATTTTGTCACTAACCGTTCTTTCATGGAGATGTAAATGTCCTTGGTTGACTAATTTACTTTTATTTTTCTAACTTAGAGAGTATTCTAGAGGCATTTTGAATCTTGGGTCCAAGAGAGGGTAATTGTAACTAACTCATATTATCTATCAGTACTCACAAGTTATAACCTCGTGAACAAAGTACTTCATATTTTGAATAAATCTGAAAATTAAGAGTGCAACAACATAAAATCCATCCAAATAAGTTTTCAGCAACTGTCCTTTCTGGGAGAAAAGAGCAACAACTTTTTGATCTCGCTAAGACTCATTTTGAATGCTGCGGAATGTAACCTAATTGTAAGACTTTACTGCCGACTGTCAGAGACCTAGTTGAACATTCTCGTCTTCATATTTTGGAGGAGTTTGATTCTTATGAGGAGGTCCTTGAGGAAAGATGAATACTCTAAAGATGAGAAAGGAGATCTATCCATATCCTCTTTTCATTCGTAGTCGGCCTTTGTACTTCCAAAAGGAAGTTTGGGAAGCTTTCGACTAGCTAAGAAGAAAATAACTTCGATTCTATTGGATAAAAGGAAAAGCCTGTCTCCTTCTTGGAGGTGCTCCTCTGTTTCATATTAGAAAATTTATTTTCTAATATGAAAATAAACTTTGTCTGGGTTCGGGATCTCTTTTTCGGATGAGAGGTTCGAGCAAGGAGAATGGTTTCCAGTAGAAATAAAATTATTCATCAATATGCCTAAAGGCATAACTTTTGCTCAAATGATTAGCAAATTTGTGTGTACCATCTTTGAAGAATGCATTGTATACATCCGGAGATAAAATCAAAAGAGCTGAAAGCATCTTTTCAGCATTGCTATTGCAGGGTGAGCAGTTTCATTGCAGTTCAAAATGTCATTTATATTAATAAGACCATAATTCCTTTTTATCTTCTTAGATATGTGAAGTTTGATCTCCGTGTTTCCTTGAAGTGATCAACTCGCTCCCATTATCTGCCAATATATCTTCTTGATCTTGGATTTCGGTACCAAGTTTTCCGATGGGAGTTGATAAGTGGTGCACACGAAAGATCCTCCTATAGGCTACATATGAATAATTTTTCAAAGGAAAATTGACCTTTAATGTGCTTTTATACAAGGATCTTGCAATACAGGATGTGAGCGTATAATGTTTAAATATTAATTCAAATTACTAATAAATACAGTAAATAGTCATGAACGAGATATCCAAGTTAATAAAAACTAAAGGAGCACACCATCAATAGCAAACCACTTAAGAAATAAATTAAAATTGCCTGTTGTGGAGATATTGTTCACATTATTTTATATTATCATTGGAAACTAATTCGTTTTACATCTTGTACATAATAGGCAAATTCTCTATGAGAAGATCCTCTCTGGGGGCGATAAATGTGTGTAGTGAGTATCTTCACATAAATGAATCAAAAATTAAAGAGAAAATAAAAAGCTTTACAGCAAACGAGTTGAAAAGAAGGAACACAAATTCGAGCATAATTAATAAAACTGTATTTCTTTTAATTTATTATGGAATATATATTTTCCTCTGAGGTAAACTCTAAAAACTTACTAAATTCAGAATTTAATAACGGCCTTTTCTGTAGCATCCTCTTAAAGGTACAATCAATATCTCTCACCTGTAGTCCGGTGTTCATTTGCCCTCCCTTCCGTCTAAAAAAACGAGCATTCCCTTTGCAGATCAGTATTGAGCTGGCTCAACTTCCGATTTAACCACGATTTCTCCATCTCCGGAGAGATCCCAACAAATTATTGCATGAAGGATTAAAAGATGGAGCCTTGAAGTTTGAAGCCTCTTCAGAGAACAAGAAAACTCAACTCAATTCATCCTCCTCAAGGACCTCCTGTGAATTTTAGAATGGAACTCCTCCAAAAAATGGAGGCAGGAATTTTCTAGTAGGTATCATCCGACAGTGGGCAGCAAAGCCATATAGTACTTGTAGGGATCAGTTGACTAGCATAGTTCCTGTCTAAAAGTAGTAATTACTAAGGTCAAACAGATCATCTGATCCCTTGAAGGACAAGTTGGAGAGCTGTCAAAGTAGACCATTCTTGGAAGACTCCCATACATTCATCTTATCATCTCACATAATTTCTCATATTATTATTGCCCTCATTTAGCTACTTGGCTGAAAGCTTTATTCCTGATCATAAATGGTGGTGGTGGGGGGGGGAAGTTATGTAATTGCGACTTCGTCACTGTAGAGATGGGATTTGTGTCAGAGCGCGAGGATAAGGTGGGACACAGACGTATGGTGTCTCGCTCTCGTCTTCTCCTAGCGCTCTTTTTTTTCATTACAAACTACGAAACTCTAGAAATGGGATTCTTATTATTAAATAATAGAAGAGGATTTTTAGAAAAAATTAATTTCATCTCTTTAAGAATGAATATGTAATATATAAATGGTAGCCATTTAAAAACTTTTATCTTTATACATATCATTAATATACATTCATATTAATAAGCCTTTAGATAACAAGGGTCTTAACTCAGAAGTTTTGTATGTCTAAAATTATAAAACAGCCACGACGAATCAAGTCAGGAGAGGGAATCGACCGCTGAATACAAAATATTATTTTTATTTTTGTATTAGTAAAGTAACTCTGTGCTATTGAATCCATTTAGACTCAATTTTAAATTAGACTAAACTTCTTTAAAGGACCAACTGACGAGGGTCTTTTGAAAGTCCGTAGAAAGTCTGACAGATGGCACTACTGGCACGTATCGAAGTTATGTTCAGGTAGTAGCATCTCTTGGAACAACACACACCAACTTTCCGGCTAGACCAATCTATTTCTTTCTGTTTGGCATTCGTTTGAATCGAGTAAGGACAGTAAAAATAATTTCGTGTGTTGATTAAACATTATTTAATTAAAGGCATAACACCTCACTAGACTAAAAAGAAGCTAGATAAATATCATGGGGACTCTGCACCTTCGATTAGAACAGCTCATAAATGTTTCAAAATTTTCTTAGTGACCATAAGGGCACGAGTGACGCTGAACGTTCTCGATGCACTGTTGAGGTTAGTACTCCAAACGGTCCAATAACGATGAATCATATGCACTTGTAATAGTTTTACTCTTTTCCAGATAGTTCGTGAGGATTAATCCATGCGAATTTAAAAGACAGTCGTCATAAACTTTCCGGACGATTCTTCGATTCATGTAAATGCCAAACAGTAAGAAATTGACGGATCTGGCTGAAAGTTGGTGTGTGTTCTTCCAAGAGATGCTACTAACTAAACACATCCTCGATAAGCGCCCATGGTGCCATCTTTCGGACTTTGCACGGGCTTTTCAAGCCACTCGGTTAGTACCATCCACTAAAAATCATATCCATCTCAGATCGGTAGAGGATTTTCAGACCAAACGCCAAAACTAGTAATTAATTAAATTATCGATAAATCTATTTATATATTATTTAATAAGAAAGTCTGTCAAAGTAAGATATATTTATTAAGATGAATATAATAGTTATTAACGAATTAAGTGAGGATAATCCTTTCATCCATTAGAGATTTAAAGACTAACTACACGCTACGTTGAATGTTCAAGTGTATTATGTATAATTTATTCCTAATTTTCAAAGCAATATTAAAAACATACCAAGCTTGGAGATGGAGCAGAAAATGAGTGCCGTATATGCTTTCTGTTCATCTTCTAGATATAACATTACAACAAATATATGTATATTAATATTAATACTAAGGTTAGGCGTATACTCTGAATTTGTTTAAAAAACTGTAAACTTTTTTCATGTGCATACTCACCCGTAGCTACTCATCCAATACTTAAAGGTACTCTTCTCAAGAGTAAAACAAAAAATAACTGTTTGATATTTTTTTTTAATATGATTAACGAGTCAGTTAGAAACCACATTCATTGGCTTAAATTTTATGTAAAGTACTGCCTTTTTTCCCCTCTCTTTTAATGAGCTAAACTAAACACCTGCGAGATTTAATTCATTCTATCAATGCTTTCCCTATCTTTTATACTTCGTTTTTCCCCCTTGGTACTGTATTGATGTATGCTATACATCAGGGAACACTATATAATGTGCACCCTGTGGCTTCTTTTCATCTATTCATAGTTACATGCATATTGCATACAGATAAACTTGGCTCTATTTATATCGATAACACCCCAACAAATCTCTCCACACGTATTTACTCACTACTTGGATGTTCTCTCCTCCAGAATAAAATAATAATAATAACAGCTGGAGATAAAAATTTAAAAGGACGTTTTAATTCACGTATTTCTTATAAATTTGAAGATTAAACCAGAGAGTCCTCTTGCTTTATATAGCTTTGCCTGATTCTTAATTGCATTTTTTGTTTCATCTATGTTCATTTGACTTTCAATGTCATCTCCTAAGGCACAATTTGGAAATATGAAAAAAAAAACAAGAATATGATTTTGCTTTAGATTATATAGGGTGGTCCAGATAAATGGGGAACACTTTGAATCGCTTATATCTCCACTTCTATAGGTTTTGTGATAAAAATTCTTTTAGTTGCAAATGGAACGTGTGTTGTTAGTAAACAAACAAAAAAAAAACAACATAAATGACAGTTAGAGATGGAGCAACCAAAAACCAATATATTATGGTAAGCTTAAGGCTTATATTTATTTTTTACTTGTTATTTAATATTTACCAGTTCAGTCTTTCAAGAATAGCAAAAGAGAATACACAAAAAATTTCTTCCTTTTCACATTAATTAATTCATCGACTATAAAACCCTGAATAAGCCTTCGAAGTGCATCCGAATAATTATGCAATCATTTAATATACCAAAATGTGTCAGGGGGGATTCACTCCATATGAGATTTTCAAGCATCACAACTACACGAAAAGTAGAGTTTACCAGAATTGTGATGAATTTCACGCCCAGAGGCTGTCAAATTTCTCCTCATTGAGTACAACAAAGCCACAAGTGTGATCCGTGGCATCCAAAATATCAACTCGATGAAGTAAACTGAAGGATTCTGGAGATTTTTTTCAGACAAGGAAATTTTCACATTTGACTGCTGATCCAACCACAGGAACAACAGATGGATCTGATCAGACCCTTCTGAGGTCCACACCATCATGACAACGAAGAAGCCAGCTGGAAATATGATCTTGGGTGCCCCCTTCCTCAAGAAGGGGAAAACAGTGAATGCAGACGTGTACCTGAAGATGCTTTAGGAGGTGGTCATTCTCTGGATGGATGGAGTATCCCAAGGAAGAAATTACACCTTCGAACAAGACAGTACATCGGCCCACAAGGCCAAACAAGTCAAGATGTTTTGGCCACAAAATGTCCCACTTTTGGAGATCGGATTATTGGCCTGCAAACAGCTCAGACCTGAACCCATGCAATTTCTATCTTTGGGGAAGGATTGAGAATGACCCCTGTGTCAAGTATCCTTCGTCTGTGAAGCCATTGAAGAATTATATTACCCATACAGTAGCAAGACTGGATCCGGAGGAGATCGCCCGGGCTCCCAAAGCTTCCGTTGTGTGGCCGAGGTTATCAAGAAAGGCGGATCTCATTATAAATAATTGAATGCCATTAAATATAACTTTCAAATAATAATAAAAATATTGTTTTACCCATCTAGTTCGTTCGTTATGGGCTTTAGATAATTCCCAATTTATCTGGATCACCCTGTACATACAGCCCAATATTTCATACACACATTTAAGTCAATTATAGGTTTTTTATTCACTTTGGAGGATGAGTTTAGATATTTAAGAGTTTTGTCCTTTGTTTAGAGGCTGGGTTTTATTTAAGATATTTATATTGTCCCGATATGTCCCTTTCAAATAACTCTCCAACAAATCCAAAGTGTCAATCTCCGTTTTTATTGAGCTTACTCACCCTAGTTACTCAATACTTCGATTTTCTCTTCTCAAGAATAAAGACAATAATAATAACAGCTTGATAATTAATCTAAAAACAATATTATTTCACAAATTTGTCAATATTTATTTTTTTGTTGTTGGCCACTAGGGCATTTAGTTTTATTTAACAATTTTCTAATACAGATTACATTGATATAATAATTTAGCAAACAAAATATATTATTTAAAGAAAAAAAAAAAATTACGCGCTCATTCTAATCAACATTGGTAACCATGTACTACCGTACAAATTTCCCTTTCGATCATCAAAAAAACAGTTAATAGCTTCATGGCATTAAAATAGTAATTAACAAATAATCCCATTCAAAGTCCTAAAATACAATCTTAATATAGGTAAAATGCCATCAAAGTTATCGTCTCTTCTAGTACGAATTTGTATATTATATACTGTGTCTTTATAATTATTGCATGGATTTTTCTGTCGTTTGCTGTTGATAAAAAATCCTTTTTCGAAAGTTTGAGGGCAAATCCCTCTTTAATAATGATATGTACACCGCTGTAGATTTCTATTAATCTGCTGCAGCCCAAAGTATGTGGCTGGTTGTTTCTCTTGTTAAACTGCAGAAAAAATAATCTATTCTCCCGTCTTTGTAGTAATTCCCGCCCGTTTCAAGAGTACAGAAAAGTATTCTGTACTCAAACCATTTATTAGGAGCTGTTATTTTTAATGGCTTTGATGCATTGCTGTGGATTTCTTGGGATTTCGCAACGGCTTAAATAAGCAATGAAAGGCGTATGTGTATGATGTGTTAGACATCTTCTCAGGTACAAATTGGAGAAAATACTGATTTTGATTCTAAAAGGAAATATTGGTTACTGTACTGGTAAAAAAATTTGTAAATATTACACTAAATTATATTTGTGTTTTATTGAGTAAAGCTGAATCTGCACAAGGTTGACCGAGCTTCCCAAAGCTTCCGGTGTAGAGTGGCTGAGTTTATCAAGAGAGGTGGATTTTATTATGAATCATTGTTAACCATCTAGTTTGTTCGTTATAAGCCTTTAAATATGTTACCAATTTATAACCCTGCTCTGGCTAAAAATCTTTCTTGATGTAAAGTGTAGTTAAATAAAATAACAAAGAAGAGTTGCAGTATTTGTAACAACTGTTCCCTATATATTAACCTTTAAAATTTCTCCTAACTGAGTGAGTTTCATATTAAATTAAGTTATAGCAAAAGCCTTAACTATTCAAATGGCAATAGCAATTTTTTTTTGACAAAAACAATTTTTATCCAATTCCTCAAAGAAAAATGGTTGATTTTGTTCCATAATAATTTGGATTATATTATGCAACTGCGATGCCAATGCTATGAATCTAGTTTTTCAGATGTACGAGAAAAAGAGAATGTAGCAGAACGTTCTTATTTTACTAAAAGTTTGTTAACACACTGAGTGAGGATCCAAAACATGCAGTAGTATAAGTAAATTACAAAAAAGCTTGATTTTGTTGGAATCAAAAGATGATCATTCAAAACCAATGATTAAATTACATATTTAGCTATACTATTTATTCAATATATCCTCCTTCTCAAGTAATAAATGCCTTGACACGTCGGCGAGCAGACTATAAGCTCTTGGCGATGAAAGCTAATAATGAAAATCCAGTATATTTTGGCCTTGTTTAAAAAAAGGAACCGAAAATCAACATGGTAAGCCTGAGAATTTGAAAAAATGTTTGGGTGGAGAGCAGCTTAGCTGTCATGATGTTTCATCAGATCAGCTTCAATCAGCTGCGATTAACGAGGAGAGGGGAAATTAAATAAATAGGGACAACTCAAGAATTACTCCGATGTGGATCCTTAATTTAATTCAGGGTACAATTAGGACTTACAATTATACTTAACTTTGGAACAAATCATCAAGGTTCCTCTCCGTCTATTATGAGGATTCACAAATATTCAATCAGGCTTTGAATGTTGTATGAAAGGAAGTTTACTACTCAAGAGTGGAATAATAATTACTACTTAATTTCAAAAGACGGGCGAGCCAAAAAATACAGACGATTCTCATCAATAATGAATGTCTTGCCCATGACGTATAACACTGCCATGATGGCATATCGGAGCGAATCTAAATTAAGATGAGATGTGCGGTAGACATTCTTCTATAATACATCCCAAGCTGTAAAGTCCATGGGGTTGATGTCAGGGCTAGAGGAGAGGCCACATTTAGGCACCTCCAATGTCAACACTATTGTTGCTGGAGGAGTTTTGATTCTTCTTGGTTGTATGCGACTGTAATTGAGTTCTTAATGTTTTAAGTAGTCCGGATGGATATCCAAGCGGTCTCTGCAGACTTCTCGGCTCTGACAACGGCGAGGAGGATATGTGTTGCATTTTTTGTTGTTGCTTCGATATTTTTACACTTAGAGACATGAAATTAAAACACAAATCGTTTATTTTGATTCAAGTCTTGATTGGTTTTGTATGAAACCTCGTAATGAACAATAATGGGGATTTAATTGTTCATTAAATGCTACTGTATTTTTTGTGTCCCCCTCTACCCAAGGGCAGTGGATCCATCTTGCGTGTGTTATTATGTATTAGTATGTTTTATACTTATTTGTTTACTAGCCGTAGTACTCGGTATTGCCCAGAGTTATAAGTGGTCGGCTAAAAGCAAATTTTGCTTCAATTATATAAAGATAACTATGCAAGAAATCTTCAGTTTGACTCTTCGTTTTTCGTGAGCACACTCACATGTAACTACTCAATACTTATATCTATTCATATATATGTTCTACTCTCAAGAATGATAAAATATTGTTATAAAAGTTTGAGAAAAAAAATAAATATATAAATTGAATTGACTGTTGAGTACTTTAGTCTTTTCAGTCTTTACAGGTCTTTCTAATAAAAAAATTCAAAATTCATTTTAACATACCAGTGCTTATATTTAATTCAAATCTCACCATATACTGAAAATGCATAGGAATTACCGGGTGATGCAAAAAACCTTTATACTTCGTCTTTACTACATAAATCAAAGTTTTTGTGAATGCCGTAATATTTTTCCAGTTAAATACTAAAAATAATCAAAAAATAAGTTTCTTAGAATCCGAGGAAATGCCATATGAACGTGACCAACCAATTTTGGTCCATTCACTTTTGGACGCTGGCAAGAAACCAACAGAGATTGCAAAGCAGTTGGGGATTTCCAAGCTAACCGTCTAGACCGTTATGAAGTCGGAGACCGTGGACAGGAAGCTTGGATCGGGTAGGGAAATGAAATTGAATCTGAAGAAGTTCAGGCCAATCCTTTGAAGTTGATGCAGGAGCACATCCAGGACTTTGTCGTTTTGGAACGAACTGTCCCCAGGACCATGAAAATGGTTGGGGCCAAGAGTCTTGTGAGGGTGAAGAGGCCCCTCATACCACCAGCCATGAAAGAGACTCATCTTCAACTTCGCAAGGCTCTGTTGAATGACTTCAAGAAGGCCGGTCGCCTCAGTGATGAGAAAACATGGATCCCTTACGAAACCGCCAAAATTCCAGGAATTTATGCTTTAGGGAGGTTGATGAGTCTTTCTTTACTCTCACGACCACAAAGCACCCGGAATTAGTCATTTCGCTGGGGTTTGTGGCCTCAGATGGCAAGTTCATTCCCCTCATCAGGTTCTTGGTCGGGTAAAGGCTCACAAGGCCGACCACGTGCAGGCATCGAAGGAAAAGTTGTTACTATAGGTCCAGACCAACTACCCGGACATTAACATTGCATCCAAAAAGGCCCAGAAGTGGTTGGAGAACAACTTGCCGTTCTGGCCAAAGAAAATGTGCCCACTACTCACCAGATGCCAAACCCATTCGACTTGACTTTTTGGGTGCATATTGAGTCCAATACCTGCACCGTCCACCATCAAAATATCAACAACGTCAAAGACACTGTCAACCTGCACTGGGATGCCATGTCTGTGGAGTAAATCAGCAACGGGTGAAAGTAATTTCGTGGCCGCCTCATTTCGAGGCCATCATTGCTGTCAAAGGGGCTACATCGATTATAAGGGTAGCCAAGCCATAATATTATTTTTTTGACATACCCTATTACAAGTGGTTGCTGAAATACATCTTCGTAAAGTTATAGATTGAAAGTATAATGATTTTTTCACTGCACCCGGTATGATATAGACAAGAGACTTATTACAAGAAAAAAACAAAAACAGTGCTTTTGTTATATTTGCACACGGCTGCAATATTTTATTAATACAATTAACTCATTATTTTTTATATGATAATATTTTTATGATATAAATCAGGGAGCACTATAAACAGTGCACCCTGTATACAAGTTCGTTGCTCAATGTTCACACTTGGAATATTTCATTAATACGACTACACTGTTATTTCTTCGATTAAAAAATATATGATGCATGGATTTACTTGTTTTCATATATTTATACATTCAAGCATTCATGCAGACAGACAGACATTTTGTTTATTATATAAATATATTAAGACAACATTTTGGTGATATTGATGTCGTTAAAATAATAGAGTTGAAAGGTTGTGTGATTTCTCTTTTTTCAAAATGGAGGTACAATTTGAATGCAAATATAAACATATAATGTATATTAAAAGGAAAGCCCTTTTTTAATGGGTTTTGTAATCCTTCTCTTAGGCTCTCTCCCTACTACTACGAATATGGATATGAATGTGATCAACTTAATCCATTCAGTATCATCCCAGCTTAATTGATAAAAAGTTATCGTATACCCTTCCCCACATCTCATCCGCTCTACAGCCTCTCTTTTTTCCCCTCTTTTTATGAATTGGTATAGTTCAAATTATGTATATACATTTATACCAGAGTTTACCTTCCGGGATCCCGTTTGCAGGAATTTCTCCGGGTTTGAAGCCATAGTGAAATTACTGGAAAATATTTATTTTACTACGAAATCCCATGTTTAATTTTTTTTACTGATTATAACTTTCAATTAATCATATATATATATCTATTTAAATTAACCATTTATTGTGAGCCTCTATTGGGGAGGGGGCACCCCCATGGAAACAAATGAATCATAGATTATTATATATAGAGCTTAAATTGATATTAACAGATCTTGTGTCATGTTAGACATTTAAATTTATGTGGTTTGTCCAAATCAAGTAATTGGAACTGGATTTATTCTGTAAAACCCACCAATTTTAATCCCTTTATGTTTTGGGAAAGGAAATGTGGCCTTCCAGCTCGCTGGATCTGAACCTTTTGGACTACCATGTGTTAGGCGTCTTGGAGAGAATCTGATCAACGTGCACATAACGCTGTTTACTCTCTGTGGGCTTCCATTCTCGAGGAAGTCGGCAACATGTAGTTCCTCATCAAGGTCTGTGCCTGGTTCAGGGCCAGATTTGAGGCTGCAGGGGAAAATAGAAGGATTGGTTTGGGTGATTGACGTCACCAGTGACTCCTTCATGTAAAAGCATAATTTTGTGAATGTCTTAATTCATTTTGGCATGTATAATTAAAATATACATTATCTTTAAATTTTCTTGATTTAAAACTTCCACCCTGTATATCTTAACAGTACGACTCCGTTCATGTTGAGGGATCAATCTAACACAAAAACGTTATTAAAGCAGGACTATAAAAAAAAGTTAAAAGTCGATTTTCGTGAAACCCTGTAGACTGAGCACTCGGTAGAGTGCAAACCTCCACCTAGAATCATTTTTCCTACCACTAACAATAAATGACACCTATTTGAATTATGAATATTTATTTTTTGTGACCTTGACCTTCCACCGAGTCCTCTTGAAAATAAATTTGAGTTGTTTATCTTATTTTGACAAAAACAAATTATGGTCGATTTTGTGATTTGATGTTTTTTTGTGACCTTGACCTGTCCAAATTTAATGGTCTCTTACTGATAACATGTATAAAAACCTTCCTACAAAGTTTCACAAAAAGCGCCTTGTAGCTTTTTTTTTTAGTGGGCTAGACTGTGGCTAGTAAAAAACCAGTTGGGCAATTGACTAGTTCTTTTACCCAGTGGATATCTATATAATGCAGATCGAGCCATGGTTGGACTCGGAGTCTAATTTAAGATCTGTAATCTGTTGCCTTTTTGCCTCCATTGTCGTTGTTTATAGACGTATTGCCACTGATAATACAGCTTATGAAAGCTGATCACTTTAGGAACAATTTCTTATCCAACATTGATTGCAAGTAATAATGGCTCTATGGAGCTCTAATTGACAGAATATTTTTTTTATGCAAACTGAAGGAAAACTTGATTTTTTCGATCCGAGAGCCTTATTATATCTGTCAAGTATAAAATATCTCAAACCCCACGATTTACAATAAAATAACTTTCTAGAGAGCTAAAAGTAACGGAAGCGACAATGAGGAGCCATGTAATCAAAGAGTTGGGAATGAAGAGTAACGTTCTAGTGGCAATTATGTCCTTTACACAATTAAACACTTTAATGAGGTTCGAGAGGAATTCAAAATATTAAATTGCATTAAAAAATAACCCAGTAGTCAAAACCGCTGGACTACGACGTATAGACTCAAACTGAACCAGAGCTTTGAAAAATCGATTCCTGATGTATATCATAAACATATTTATTTTAGAACTAACATTGTAGTCGTATGAATGAAATATTGTAGGCATATGCATTTTTTACAAGACCACTTTTGTTATTGGTACATCACAATATTTCAAGCGTCAAAATATATGTTGAGAAGGCATGGACCACAATAAAGGATTCTTCTTTTTGGGATGGTCATTTGATTTATATAACATCGAGTGAGTCTTCGGAAAATAAAATTAATGACAAAGGATCGACAAATGGTCTTTTCGTCTTTTCATCTATCTGAATATTTGAAAACAAGTCACCGTCCTAAAAACCAGGTGAACTGTATATAGTGCTTCCTGATGTATATCATAAACATATTTATTTTAGAACTAACATTGTAGTCGTATGAATGAAATATTGTAGGCATATGCATTTTTACAAGATGAATTTTTGAAATTCATTTACAAAAAACTGAAAACTTAAATTTTTTTCGAAAAATTTAATTTTCTGTAAATAGCAATGAATTTTTGGATACTTTTCTCCAAGAAATTTAATATTTGAAATTTTTTTCAAAATTATTTTGGAAAAAATTTAGCTTTTTGTGAACAGCGGTGTATTTTAGAAATATTTTCTAAAAAAAATAATTTTGCAATAATATTTATTGATTTTTGAAATATATTTACTAAAAATTCAATATTTGAAAAAAAAAATCCCCAATATTGGCTTTCTTGTGAATATTTGTGAATTTTTGAAATTTTATTAAAAAAATAATTTTTGTGAATAACTGCTAATTTTTGAAATTTATTCCATGAAATTTAATTTTTTGTAAATAGTTGTGGATTTTGATTTTTTTTTTTTTTTTAAATTATTTATATAGCTATAATATTTGAAATTTATTTTCTGATAAAAATATAACTTTCCAAATTTTTTCCATAAAACCTTAGTTTTTAGATTTTTTTGTTACAAAAAAATCCTGAAGTAACTAATTTTTGGGACAAAGCTAACATTCATATCTAGGCCAATCAAGACTGTTTATATAAACTTGAACGTGTTTTTTAATTATTGGATGCTCATTAAAAAAATAAATCCCAATCATCAAAAACTCAAATTCAAAAACAGTTAGCTTTTGTTTCCACCATTGATGCATGCAGATTCACTGACTCGGATGTCCATATTACAAGAAAATAAAGATTTCCTCTTTGCCAAGTGAAAAATAGGATGGAGAGGGTCCATGACTGCATTTGATAGTGTCCTTTCGCCTAATGAAAAAAGGGCATTTGAGAGGAAGGAGCTAGATCAAGCAAGATTTAATCCAATCAAACAGTCGTCATCATCTACTATTGAGCAAATTTCGTCTGATTGGGATATTAGTAAAACTATGAATGATGAAATGCAAACCTATATTTCAAAAACTAAGGGAGAGAGAAAAACTGTAAATTCACCAGAACTCTCAGCTGTCCTCGATCGTACAAAAGTATATGACCGAACATTGCTTTTTGTTACATCAAAAACTGCCAAAAGTCTCGGGGTCATAATTTTGACGAGCTTCTTCTAAATAAAGAAATTGTTCTATAAACAAGAGTAATTGTATTTTTAAAAATACAAACGATATTCGCAGTTATTCATTGCGATTGAAAAATGACTCCAATTCTCATTGAAAACACAAAAAAGTTGATCAACTACCTGTATTTATTTAAGGAAAATAAATTTTTAAATTTGTTATCTGTTCCTAAGTTTCCATCAGAGACAGCAGAGGCGCGAGCAACAGCTGTTTTCAAAATGATGAAAGGATAA